>NC_138990.1:73832545-74432545 GCF_964341445.2 Mesoplodon mirus | reverse complement strand
AGATTTGGGGTTTTGAGTCTAGATACAGGATGACCAATTAGAAAGTTATTGCAGGTTCCTAGGTCTAAGTTGTTAAGTGTCTGAACGAGTGTATGATGGCTGTGAGGGCAGGGGTTGTGGGTAAATGCAGGTAGGAAAACAAGAGTCTTTCTACAAAGGATGAGAAAATGCAAGAGCAAAGCCTCCCAATGTTCTTGGTATTTTTAGATATTTGTTTAAAAAAGGTAAGACTGGCATCTAGCATTATAAGTTAGGGTCAATGTATAGCTGATTCACTTTGTTATAAAGCAGAAACTAACACACCATTGTAAAGCAATTATACTCCAATAAAGATGTCAAAAAAAAAAAAAAACAAGTTAGTGTCGACTCTTAAGACCTTTGGAGATTGAGAAAGAAAAGGTGTGGTTGGAGGGTAGGATTGCCAGCTGGTTTATATGAAAATCAAGTCATTCTGGAGTGAATACACAAGACCAGCAGACAATCTGATGTGACAATTCATGAGACAGTTTCTATGAAAAGCCACACAAAACTGTAGTTGATCTGGACATCCAGAAAGTTTGGACACTGCAGGAATCATCCTAATGCTCTGTGGTACTCTAGGTTAATTATCCTCCTTCAAGTATTCAGTTATTGCATGTACTATAAATAGTAGTTTGTCTCCTTGCCAGAGGAGAAGGTACATGAGGAAGAGGTAAAGGAGGAATACTTTTTAATGCTTCAGATAATTATATGATGTGAAGGAATTCTAGAGAGAATGAAAGAAAATCTGCAGGATTAAAGCCCAAGAAAAATGCTTGGAATAGTCACAAGAAAGCAAAATCAGGATCCTATAACAGGAGACAACATGAAGAGGATGCAAGAAGCAATTCAAAGATGTCCAATTTTAATTCATATGGGACAGATGTAACCATGAGTAGATATCAGGATTAATTTCAAATGACTGAATTTGAAAGGATAAGTGAGGCTCCAAGCCAAAGAGCAGGACTTGTTTTGCTGGAAAAGTGTTTATGCCATTAAAACTAAGCAAAGGGCGATATCTTAGTGATTTGACCAAGAGCTCTGAAGATAACTTTGAAAGAGAGAAACAGTCACCCAGCAAAACCCTAAGGGAAAAAAAATAAGGGTAAGTACAGCAAATGACGTGCCCACAAGAATAGTGTATAGGGTCCCCAGTATTTTTCTATAAGAATATTATAGGTTTTCATATGTTAATATAATGAGTGGCCAAGTGTGGGTAGCAAACAAATTAAAAATTTGATATAATGACTTAAAACATATACCTGGCATGTGACTTGTGATTGGAATACAGAAACACAAGAGCAAATCTTCCTGATTGTTTCTTATATAAAAAGTCTTTTTGGTATTAATTGATTCCTCAGTGAATCAACATAGGAATTGATGCATTGGAAGAATTGTAAATATGTGTTATATAACATATAAAAATACATTATATATTATACATAAATATATATGAAGTTTACAGTCCAACATGTGAAATATGGTGCACATTTCTGGATTCCACATTGTAAGGACACATTGCAAAAACTAATGATCGTTCAGAGGATCCCAAATGGAAAACTGCCTTGTCTGATAGTCATTTCATGGAAGAAGTGGGACAGAAGGCCAAGAAAAGAAAATGCCTCCATGTTGCATGGTTACTTTTCCAAATATTCCAAATACCCTTCCAAGTACTTGGAGAGCTGTTGCGTTGAGGAAGGACTGGCCCTCTCTATCATACTAGAGGGCAAAACTTGGACCAACAGGTTAACATTCCAAGAAGTATTTCAGTAAGTGTAAGGCAAAGGTTTCTTTGTAACACTAAAAACTTCCCCACCTCAGAACAGCTTTCCTGTGAGGCAGAGATGTTTTGTCACTAGGAGTGACCAACCTGAGTTTGGGTGACAACTGCCAAAATTGCTGCAGAAGATTTATTTGTTGGATGGAAGTTTGGACTAGGTTAAAGCTTCCTTCCAACTTCAAAATTTTATTATTTTATGAAAATAAATTAAGATCTGGCTTTTCAGACTGTGGCAGCTCTGCATATGTGGTTTTCACCTTGTCTATAAAAATAAACTGAGGGGAGGGATTCCAAAAAAAAAAAAAAAAATCAACCAGAACAATGCTAGGATAATGGGAAGTACTTCCAAATCGGACACTTTGAAAATTAAAACACTTGTTTAAACAAACAAGATCATGGACAGGTGAATATGGATAGTATAGCTGTAGATATAGATAGTTATTCATTACTTTATAAACATATCTCATATGCTCGAAAATATCCAGATATTATAAAGGATCTTCCAGTGAACACTTCTTGAAGTGGCAAGGGAAGAGTTAACCTTTTGTCCTCAAAGCCCGCAGGAATGTTTATCAACTCTGCAGCAGGCCTCCTTTCTTCCTCTTGGTGAGTTAAGTCTGTCTCTGCTTTGTTTGACGCTGCCCATTTGAGGAAAGCTTATCCCTGACCTTCTGCCAGAGAGACTGATGACAAGGATAGTTTGCACTAACCTTGACATTCACCAGGGTAAATGGCTTTTTCCACAAGTAGTTGGCAAACAAGGAGAGCCAGTCAAGAGCTAATGAATCTGCACCTGATAGAAACTGAACACCAATTGTGCTTTTAAAGAAGAAAAGAGTCCTTGGAAGGTGCGGGCCCATCTGGTGCTTAGGGGAAATTAACTCTTTTAGCCAATGCAGTTTGAAAATAAATAAATAAAAACGACCCCTGGTCTTAAAATCTACCAAGAGGGGTCCTTTTTAAGTTTGACCTTCTGGTTTTTCCTGCCTTGAATGAACTTGCAGTGCCATTCGGTGGAGCCCGGGGAAGATAGACTAATGTTAAAGTGACCAGGATGGCAAGGCACATTTTTTTTCAGCCGCCACTTACCCCACTCAGCCCAAATCCTTCTCCACCGAGTTCAAGGGAAATAAATTGTGAATCTTATTTTTTTTAAAGAGTGGCTTAATTTATCTACCGTACATGTTATTAAAAAGACCACAGAAACAATGCAGAATCAAACTTCCCTATCACAGACAATCCGACAAACTAATACTCTGTAAGGGATCCTTGAAGCAAAGCCAGATATAAATCTCAGTGGTCTTTTTGTTTGTTTGTTTTGCTTTGTTTGTTTTAAATTTTCTAATTTAATTTCATTATACAGCAGGTTCTTATTAGTCATCAGTTTTACACACATCAGTGTATACATGTCAATCCCAATCGCCCAATTCAGCACACCAGCATCCCCACCCCACCACGGTTTTCCCCCCTTGGTGTCCATACGTTTGTTCTCTACATCTGTGTCTCAACTTCTGCCCTACAAACTGGTTCATCTACACCATTTTTCTAGGTTCCACATACATGCATTAAAACAACAACGACAACAACAAAAAAGAAAAAACTAATACTAGACTTTCTTTGGGTTATTTGTATGGAAATATGTTAATATAAATGTTTCAGACATTACATGAAATTCCTAAAAATCTTATGTGTTCTGGTACAATGTTATAAGTCATAATTCTAGTTATTACTTTAAAATGTATATCTCAGAAATAACTAAATTTCCTTGTCAGTTGCATTATTATGAACTTTCATCAGATCTTTAACCGTGGTCATTTTTTTTTTTTTTTCTTTTTGCGGTATGCGGGCCTCTCACTGTCGTGGCCTCTCCCGTTGCGGAGCACAGGCTCCGGACGCGCAGGCCCAGCGGCCATGGCTCACGGGCCCAGCCGCTCCGCGGCATATGGGATCCTCCCAGACCGGGGCACGAACCCGTATCCCCTGCATCGGCAGGCGGACTCTCAACCACTGCGCCACCAGGGAGGCCCCGTGGTCATTTTTAAGTCTTTTGTCATTATAGACAGTTCTGGGTGTACTCTGATGCTTTTGCAAAAATGTTCCTATAAAAGGGTTTCATCTTCAAGTAATTCATGGAAAAGACTCATGGAATTGCTGAGTCATAAGCAATGTATATGTCAGCTTTCATAGATATTATCAAATAATACTCTTAGTGTATTAGAGTTTATCTTGCTCCAAATCCTCTCAGTACTTGATATTACAATATTTTCTTTCTTCCTTTCCCTTCCTGCCTTTATTTATTTATTTATTTATTCTATTTTAGCTTCTCAGGAGGAAGAGAAGCATGGTTAATTTTCATTTCCTTTTTCGAAAAAAAATCTTTTTATTTATTTATTTGGCTGTGCCGGGTCTTAGTGGTGGCATGTGGTATATTCATTGCCACGTGTGGGACCTTTAGTTGTGGCATGTGGGATCTTTAGTTGCAGCATGTGCTATCTTTTAGTTGCAGCATGCAGGATATTTTAGTTGTGGCATGAAGGCTCTTTTTTTAGTTGTGGCATGCAGGATCTTTAGTTGCGGCATTTGAACTCTTAGTTGTGGCATGTGGGATCTCATTCCCTGACCAGGGATCAAACCCGGGGCCCCTGCAACGGGAGCACAGTCTTAGCCACTGAACCACCAGGGAAGTCCCTCCATTTCCTTAATACTAATGATATCAAGCATCTTTTCAGATTTTTTTTTTTTTGGACATCCTTTTTGAATATGACTTTTAAAGTCTTTTGCTCATTTTCTTACTGAGTTTTTTGTCTTTTCATTATATGTTCTGGATACAAATCCTTTTTCAGATTAATGTATTGTGAATATATTCCCCCATTACATGGCTTGCCTTTTCATTAAACTTGTAATAGTGTCTTTTGATAATATAAAGTTCTTAATTTTAATAATATTCAATTTACTAATATTTTTCTTTGTTTTACTTAAAAAATTTTGCCTCCACCAAGATCATGAAGAAATTGTCCTTTGTTGTCTTCTATAAGCTTTATTGTTCTACCTTTACAATAAAGCTAGAATCCAGCTGAAATTGATTTTTCTATATATGTGAGGGAATCAAGATTTATTTTTATATGATTATTCAGTTGGCCCAGAAATTAACCTTTACATTAAAGCAATCATACGTGCCTGAGTTTCTTTGTGGATTCTCCATTCTGTCCCATTCAAAGTCTGCATATGCTTTGGCAATATTACACAGTATTCTTTACTGTAATAAATGAAAGATGATGATACAAACTTCGTTTTCCTTCAAGATTGTCATAATATTCTTGGTCTTTGAATTTCCGTGTGAATTTTAGAATCAGCTTGTCACTTTCTATAGACACATACATATACGCACAATCTGCTAGTACTTTGGGATTATACTGATTATATAAATTAATATATAAAGAATTATGTTAAATAGAAGTGAATTGCTTGGCTTATAAACATTTGGGCATTTTCTAGTTATTGCTTTAGATTGTTATCATAATTTTACTATTTCCAGGGAACAAACTCAATATAATTTCAACATTTAAAATTTGTGAGACTTGGTTTTGCTCTATATTTTAAATATTGCATTTATTTTTAAAGAGAATTTTTATCCTGTAGTTTTGCAGTTTCACATTTTATATAAGTCAATTAGGTTAAGTTGGTCATTTATGTTGTTTAAATCTATATCTTTAATGGTTTTTTGTCATCTTATACAATCAGTTGCTGAAAGTGTTTCTAAAAGTCCAATATGATTGTGTATTATATGCTTCTACTTTACTTTTGCCAGGTTTTGTCTTATATATTTTAAGACTATGTTATTAGTTACATAGACATTTAGAATCCTTATATCCTAGTCAGTTGACCTTTTTGTCATTATGAAGCATATCTTATTATCTTCAATAAGTTAATTGTGGCATGCGGGATCTTTAGTTGCGGCATGTGCCATCTTTTAGTTGCAGCATGCAGGATATTTTAGTTGTGGCATGCAGGGTCATTCTTAACTCAAAGCCTATTTAATCTGATATTAGAATAGCTAAATAGGCTTTCTTTTGGTTAGTGTTTATATTCTACTCTTTTTCTCTCAGTCTTTTCATATCTCGATATATAAAGCAAAGTAATGTTGGATTTTGTTATTTTACCCAGCAAGATAATTTTTATTTCTTATTTGGAGTAATGAATCCATTTACATTTAATGCAACTACCTTGGGGGCTTAAGTCTACCATTTTGCCATGAATTATCTATTTGCATCATCTGTTCTATTTTCCCTCAACATTTGCCCTCTTTTTGGTTAATCTGGTAATTATTTTAATATTTCATTCTTTCATTCGATTATGTTTCAGTTATATATTCCTTTGTTATTCTTTTAGTTGACCCTACATATTACAATATGCATCTTTGACTTATTGCAGTTTATTACAAGTTAGTATTTTTCCTACTTTTCTGACAATGCAAGGGATAATTTAACCCATTTACTCCCCTTCCCAAATTTCTGCTACTATTGAGTATAATTCTCTGCACATACCAAACTACATACAACTAATTTTAATGTTTTGTTCATTCAATATTCATGTAGGTTTTTCCACACATATACCATTGTGTATTTCTTCATTCTTGGACCTCCAACTTTCTGGGATTATTTTCCTTCCATTTGTAGAACATCGTTTGATAGTTCTTTTGCTGCAGGTGTAATGATGATTATTTCTTGGCAATTTTTGTTTGTCTGAAAATGTCCTTATCACTGATATTTTGGAATAAATATTTACCAATTTAGAATTACAGTTTGAGTTATTTTCTCTCAGCACTTTCAGATTGCATTCTATTGTCTTCAGGCTTCATTTTTTCTCTTGAGAAGTCAGTGGTACATTTTGATATCTCTCCTTGGAAGATAATTATCTGTAAACCATAATGTCTGTTTCTGTCCTTTTAATATTTTACCTTTGTCCTTGGTTATAAGCAGTTTTTCCATGTTTTCACTAGGTATATTTTTCTTTGAAGTTATCCTGCATGTGATTCACACTGTTATTTATTTCTGTGGCTTGATAACTTTTATTAACTTTGGACAATTTTTTTTTTTTTTGCTATTTTTCCTTAACATCTTGCTTATGTCCCCTCTGTGACTTTACATGATGTTCTTTATGCCTTTTTCTAACTTGCCTCCATCTGGATATTTTCCTTTCTGATGCTGTGTCTAATGTGTGATAAATCAATTTACTGAGTTCTTCATTTAGTTATTGTATTTTTAAATCTATAATTTCCGTTTTATTTTCTAATAGATTCATCTCATTATCTGTTTTCATAAATATATTAGGCCTGGTTGCCTTTGTAGCACTAACATCCAAATTTCAACACCTAAACTAATGTTACTACTGAAAGCTTTAAGCTACCATTTTCTTCTTGGGTTTCCTTGACCTTGGGCCGCTTATTTGTGGTAAGATGCCTCAAGAAGAAAGTAGAAGATGATGCCAGATCACCTGAATGTCTTTTCTTTCTCCAAAAATTATGGTCCCTCAAGTCCTAGATGCCTTTGTTGCTCTCTGCTGCCTTCAGAGAACTATATTTTATAACTTGTCTGGTTTTTGTAGTTCTCTGCAAAAGGCTTGGTCTGATACAATGTACTCCTCATAGCCAGATGATTACAAGAATTAGCACATTCAAATGCTATTCCAGGAGAGGGTAGTAATGGAAACTCGGCATACTTCTTACATTGAAAGGACCAAGAAAAGGAGTGAATAACAATTTCCAAAGTTTTCCTAACACAGACAGTAATGGATAGATTGGGCAGGTAGAATTTCTCTGACCTAAAATTTTTGTATGTATTAAAATAATTTTAAAAATTTGATCTAGAAACTATTTAGCTCATTTTATTCATTAATAAAAGGAGGAAACTGCATCCCAGAGAATCTTGGCATCCGACTCTAGGACCAGCTGATGAGAATCAGAGTTGAAAGTGCCTCCCAGGTTTACAAACTTCCCATAAGGTATTCCCACAAAGATCATACGTTGAAGCCCTCACTAAATGCAGTGACTTCACTTGGAGAAAGGGCCTTTAAATAGGTTTTTAAGCTTAAATGAGGTCACAAGTGTAGGACCCCAATCTGATATGACTCATGGCATTATAAGAAGAGGAAGAGAGACCAGAGCTCTCTCTCCCTATAGGCACACACAGAGAAAAAGCCATGTGAGGACACAGTGAGAAGGCTCATCTGCAAGCCAGGAAGTGAGGCCTTACCAAATAGCAACCCTTGTGGCACACTGATCTTAGCCTTCCAGCCTCAGAACCATGAGAAAATAAATTTCTGTTTTTAAGCCACCTGGCCTGAGGAATTTTGTTATGGAAGCCTGAGCAGAATAACAGAGTGGCCTTTCCACTAAACCAGCTTCACCTTGTTCTTCAGAGCTCTGTTGAACCATAGAGATGTCTAAAGGGAGTCAGTTTATGTCCACTCCCACTTCAATCAAAGGAAGGTCGGGATTCTTTATAAGATTTTGTTTGAAGAAAGGCTCTGCTAAAAATAATTCGGAAGTCAGTGATCCCATAATGTATCAAGATTAGGAGCATTTCATCAAATGTGGATATGTAAAAAAAAAAAAAGAGCAATATTTTCTTCCAGTTATTGTATTAGAAACAGAGCTGAGATTGCTCTGTTGGACAGTGTGACATGAGGCAATTGATTTTAATTTCTCCAAGTTTCATTTTACCCACCTGTGTACCAGATAGTAATTCCAGTCCTTGCACAAAGTTGCCCGTGCAGGAAATACAAGTTTTGTCTTCTATAATTCAACTTAATTTTTATTTTGTCAAGATGGTAGAAATGTAATGTCATTCATTTTGAGATGCCTCTCTTTTCCATGGCTGTTTCTAAGTTCTAGGAAACTTAGTGTTATGGCCTCATTGTGAGGAGGAGAGGATTAGAGGGTATCTAACTGTTGATGATATGTATTCATGATGGCAAACATTCAGACATCCTTTTTCCCATGTGTTCAACTGTGGACACTCTACACAGGTTGCTGTTTGCTTCTTTCTGCAAGTGTCTTCAGCTTCAGTGGCTTTCTCTGCTGCTTTCATGTTGTAATGTTCACTGGATGTGTTGAACTCTTGAAGGGGTGACCTCGGCTTTGCCGTTTTATACACAGCATGCAGACATTTCCTTTTGGTGATTTTGTATTCGTTTAGCCCATTCTGCATAACGGGAAACAAGTCACCAATGATTTCAGCTGCTGAGAATCTAGGGGTTTTACTAATTCTCTGGGACTTAACCCAGGGAGCTGGACATGGGACTCTACTTTCTTTGGGAGTTACCAATTTCTGTGCATACATTGTTTCTTGAACCCAATTTAAGGGAAGTGGATTGCCTTAGGGTATGAGAAGTTTTGTTCTTTTATCATTACCTTTATTTCCAAATTGATAGTCTTTACTGAGTCATTTCTGTTGCTTCGAGGGTCTTGGCTTTTGAAACACAAAGCCATAAATACACCTTCTATCTTTCTCTTCTACTGTCATATTTCTTCCCCGAGGCAGAAGCATAGAATGGTCTAGCTGCCACTTGAATAATGGAGAAAGTAGGGAAAATTATAGGGAGGGAGGGAGGGAGGGAGGGAGGGATGGATGGATGGATGGATAGAGAGATTGGTAGGTAGATAGATTTCTCTTAAAATGTATTGCTTCAACTAGATATCTAGATTTACTTCTAGTTTTACAATTCTGGATTATAATAAAAATAATTATTTCATAGTTCCTTTTGCTGAGTGCTCACTCTACCAGGTTACCATGATGAGCACTTTACATACAATAATCATTTTTAAACTTCCCAGTAATCCTATAAGACAGTTTTATCTTTAATTCACAAATAAGAAAACTAAGACTTGGAAATGGTAAACTAAGATCATGGAGTTCATAAGTGGCAGAGCCAGTATTCTAGTCCAGGTCTATCTTACCTTAACACTTGTTCTCTTAAACACTTTGAACTACTTCTCTTTAGGTGACTGAAGTCTTGCCATTCTATAACCTGTGTCAGAATATATTTAATTGTGTTTAGCAGATGGAAAGCTATGAGAGAAAGCATTAAGGCATTGACATTAGGTGTGAACCAAGCCATAACTTAGCCTGTGATAAGTAACTTGTTTATGCATGTCTATTTAATCTTCACAGGAAAATTAAAAGATTGTCCTATTATGATATTCATTTTATAGATAAGAAACTGATGCACAGAAAGGATTTGAACCCATGTAGCTGGGCTCTAGAGGCTATGTTCTTAACCACCCTGTTTGGCTGCCTCATCCATAAAAGAGATAGGAGAGCGATGTGTACCCTTAGGAAGAGCCAGCCATGTGATGGACAAATGTATAGCTTCTGCAACTCTTCATGAGATCCTCATATCTGTGACTTCTACCTGCCTGAAGGCTTACTAAGCAAAATTATATACAGTGGGGAAGGTAATATTTCATCTCCCTTCAGGTCAGTTGGTTCTTAGCAGCATGCTTTCTGGCTTGAGATTTGAGGATCTCCAGACAGACAAACTCCACAGTCCCTCAAAGGTCAGTCTAAATATCAGTCATATAAACAGAAACTTAATCATAAGCACATGGCTGATTTATAGTTCTCAATTCATTCTTTCTTTTTCATGACGGGGCATAGCATGGATAATAGAGAAGGCAAAGAGTCAAGGAGCTTCCTGACTCCCTTTGAACTTATCCCAAAGTTATTTCCCTGGCTATTTGCACTTGTAACCCTATACAACCTGAACATTTCTTTCTAACTTTGCCACCTGTTGAGTCTTGTGTCTTCCTTTATTTTTACCCATTTCCTTTGTAATAATAGTAGTAGTAGTAGTTGTTGTTGTTGTTTTTGTGTGTGTGTATGAGAGAGAGAGAGAAAGGGAATATGTATTTATAAAAATATGATACCTTTGTTTCAATTTGTAAAATAAAGGCATAATGAATGGAAACATATTTTGATTCTCAGTGCATTGGTTTCAGCTTAATAAATGTGTGTTGTTCATGATAAGTAGGTCATTACTCGGAGCTCCATGCCGGCAAACCTCTCCTTTCCTTCCCCACAGGCAGCACCTGCATGTTGAAGTCCTCCTCAGAAGCCCACAGGAGATGGGCAGACATCACTGAGTCCTTTCTCAGATGAGCATCTATGATTGGACTCAATCATAAACTGTCTTCACTGTCTTTTTGACTGTTTACTCCCTCTGACAATAGCAGTGAGGAAATGATCTTCTAGTTCTGCTAGTAGATATCAGCTGGGCTAGCTTATTGCATTTAATGGATTTCAACAGACCTTTGACAAACTTTGTAATTAAATTGACTTACTTGCTCCCAGTTTTCTTTTGTTACTAAATGAACACTAATGCTACTGAGTTGCCATGGGTGTACCAGCATAGAAAATGATCCTGGATGCTTAGCTATGGTAATTTTACACTTTAGTCAGTCAGCGGGCATTACTTTAGGGAATCTAATTCTTTCTGCCATCAGCTTTTAGGCGGAGTCCAGTTCATCATGGGCCCGTGGTGATTACAAATCCAAACAACTCTTAGTTATCTGAGTAGGGATTACTCATGTGGTTTTGTCCCTGAGGCTAATATCTTTTCTCAGATTGGCATCATCTGTTCTTGGTCCCTGGTATAGAGGGACTGCTAGAGAATTCAGATGTTATCCTAAAGTAATCTGACCTTGTCCCCAGATCACTATCCCCATAATATTCACTGTTTCAAAGAAACAATAGAAGGCTTGTTTGTTTGCTGATACGCTTGTCAATGTACCTCTGCTGTGCATCACCTATATTACTTACGTGAAGAGAGTATTTCCCCAAAAGCCGAGACCACTTTCCACCCTGGGTTCTGACACTCACTGATGATGGCTTTGAGCAAGTCATTTGATCTTTCTGGATCTCAATTTCTTCATCTGTACAGTGACAGAGTTGTTGTACTTCTAAGGACCTTTCCATCTCTGAAACTTCCCTTATTACACTCTGGAAACCTCATAAACCTTCCTTTCCACATTTTCTGTAACACGCCTTTAAAACTTTGCCTGGTTAGCATATCATGTAATAGCTCATGAGAGGGGTTGAGGAATCAGTTGTATGGTTTAGATGCCTAGCATGAGCTAAGAGCACTGTGGGGTGTTCTGTACTCTCCTGCCAAATTGATAATGAGCTGAATCAGGGAAATTGCCCAGTAAGCCTCCGTCTTTCTTCTCTCCATATAGTCAGCCTTGAATGTTGATTACATTCAGATCACAGTAAAAATTTTCATCCATTTAAAGAAATATATGTTTTCCATTCTAGAACTTGATTTTTTTTCCCACTTGAACTCGTTTGCCTTTTCCCAACAGACACTATATTTAGTCAGATTGTGGAAACTAATTTTTGGTGTCACTGCACATTTGCTCAAGGTATTTATTTATTTTTAAAGTATAATAAGCTAATATTTGCCAGCAAAGGATCCTGTTTGAGGTTCACTGATGCAACTGGAGATGCTGGCAAGGGAATTCTAGTTCTGTTACCCAGCTTCCTGACGATGGCTCGGTATTCTAAATTGCACAGATTATCTCTCTGCTCTGAAATCTTAATACAAATAACTTTTCAATAATTAGTAAGGTTTTATCACATGCATAAAGACATTGTAAAGTTATGAAAAACACTAATGTTGTTTTAATTGCCTTTAAGTTCCCTATGGGAGTTATATTTTCATAAGGATACCCCTTTTAATACTCACAGTTGTGAGGACACATCTGAGTACAGAGAGGAGTACCTTTTAATTTGCTTAACTCTTTCAAGCCCTTCCTTTATTTTGTATCCCAAATACTGTTTGACTTTTATGTATAAAAATTCTTATTTGAGGACTGCATTCAATTTTTAAAAGGTGGTAAATGGGAGATTCAAGTGCATACATAGGGGAGTAGCTAGGAATAGCTAGGCAAGAGAAAGGCAAAGGCTAGCAGTGAGATATTACCTTTGATCAACAAACCTAGGTATTAGGCATGTGGCATGCATGCTTCCAGAATGCAAGTGCGATTTATACTTTAATAAGAAACATGCAATTAAAATTTAATTCTCAAGATCATTTTCTTTAAAAGCAACAGAGATTTGTTAGAGTTATTGACCCCCTGCCTGGCCACTTTGGATACAGTGCATTGGGAATGCATAGTTGAATTGTCAAGCAAGCCTTGGGCATCTCTTTAGGTCTGATATGGAAGGACTCAACAACTTCCACTTGGACCTTACCTACAAAACCCCTACCACCAACCAGGGAAGACCAATCAAGAATCATTGCTGCAGAAGTTTGTCATGCTCCTGCCATGCTGGAGTCCCCATCATCTTTCCTTTTTCCAGAGAATCTGCACTGTCCGCTCCTAAAATTCATCCCTGAGTCCCCACTTCTCAGTCCACCTCACTGTTGGAAAGTCAGCAAGAGTAAGAAATGAACAAAGGAAAGCTCTCCTCATCCTTGACTCTACTTTTCTGAATTCCAAATGGTATTCTTCAGTGCAGTATTCTTGCTTTTAGAATATAAAACCATATAACCATTGTTAAATGGTTATAAGAGACTGACCTTGACTAAGAAACATTCCCTTTGGTCTGTATCAAAGTCTAGTGCAAAGCTACTCATTCATTCAGATCCAACTTGTTATAGATACTATGACCAATGGCTTAGAGCTTCCACTGCCCAACAGGTGTGATGGTGGGTGGAGGGGAATATTAAATCCTTCTGATGAATATTTTGCCAGAGAAGGAGGAGGCATGTGTGCCAATATAATTTCTAACTCTTAACATGTTCTCTAATAAAAACCATGTGATATTATTTTATAATATCATAAGACATCTACATTACTGTAGGATTCAGAAACTTCAACTTCAGATTATATGGGTAATTTCTCTGAATGAATAAAGAATGGATTCCACTTGCCAAGCTACTGAGTTATAAAGAACTTATTGAACAACATCTTTTTAAAAATACATTTGGGGACAAAATAAGCAGGGATGAAACCAAAAATGTTAGTTATATTCAAAATATTCAGTTGATATATATTATTAGCTTTTAAACAATACTGAATATTTGAATAAAGTTTTAAAATCATGCACATACACACCTCTATGTCATGTTATTTGAGCTTTCAAACTGGAGCAGGGTCTTCCCTAAGAGATATTTAGCCACCTAATAAACAAGGGAAGATTAATTTAGGCTAGACAGAATTACGTATGTGCAAGCATGCCAGATTGGGAAAAAGGAAACTCCAATTCTAGTTCTGACTACATTAACCTCTGGTTCTGAGATCTTGAGAAAGGCCCTTGGTCATTCTGGGTTCTTGGTAACTTCCCTAGGCACACAAGACTGAGCCCATGACCTTTAAGGTCCCTGTTGAATATAATATTCTATGGTTCTAAGACTGATCTGATGGTACACAGCTATATAGCAGTGCAATTGATATGAGAGCAAAATTTAGTGCTCTTTCGCTAGACCTCTGTTTCTGCATGGACATAGCTTAAGGATTCCTGGAACTATTTGGGGAAGGATGAGGAAGATGGCAAGGAGGAACAGGGATGGTAATTGTTAGAAGAATAATATAGCTGAAGCAGTGGGATCGTGAACTAAGAATTCTTCACCCAAGCCACAGAGAGCAGGAAAAAAGAGACTTAGAAGCTGATAAAGTTTCAAACATGGGCACCAAATATACTCTCCTTTCCATGAGAAATGCACAAAGTGTTTGGTTAAAGGGGAAGGAGAATGAACACCTTACTGAACGTCTCCAATCTAAGCCCTAGAACTTTTGGAACGCTGACTGTGGTTAGATCACAGCCCTTTTGAGGTGAGATCAGCTGAATGATCCAGACTGGTCTGTGGAAAACCTTGGGTATAACCTGAAAATAAAGCAAGTGTTCATTGATCCAGATTTTATGGACCTGGACAAAAAATAAACTCAAGAATTACTTTGAGGTCAAGTGTGCCTTATGAACCATTATTATATGAGAAATGGAAATAGCAAAAGCAAAAATAAAGTGGAGATGGGCTCTACATTATATGTGGATATTCTGCTCTATGCAAGGGGGTTCTCCAGGGTTATTTAAAATACAAACTCCTTAGTCTTTCGTGTATATGACTATAGATGTAGTTAATTAATTACTTAACAGAACTGGAAGTTGTAGGAAGATAAGATAGGCAAGTTGAATCACTCCCATTTGACTAGTAACAATAAAAATGAAGATAGAGGGACTTTGAAATGCCGGAGGAGGAAGACGTGGAGATCACCTTCCTCTCCACAAGTATAAATACATCTACATATGGAACAGCTCCTATAGAACACGTACTAAATGCTGGCAGAAGACCTCAGAATTCCCAAAAGGCAAGAAACTCCCCATGTACTGGGGAAGGGCAAAAGAAAAAAGGAAAAACAGAGACAAAAGAATAGGAATGGGACCTGCACCTCTGGGAGGGAGCTGTGAAGGAGGAAAAGTTTCCACACACTAGGAAGCCCCTTCACTGGTGGAGATGGGGTTGGGAGGGAAGCTTCGGACCCACGGAGGAGAGCACAGCAACGGGGGTGCAGAGGGCAAAGCAGAGAGATTCCTGCACAAAGGATCGGTGCCAACCAGCACTCACCAGCCGGAGTTATTTGTAGTGAGGTGGATGGACCTAGAGTCTGTCATACAGAGTGAAGTAAGTTAGAAAGAGAAAAAGAAATACCATATGCTCACACATATATATGGAATCTAAAAAAAAAAAAAATGTTTTTGAAGAACCTAGGGGCAGGACAGGAATAAAGACACAGATGTAGAGAATGGACTTGAGGTCACAGGGAGGGGGAAGGGTAAGCTAGGACCAAGTGAGAGAGTGACATGGACATATATACACTACCAAATGTAAAATAGCTAGCTAGTGGGAAGGAGCCGCATAGCACAGGGAGATCAGCTCTGTGCTTTGTGACCACCTAGAGGGCTGAGAGGGAGACGCAAGAGGGAGGGGATTTGGGGATGTATGTATACGTATAGCTGATTCACTTTGTTATACAGCAGAAACTAACACAACATTGTAAAGCCATTATACTCCAATAAAAATGTTTAAAAATAAAAAGTACTTTTCCTGAAATAAATAAATAAATAACAATTAAGGCAAAAAAAATCTCAAGATAATACCCTGGTTTTCTCTTCTGCTAATTAATTTTTGGAATTGATAAATGAATGGTCAATTTTTTGGAGCAGAATTATGAAACAGTAGTTTCCTTCTGAAATCATGCTAAATTATGTTTTCCACTTAGAGGTACAGCAGTGAGATCAGACAAAATTGTCAATCTAATGGCACCATGGAGGCATATTCAATGAGTACTTTTCTGTATCTTATTTTCATCCTCTTTACATGGGAGTAGTGGTAGTACTGAACTCACAGCTATATTGTGAGAAATATATAAGGTAATACATGTCAATCATGCCACACGTAGTTATGGCTTTTGCTTTTCCAATCTTACTCTTCAATGTTAATATTATTATTACCTGTTTAAAAATGTACACACTATTCAAAAATATTTCCTCTACCTCAAAAACACATATTACCGTTTGTAATCATACACTCATTTATGTGGTTAATTGAATAATGTCATCTCTCCCATTAGGCTGTATGCTCCCTGGCTCTGTTTCCTTCCATTTGTTCACCTCTGCACCCCGACATCTTCCATGGTACCAGCACACAGGATTAGAAATATATTAGATAGACATTATTTGGCCATTTTTTGAACTGCCAAAATGACATTTTCAAGTGGCTCTACCCAAGTCATCAGTACATGACTTTTCCTTTTGCAATTATGCTAAAATCTGCTTTTTATTTTAAATTCTAGCAAAACCCATTTTCCAATAGGTAGAGAACTGCAAAGCAACAACTAAAGGCTATATATCCAACTGAGTTAGGCACACACACACACACACACACAGACTCACCAACAACCACACAACAACTCCTTTCTTCTCTTGCCACACCCCCATATCTGCACCCACCATCGTCCATCTGCTTCAAGAGTAGAAGCAGAAAAGGAAATAGGTCTGTGGAATATTCTGGGGTTAGAGGTGTCTTGCTATACCTGGCTGTAGAGGGACATCGCTGGAGAAAGCTGTACTTTTCTGTGAGCTTTATTTTGTCCGTATCTCTTTGTTACCGTTATAGGGGTCAGTCGTGTGAGAAAGCCAGGGAGCCTGGAGATTGTTATGCACCAAATTCTGTTTAATATATGTTTCATAGGGGCACATTGCTTGCATCTACAAAAAGTCAAATGCTATTACAATCATCTTAACATCGACATTTCCTTTTTGTGGACTGTATTCGTTCTGTTTCCATCTTCACAAATACTTCCTAACTCTGCATATCATTTCTCTCTCAACCACCACTTGCTCCTCTCTCCACTTTTCTCTCCTCCGTCGGAAGAGAGAGTCTTTGGTCTGTAGAACGTATCCTAAACTTTAATCTACCAACACTATTCACAACGATAAGGATTTTTTTCTCACCCTTCATCAATACCATGGCATCAACTCATTGCCCTCTTGACCTCTTCTGGGAGTAGAATTAATACTACACACACATTCCCTATGATGCTTTATCTTGGGGGTTGGATCAGTGGTATATTTCCAGTCTTCTTTGTTGTGTCTGATTCAGTGTCAGTGCAGTTTGAACCATGGGGTGTGTCCCCACCTGCCACTATTTGTCAGGATCTATTTTGAACTAAGAGTCCAGGAAGAAAGGCTTTAAATGAGCAAAATGAATGAAGGAGGAAGGAAGCCAGTACATAAACAACAGAGACTTTGCTGCAATTAAATGGGGGACTGTGATCAGATGGAAGCTGGTTAATACTTTCAATATTTATCAACGATGATTTGTGATGGGATAGTCATCACAAATAGTCATGGATAAGTATCTTCAGCCTAGAATCCTGGCAGGCCTCTCCAGACAAGAAATATTCAATATGTTTACCAGATTAATAAAATATATTCCATGAAAACCACTGCAGGTCTTATGCAGTGATTTAACACTGGCAGAAAACCAAACAAGACAATAATTTGACTGATCAAAGGGATGGATCTACATTTGCCCTGTCCTGAGTTGTAATTGCTTTATTCATTTGAATGTTCTCAGGACTATATAATTTTAGGATTGGAACTTGGAGAGGGCCCTTTTCTAAAACTAACCTGTGAAACTACTCAAAGTGAGCTCCAGTCCCACATTATTGAAGATGATGTAAATTTTGGGAGACAGGAAGGCATGGGGAATAACTTACTTAGTAATCACTTCATTCATTTTGGCCTCCTAGCATCTGAGGCCATTTCCTTGTTTTAGAGAATACCCATCTTATTTAACAGAGCCTGTCTCCTAAATGCAATCTCAGAATTCCAGATATTTGCTTTCTTAAGCATCCTTGCAACTAAGTGGGGGGCCTCTACCTTAGGTGCATGACCTGGGCACTACAGCCCAGACATGGTGACTCCAGACATTGATTTTGAAGCTAGTAACATAATGGAAAAACAGGGATCCTCTTGTGGCTGGCAGTGGTCAGTGGCTACATGTGCTTTCCAAATGCAGCAGTAGCTTTAACAGTAGACTCTCATGTCTAGCTTGGGTGATGCTGATTGTATGAACTGGAGTCAGTGCAGTCCAGTGGCTGCAGCCATGGTATCTTCATGGGGCCACTCCCACTGTGTGATTTGGAGAATTGTTTCTAACTGCATAGGCTGCAAGCCTGGTTTCCCCAAACCTTTTGGAGATTATGTGAGCTATGATATAACCTCTGGTTAATAAGTTAACCAGAATTGACTTTTGTTGCTTATAACTAACACCTTAACTAATACAAAGCCAAAGATAGACCCAGAAGTGATTTGGCTATTGTATTAGTTTTTAATTGCTGTTTAACAAATTAACAAAAACTTAGGGGCTTAAAACAACAAACATTTATCATCTCACACTTCCCATGGGTCAGCCATCAAGGCATGGTATATCTGTATCCTCTGCTCAGGATCACAAAAAGATGTAATCAAGATGTTGGCTGAGTTGCATTCTCATCAGAGACTCGATTGAAGAAGGATTTGTTTCCAAGCTCCCTCAGCTTGTTAGCAGAATTCATTTTTTTGCAGCTGTAGAATTTGTGGTGGCTTGTTTCATTAAGTCCAGTAGGATGGAGTTGCAAACCTTTAGACATTCTTTGAAATAGCTCACCTGATTTAGCCAGGACTGCCCAAGATAATCTCCCTTTTGATTTAACAAAGTCTATCTATTCGGTGCTTTAATGACATCAGTAAAATCCTTCCACCTTTGCCATATAAGGTAATTTAATCAAAAGAGTAACATCCCATCACCTTTGCCATATTCTAGTGGTTAGAATCAAGTGGCATGTCCTGCCTGCTCTCAAGAACAGGGGATTATACAAGAGTGTGGGTCATTAGGGGTCATCTTAGAATTCTGCCTTCCACAATTGTGTTCACACACATGCATCTTTATGCAACTGAACTTACCATTTCAAATTGAGCTTTTTTTGTTTTTTGGCATGATTCTTTTTTTATTATTATTATTTTTTTTGGGGGGGTATAGTTGTTTTACAATGTGTTAGTTCCTACTGTACAGCAAAGTGGAGTTCCCTGTGCTATACAGGTTCTTATTAGTTACCTATTTTATACATATTAGTGTATATACATCAATCCCAATCTCCCAATTCATCCCACCACCACCACTCCACCCCCGCTTTCCCCCCCTTGGTGTCCATACATCTGTTCTCTACATAATGGTTCCTAGTAAAAATCCTCCTAGTGATATTAGGGCCCTCCATAAAATCTACCTTGAAGCAAGGATTTCCTTTTGAGTTAATAAGCTGTACTCTGAATTAGATGATGATTTTGCGCCCAAGTTTATAAAAAGATGATACAATTTTGTTACATGACTATAGACTGACTAAGCCTGTACTTTGTTTGGATGACCAGAGAGTAATTAAGGTTAATAAGTTCAGAGAATCTGTGGGTAATTAGTACATGAGGAGCTTAGCCTGTGATTGCCTGGCTGTTCTCAATAAAAGGTCCTCCTCCACCCAGTTAAACCCCCCCAAAATGTGAAGCCCTCTTGGTTGAGCAGCCTGTCAGCGTCTGTTCTATGCAGTTACTGTTCCATACACTGGGACCTGCTCACAGAATTGCCATCCTGATTGGCTAGGGCTGAGGCAATGCTGCTTAGAGAGGGACCTCATGGGCTGCTCAGATGTTAACTCCCCTTCCTTGCCCCCTGCACCATCTTGGCATCTTGCCCATGAGACTTCAGTGTAAGACCCCGAGTGTGCAGCTCTTGCTGTCTTCTGCACTGAGAACCTTCATTTTCTCCATGAGATGTAGAGGTGGTAGGAGTTGGCCATAGCTTGCTTTTGTTTTTACTTCTTTCTGGTGAATTCATGTTCCCTAAGGGCCCACACAATTTAATTAAAATAACTTGCTCTTAGTTTTGCCTTCAGAAATAGAAGATTATTTTTGTAAACAGGCTAAAAAATGGTGGGAAATAGGAGTCAAAGTTGTTTTCTGGAGTGTGATAGGAAGCACAAAATTAACTTAGACTGTCACAATCTTCTGGACTTTCAAGACTGTTATTTATTGCGTGTGTGATGTCTGGCATTCGTTTAAAAGGCAAATGTGTATCATTCTAATCTAATTCGTTCATTAAAATTTTAACTATGCTTAACTGGAGAAGGAATTCATTTTTATGTTTTGATGAGGCTTTCTCCCTCATATATTTTCACTTCTCTTCTCCACTGATTTTGCTTGTCATTAAATGCAAGTTCAAGGCTCTCTTAATCTTAAAGCAGACAAGCAAATGAACAAACAAAGCCTCTATGGTCCGAAGTTCCCTGCTAGCTACTGCCCTGGCTTGCCTCTTGTCTTCACAGTCAGGTTCTTCAGAATCTACAGAACTTGGTCTCTTCTTTCTTACCTCTCATTTACTCTGCAGACCACATTGATCAGACTCTGCCCTTGCTAGTTCGTTGAAATGGCCGTAACACTTGCCCCTGTGACTTGCTGACTACTTAATTAATGAGCATCACCCTGCTGTCATCTTTTGGCATCCTTGGCCATTTGGTTCATGCTTCTTGCCTCTAAAAGACAACACACTCCCCTGGTTTTCCTACCTTTTAATGTCTTTTTCTCAGTGCCCTTTGTCTTTTATCCTCCTCTTCTTATACCTGCCACCAACGACCCCCTCCCCCCACTCCACCAGCCTCATATTGTTACTCTATAGAGTCAGGACTTCATACTTCTCTTGTCATGCTGCATGATCTTTGGGGGATTTTTCATATTCTGTGTTTTATCAATCACATGTTTACTAGTGTCTCCCCCTTCCCCACCAAGAGATAATTGCTACTTAAATTTTGTATAATTGTTTTCTTGCTCTTTATAGTTTTCCTATCTTTGTTTACATCTGTGTATTTTACAAAATACTACAGACTGAGTGGTGTAAACCACAGAAATGTATTTTCTCCCAGTTCTGGAAGCTGGAAGTCCAAGACCAAGGTGTCAGCAGGTTTGATTTCTCCCCAGGCTTCTTTCCTTGGCTTGCAAATGGCTGACTTTTTGCTGTGTCCTCACATGGTCTTTCCTCTCTGCACACATATCCCTGAAGTCCGTGTGTGTCCAAGTTTCCTCTTCTCATAAGGACACCAGTCACGTTGGCGTAGGGCCCATCTTACTGACCTTTGAACTTATCACCTCCATAAAGGTGCTATATTCAAATACAGCCACATTTTAAGGTGCTAGGGGATTTGGGTTTCAACATATAAATTTTGGCCTTTTTGAGATTTTTTCCTCTACTCTGTTGTTATCAATCATCTTTTACCAATGACCCCTTTTCACATCACAAGATAACAGCTACTTAAATTTTTATGTAAATATTTTTTCTTTATAGTAGTCCCATATTTGTTAATCCCTAAATAATGTTTTATTTATTTTTGAAATTTATACATATTGAATCATATTGTATATATGCTTTGGTGACTTATTTCTTTCATCTACTGTTAGTTTTTAAAGATTCGTACACAGTGATGCTTGTAGCTGCGTTTCATTCATTTTCACCATTATTTAGTACTTCATTGTATAAGTATACAACACAAAATTTATTCACTTTATGGCCTATATATATTTATTTTCTAGTATTTTTGACTGTTATGAACAATACTGCTATAAATAATTCTGGCACATATCTCTTAGTGCCCAAGTCTTTCTCTGTTTAAGAGTGGACACTTGAAGAATATATACGAAATTAACTTTATCAGGTAGTGCCAAACTTTTCCAAATACATTGAGTACATTTAGTCTCCTTCTATCAGAGGATTAATTTATTTTGTTCTATGCTATTACAACCTTGCCCATCTACAGTTTAATATATTTTGAATCAGGTCATAAACTGTTGTATAGGAAAAGAATGGTGCCTGTAGACATTGATTTTGCCACTGAACCTAGGTCTCATGGGGATCCTAAGGATTCCAATTCCTTATATGACGATTTATGAAATATGAAGTTAGGCCTATTATCCAGGTGATTTAATTTAATATTTTGTTCTGAGATATCCATATTAGTGGGATTGGAATACAGTTGAAGTCCTAGGGACTATATTGAGCTACTTGCTTAAGTTCTCCAAAACACTTGTCATGAGAGTAGTTTTTGATAATTTCACTTCAAACAAATTTTTTTTTTAGGTTAAACTTAAAGACACATATATGTTGACCAAGTTATAAAGGATAGCTAACATTTTTGTTTATTGTTTCCTATTCCTTTCTCAGAGGTCTTTGGAATAGCTTACTACAGTAAACCGAAACATTACTTTGGGAATAATTATCATAAGAATGTATATCAATTAGATAAGTAGACAGTTGTAAAACAAAATTTTGGCCTAGGCCCTAATCCAGATAGGAAAGTGTCCAAATGACTTAAAAGTTCCAAGTAGCATAAAAGGATTCAGCAGAATATACTACCAGTGGTCTGATTTTTTTTTTCAGAAATGTAAACCAAAATAGGCTACAATAATATTTTATTTTCTAAAATTTTTTTTTGTGTGTGTTAGTTTCTGCTTTTTAAGAAAGTGAAGCAGCTATACATATGCATATATCTCCATATCTCCTCCCGCTTGCGTTTCCCTCCCACCCTCCCTATCCCACCCCTCAAGGTGGACACAAAGCACCGAGCTGATCTCCCTGTGCTATGCCGCTGCTTCCCACTAGCTATTTCACATTTGGTAGTGTATATATGAACATGCCACACTCTCACTTCATCCCAGCTTACCCTTCCCCATCCCCGTGTCCTCAAGTCCATTCTCTACATGTGCATCTTTATTCCTGTCCTGCCTCTAGTTTCTTCAGAACGATTTTTTTTTTTTTAGATTTCATATATATGTGTTAGCATACGGCATTTGTTTTTCACTTTTTGACTTACTTCACTCTGTATGACAAACTCTAGGTCCATCCACCTCACTACAAATAACTCAGTTTCCTTTCTATTTATAGCTGAGTAATGTTCCATTGTGTATATGTGCAACATCTTCTTTATCCATTTGTCTATTGATGGACACTTAGGTTGCTTCCATGTCCTGGCTATTGTAAATAGAACTGCAGTGAACATTGTGGTACATGACTCTTTTTGAATTATGGTTTTCTCAGGGTATATGCCCAGTAGTGGGATTGCTGGGTCGTATGGTAGTTCTACTTTTAGTTTTTTAAGGAACCTCCATACTGTTCTCCACAGTGGCTATATCAATTTACATTCCCAAAAACAGTGCAGGAGGGTTCCCTTTTCTCCACACCCTCTCCTGCATTTATTGTTTGTAGATTTTTGATGATGTCCATTCTGACCAGTGTGAGATGATATCTCATTGTAGTTTTGATTTGTATTTCTCTAATGATTACTGATGTTGAACATTCTCTCATGTATCTCTTGGCAATCTGTATAACTTCTTTGGAGAAATGTCTATATCTTCTGCCCATTTGTGGACTGGGTTGTTTTTTTCATATTGAGCTGCATGAGTTGCTTGTATGTTTAGGAGATTAATCCTTTATCAGTTGCTTCATTTGCAAATATTTTCTCCCATTCTGAGGGTTGTCTTTTTGTCTTGTTATGGTTTCCTTTGCTGTGCAAAAGCTTTTAAGTTTAATTAGGTCCCATTTTTTCTTTTTGTTTTTATTTCCATTTCTCTAGGAGGTAGGTCAAAAAGGATCTTGATGTGATTTATGTCATAGAGTTTTTCTGCCTATGCTTTCCTCTAAGAGTTTTATAGTGTCTGGCCGTACATTTAGGTCTTTAATCCATTTTGAGTTTATTTTTGTGTATGGTGTTAGGGAGTGTTCTAATTTCATTCTTTTATATGTAGCTGTCCAGTTTTTCCCAGCACCACTTATTGAAGAGGCTGTCTTTTCTCCATTGTATTTTCCAGACTCCTTTATCAAATATAAGGTGACCATATGTGCATGGGCTTATCTCTGGGCTTTCTTCCCTGTTCCATTGATCTATATTTCTGTTTCTGCGCCAGTACCATACTGTCTAGATTACTGTAGCTTTGTAGTAGAGTCGGAAGTCCAGGAGCCTGATTCCTCCAGCTCCGTTTTTTTTCTCAAGATTGTTTTGGCTATTCAGGCTTTTTTGGGTTCCCATACAAATTGTGACATTCTTTGTTCTAGTTCTGTGAAAAATGCCATTGGTAGTTTGATAGGGATTGCATTGAATCTGTAGATTGCTTTGGGTGGTATAGTCATTTTCACAATGTTGATTCTTCCAATCCAAGAACATGGAATATCTCTCCATCTATTTGTATCATCTTTAATTTCTTTCATCAGTGTCTTATAGTTTTCTGCATACAGGTCTTTTGTCTCCTTCGGTAGGTTTATTCCTAGGTGTTTTATTCATTTTATTTTGAATTTTATTTTCTGTATTTTTTTAAACAGCAGATTCTTATTAGTTGCCCATTTTATACATATTAGTGTATACATGTCAATCCCAATCTCCCAATTCATCACACCACCATCCTCACCCCCCCGCCACTTTCCCCCCTTGGTGTCCATACATTTGTTCTCTATATCTGTATCTCTATTTCTGCCTTGCAAACCAGTTAATCTGTACCATTTTTCTAGATTCCACATATATGCATTTATATGCAATATGTGTTTTTCTCTTTTTGACTTACTTCACTCTGTATGACAGTCTCTAGATCCATCCATGTCTCTACAAATGACTCAATTTCGTTCCTTTTTATGGCTGAGTAATATTCCATTGTATATATGTACCACATCTTCTTTATCCATTCGTCTGTCGATGGGCATTTAGGTTGCTTCCATGACCTGGCTATTGTAAATAGTGCTGCAGTGAATATTGGGGTGCATGTGTCTTTTTGAATTATGGTTTTCTCTGGGTATATGCCCAGTAGTGGAATTGCTGGGTCATGTGGTAATTCTATTTTTAGTTTTTTAAGGAACCTCCATACTGTTCTCCATAGTGACTATCAATGTACATTCCCACCAACAGTGCAAGACGGTTCCCTTTTCTCCACACCCTCTCCAGCATTTCTTGTTTGTAGATTTTCTGATGATGCCCATTCTAACTGGTGTGAGGTGATATCTCATTGTAGTTTTGATTTGAATTTCTCTAATAATTAGTGATGTTGAGCAGCTTTTCATGTGCTTCTTGGCCATCTGTATGTCTTCTTTGGAGAAATGACTGTTTAGGTCTTTGGCCCATTTTTGCATTGGGTTGTTTGTTTTTTTTTTTTTTTTTTTTTTTGCGGTACGCGGGCTTCTCACTGCTGTGGCCTCTCCCGTTGCGGAGCACAGGCTCCGGATGCACAGGCTCAGCGGCCATGGCTCACGGGCCCAGCCGCTCCGCGGCATGTGGGATCTTCCCAGACCGGGGCACGAACCCGCGTCCCCTGCATCGGCAGGCGGACTCGCAACCACTGCGCCACCAGGGAAGCCCGGTTGTTTGTTTTTTTAATATTGAGCTGCATGAGCTGTTTATATATTTTGGAGATTAATCCTTTGTCCGTTGATTCATTTGCAAATATTTTCTCCCATTTAGAGAGTTGTCTTTCTCTCTTGTTTATAGTTTCCTTTGCTTTGCAAAAGCTTTTAAGTTTCATTAGGTCCCGTTTGTTTATTTTTGTTTTTATTTCCATTACTCTACGAGGTGGATCAAAAAAGATCTTGCTGTGATTTATGTCAAAGGGTGTTCTTCCTATGTTTTCCTCTAAGAGATTTATAGTGTCCAATCTTAAATTTAGATCTCTAATCCATTTTGAGTTTATTTTGTTTTTGGTGTTAGGGAATGTTCTAATTTCATTCTTTTACATGTAGCTGTGCAGATTTCCCAGCATCACTTATTGAAGAGACTGTCTTTTCTCCCTCGTATATACTTGCCTCCTTTGTCATAGATTAGTTGACCATAGGTGGATGGGTTTATCTCTGGGCTTTCTATCCTGTTCCATTGATCTATATCTCTGTTTTTGTGCCAGTACCATATTGTCTTGATTACTGTAGCTTTGTAGTATAGTCTGAAGTAAGGGAGTCTGATTCCTCCAGCTCCATTTCTTTCCCTCAAGACTGCTTTGGCTAATCAGTGTCTTTTGTGTCTCTATACAAATTTTAAGATTCTTTTTCTTTATTTTCTCATTTAAAAAATGCCATTGGTAATTTGATAGGGATTACATTGAATCTGTAGATTGCTTACGGTAGTATAGTCATTTTCACAATATTGATTCTTCCAATCCAAGAACATGGTATATGTCTCCATCTGTATCATCTTTAATTTCTTTCATCAGTATCTTATACCTTTCTGCATACAGGTCTTTTGTCTCCCTAGGTAGGTTTATTCCTAGATATTTTATTCTTTTTGTTGCAGTGGTAAATGGGAGTGTTTCCTTAATTTCTCTTTCAGATTTTTCATCATTAGTGTATAGGAATGCAAGAGATTTCTGTGCATTAATTTTGTATGCTGCAACTTTACCAAATTCATTGATTACCTCTAGTAGTTTCCTGGTGGCATCTTTAAGATTATCTATGTATACTGTCATGTCATCTGCAAACAGTGACAGTTTTACTTCTTCTTTTCCAATTTGTATTCATTTTATTTCTTTTTCTTCTCTGATTGCCCTGGCTAGGACTTCCAAAACTATGTTGAAAAATAGTAGTGAGAGTGGACATCATTGTCTTGTTCCTTATCTTAGAGGAAATGCTTTCAGTTTTCACCATTGAGAATGATGTTTGCTGTGGGTTTGTCATAAATGGCCTTTATTACAATGAGGTAATTTCCCTCTATGCCCACTTTCTGGAGAGTTTTTATGATAAGTGCGTGTTGAATTTTGTCAGTAGCTTTTCCTGCATCTATTGAGATGATCATATGGATTTTCTCCTTCAGTTTGTTAATATGGTGTATCACATTGGTTGATTTGCATTTATTAAAGAATCTTTGCATCCCTGGGATAAATCCCACTTGATCATGGTGTATGATCCTTTTAATGTGTTGTTAGATTCTGTTTGCTAGTGTTTTGTTGAGGATTTTTGCATCCATATTCATGAGTGATATTGGTCTGTAATTTTCTTTTTTTTAGTATCTTTGTCTGGTTTTGGTATCAGGGTGATGGTGGCCTCGTAGAATGAGTTCGGGAGTGTTCCTTCCTCTGCAGTTTTTTTGGAAGAGTTTGAGAAGGATGGGTGTTAGCTCTTCTCTAAATGTTTGATAGAATTGACCTATGAAGCCATCTGGTCCTGGAATTTTGTTTGTTGGAAGATTTTTAGTCACAGTTTCAATTTCATTACTTGTGATTGGTCTGTTCATATTTTCTATTTCTTCCTGGTTCAGTCTTGGAAGATTATACCTTTGTAAGAATTTGTCCATTTCTTCCAGGTTGTCCATTTTATTGGCATAGAGTTGCTTGTAGTAGTCTCAGGATGCTTTGTATTTCTGCAGTGTCTGTTCTTACTTCTCCTTTTTTCATTTCTAATTTTATTGATTTGAGTCTTCTCCCTCTTTTCCTTAATGAGTCTGGCTAATGGTTTATCAATTTTGTTTACCTTCTCAAAGAACCAGCTTTTAGTTTTTAGATGTTTGCTATTGTTTTCTTTGTTTCTACTTCATTTATTTCTGCTCTGGTCTTTATGATTTTTCCTTCTGCTAACTTTGGGTTTTGTTTTTTGTTCTTTCTCTAGTTCCTTTAGGTGTAAGGTCAGATTTTTTGAGATTTTTCTTGTTTCTTGAGGTAGGCTTATATTGCTATAAACTTCCCTCATAGAACTGCTTTTGCTGCCTCTCGTAGGTTTTGGATCATCGTGTTTTCATTGCCATTTATCTCTAGGTATTTTTTGATTTCCTCTTTGATTTCTTCAGTGATCTCTTGGTTATTTAGTAGCATATTGTTTAGCTTCCATATGTTTGTGTTTCTTACTTTTTTTTCCTTAATTGATTTCTAATCTCATAGCGTTGTGGTCAGAAAAGATGCTTGATATGATTTCCATTTTCATATTTACTGAGGCTTGATTTGTGACCCAAGATGTGATCAATCCTGGAGAATGTTCCTTGCGCACTTGAGAAGAAAGTGTAGTCTGCTGTTTTTGGATGGAATGTCCTATAAATATCAATTAAGTCTATCTGGTCTTTTGTGTCATTTATAGCTTCTGTTTCCTTATTAAATTTCTGTGTGGATGATCTGTCCATTGGTGTATGTGAGGTGTTAAAATCCCCCACTGTTATTGTGTCACTGTCGATTTCCTCTTTTATAGCTGTTAGGAATTGCCTTATGTATTGAGGTGCTCCTATGTTGGGGGCATATATATTTAGAATTGTTATATCTTCTTCTTGGATAGATCCCTTGATCATTATGTAGTGTTCTTCCTTGTCTCTTTTAACATTCTTTATTTTAAAGTCTATTTTATTTGATATCAGTATGGCTACACCAGCTTTCTTTTGATTTCCATTTGCATGGAATATATTTTTCCATCCCCTCACTTTCAGTCTGTATGTGTCCCTAGGTCTGAAGTGTGTCTCTTGTAGCCAGCATATATATAGGTCTTGTTTTTGTACCCATTCAGCAAGCCTGTGTCTTTTGGTTGGAGCATTTAATCCATTCATGTTTAAGGTAATTATCAATATGTCTGTTCCTATTACCATTTTCTTAATTGTTATGGGTTTGTTTTTGTAGGTCTTTTTCGTCTCTTGTGTTTCCCACTTAGAGAAGTTCCTTCAGCGTTTGTTGTAGAGCTGGTTTGGTGGTGCTGACTGCTCTTAGCTTTTGTTTGTCTGTAAAGCTTTTGATTTCTCCATCGAATCTGAATGAGATCCTTGCCAGGTAGAGTAATCTTGGTTGTAAGTTCTTCCCTTTCATCACTTTAAATATGTTGCCACTCCCATCTGGCTTGTACAGTTTCTGCTGAGAATTCAGCTGTTAACCTTATGGGAGTTCCCTTGTATGTTATTTGTCGTTTTTCCCTTGCTGCTTTCAATAATTTTTCTTTGTCTTTAAGTTTTGCCAATTTGAATACTATGTGTCTTGATGTGTTTCTGCTTGGGTTTATCCTGTATGGGCCTCTCTGTGCTTCCTGGACTTGGGTGGCTATTTCCTTTCCCATGTTAGGCAAGTTTTCTACTATAATCTCTTCAAATATTTTCTTGGGTCCTTTCTCTCTCTCTTCTCCTTCAGGGACCCCTATAATGCGAATGTTACTGTGTTTAATGTTTCCCAGGGGTCTCTTAGGCTGTCTTCATTTCTTTTCATTCTTTTTTCTTTATTCTGTTCTGCAGCAGTGAATTCCACCATTCTGTCTTCCAGGTCACTTATCTGTTCTTCTGCCTCAGTTATTCTGCTATTGATTCCTTCTAGTGTATTTTTCATTTCAGTTATTATATTGTTCATCTCTGTTTGTTCGTTAATTCTTCTAGGTTTTTGTTAGACATTTCTTGCATCTTCTTGATCTTTGCCTCTATTCTTTTTCCAAGGTACTGGATCCTCTTCACTATCATTATGCTGAATTCTTTTTCTGGAAAGTTGCCTATCTCCACTTCATCTAGTTGTTTTTCTGGGGTTTTATCTAGTTCCTTCATCTGGTATATAGCCCTCTGCCTTTTCATCTTGTCCGTCTTTCTGTGAATGTGGTTTTTGTGCCACAGGCTACAGGATTGTAGTTCTTCTTGCTTCTGCTATCTGCCCTCTGGTGGATGAGGCTATCTAAGAGGCTTGTGCAAGTTTCCTGATGGGAGGGACTGGTAGTGGTTAGAGCTGGCTGTTGTTCTGGTGGGCAGAGCTCAGTAAGTCTTTAATCCGCTTGTCTGCTGATGGGTGGGGCTAGGTTTCCTCCCTATTGGTTTTTTGGCCTGAGATGACCCAACACTGGAGCCTACCCAGGCTCTTTGGTGGGGCTAATGACGGACTCTGGGAGGGCTCACGCCAAGGAGTACTTCCCAGAACTTCTGCTGCCAGTGTCCTTGTCCTCACGGTGAGACACAGCCACCCCCTGCCTCTGCAGGAGACCCTCCAACACTAGAAGGTAGGTCTGGTTCAGTCTCCTATGGGGTCACTGCTCCTTCCACTGGGTCCCAGTGCACACACTATTTTGTGTGTGGTGGAGTCTCTGTTTCCTCCAGTCCTGTTAAAGTCCTCCAATGAAGTCCCGCTAGCATTCAAAGTCTGATTCTCTAGGAATTCCTCCTCCTGTTGCCAGACCCCCATGTTGGGAAGCCTGACATGGGGCTCAGAACCTTCACTCCAGTGGGTGGACTTCTGTGGTATAAGTGTTCTCCAGTTTGTGAGTAACCCACCCAGCAGTTATGGGATTTGATTTTATTGTGATTTCACCCCTCCTACCGTCTCATTGTGGCTTCTCCTTTGTCTTTGGATTGGGGTATCTTTTTTCGTGAGTTTCAGTGTCTTCCTGTCAATAATTGTTCAGCAGTTAGTTATGATTCCTGTGCACTCGCAAGAGGGAGTGAAAGCCAGTATTTTATTCTTTTTGTTGCAATGGTAAGTGGGAGTGCTTCCTTAACTTCTCTTTCAGATTTTTCATCATTATTGTATAGGAATGCAAGAGATTTCTGTGCGTTAATTATGTATCCTGCTACTTTACCAAATTCATTGATTAGCTCTAGTAGTTTTCTGGTAGCATCTTTAAGATTCCCTATGTATAGTATCATTTCATCTGCAAACAGTGACAGCTTTACTTCTTCTTTTCCAACTTGGATTCCTTTTATTTCTTTTTCTTCTCTGACTGCTGTGGCTAAAACTTCCAAAACTATGTTGAATAATAGTGGTGAGAGTGGACAACCTTGTCTTGTTCCTGATCTTAGCAGAAATGGTTTCAGTTTTTCGCCATTGAGAACCATGTTGGCTGTGGGTTTGTCATATAATGGCCTTTATTATGTTGAGGTAACTTTCCTCTTTGCCTACCTTCTGGAGGGTTTTTATCATAAATGGGTGTTGAATTTTGTCAAAATCTTTTGCTGCACATATTCAGATTATCATATGGTTTTTCCCCTTCAGTTTGTTAATATGGTGTATCACATTGGTTGATTTGTGTATATTGAAGAATCCTTGCATTCCTGGGATAAACCCCACTTGATCATCGTGTATGATCCTTTTAATGTGCTGTTGGAGTCTGTTTGCTAGTATTTTGTTGAGGATTTTTGCATCTATGTTTATCAGTGATATTGGCCTATAGGTTTTTTTGTGTGACATCTTTGTCTGGTTTTGGTATCAGGGAAATGGTGGTCTCATAGAATGAGTTTGGGAGTGTTCCTCCCTCTGCTATATTTTGGAAGAGTTTGAGAAGGATGGGTGTTAGCTCTTCTCTAAATGTTTGATAGAATTTGCCTGTGAAGCCATCTGGTCCTGGGCTTTTGTTTATTGGAAGATTTTAAATCACAGTTTCAATTTCAGTGCTTGTGATTGGTCTGTTTATATTTTCTATTTCTTCCTGGTTCAGTCTCGGAAGATTGTGCTTTTCTCAGAATTTGTCCATTTCTTCCAGGTTGTCCATTTTATTGGTATATAGTTGCTTGCAGTAATCGCTCATGATCCTTTGTATTTCTGCTGGTTACTTCTCCTTTTTCATTTCTAATTCTATTGATTTGAGTCTTCTCCCTTTTTTCTTGATGAGTCTGGCTAATAGTTTATCAATTTAGTTTATCTTCTCAAAGAACCAGCTTTTAATTTTTTTAATGTTTGCTATTGTTTCCTTCATTTCCTTTTCATTTATTTCTGATCTGATCATTATGATTTTATTTCTTCTGCTAACTTTGGGGTTTTTTTGTTCTTCTTTCTCTAATTTCTTTTGGTGTAAAATTAGGTTTATTTGAGATGTTTCTTGTTTCTTGAGGTAGGATTGTATTGCTATAAACTTCCCTCTTAGAACTGCATTTGCTGCATACCATAGGTTTTGAGTTGTCGTGTTTTCATTTTCATTTGTTTCTAGGTATTTTTTATTTCCTCTTTGATTTCTTCAGTGGTCTCTTGGTTATTTAGTAGTGTATGGTTTAGCCTCCATGTATTTGTATTTTTTTCAGATTTTTTCCTGTAATTGATATCTAGTCTCATAGTGTTGTGGTTGGAAAAAATGCTTGATACGGTTTCAATTTTCTTAAATTTACTAAGGCTTGATTTGTGACCCAAGATATGATGTGTCCTGGAGAATGTTCCATGAGCACTTGAGAGGAAAGTGTATTCTGTTGTTTTTGTATGGAATGTCCTATAAATATTATTTAAGTCCATCTTGTTTAATGTATCATTTAAAACTTCTGTTTCCTTATTTATTTTTATTTTGGATGATCTCTCCATTGGTGAACGTTGGGTGTTAAAGTCCCCTAGTATGATTGTGTTACTGTCAGTTTCCCCTTTTATGGCTTTTAGCATTTGCCTTATGTATTGAGGTGCTCCTATGTTGGGTGCATAAATATTTACAACTGTTATGTCTTCTTCTAGGATTGATCCCTTGATCATTATGTCCTTCCTTCTCTCTTACAGTAGTCTTTATTTTAAAGTCTATGTTGTCTGATATAAGAAGTGCTACTCCAGCTTTCCTTTGATTTCCATTTACGTGGAATATCTTTTTCCACTCCCTCACTTTCGGTCTGTATGTGTCCCTAGGTCCGAAGTGGGTTTCTTGTAGCCAGCATATATATGGATCTTGTTTTTGTATATATTCATCCAGTCTGTGTCTTTTGGTTGAATCATTTAATCTGTTTAAGGTAATTATCGATATGTATGTGCCTATTACCATTTTCTTAATTGTTTTGGGTTTCTTATTGTAGGTCTTTTCCTTCTCTTGTGTTTCATGCCTAGAGAAGTTCCTTTAGCATTTGTTGCAAAGCTCGTTTGGTCGTGCTGAATTCCCTTAGGTTTCGCTTGTCTGTAAGGTTTTAATTTCTCCGTCGAATCTGAATGAGATCCTTTCTGAGTAGAGTAATCTTGGTTGTTGGTTTTTCCCTTTCCTCACTTTAAATAAGTACTGCCACTCCCTTGTGGCTTGCAAAGTTTCTGCTGAAAGATCAGCTACTAACCTTATGGGGATTCCCTTGTATGTTATTTTTCCCTTGCTGCTTTTAATATTTTTTCTTTGCAGTTTATTTTTGATTGTTTGATTGATATGTGTCTTGGCATGTTTCTCCTTGGATTTATCCTGTATGGGACTCTCTGTGCTTCCTGGACTTGATTGACTGTTTCCTTTCCCATATTAGGGAAGTTTTCAACTATAATCTCTTCAAATATTTTCTCAGTCCCTTTCTTTTTCTCTTCTTCTTCTGGGACCCCTATAATTCAAATGTTGGTGGGTTTAGTGTTGTCCCAGAGGTCTCTGAGACTGTCCTCAATTCTTTTCATTCTTTTGTCTTTATTCTGCTCTGCAGTAGTTATTTCCACTATTTTATCTTCCAGGTCACTTATCTGTTCTTCTGCCTCACTTATTCTGCTATTGATTCCTTCTAGAGAACTTTAAATTTCATTTATTGTGTTGTTCATCATTGTTTGTTTGCTCTTTAGTTCTTCTAGTTCCATATTAAACATTTCTTGTATTTTTTCCATTCTATTTCCAAGATTTTGGATATCTTTACTGTCATTGCTCTGAATTCTTTTTCAGGTAGACTGCCTATTTCCTCTTCATGTGTTTGGTCTGGTGGGTTTTTACCTGTTCCTTCATCTGCTGTGTGTTTCTCTGTCTTCTCATTTTGCTTAATTTACTGTGTTTGGGGTCTCCTTTTCGCAGGCTGCAAGTTCATAGTTCCCGCTGTTTTTGGTGTCTGCCCCCAGTGGCTAAGATTGGTTCAGTGTGTTGTGTAGGCTTCCTGGTGGAGGGGACTGGTGCCTGTGTTCTAGTGGATGAGGCTGGATCTCATCTTTCTGGTGGGCAGGACCACGTCCAGTGGTGTGTTTTGGAGTATTTGTGATGTTATTATGATTTTACGCAGTCTCTCTGCTAATGGGTGGGGTTGTGTTCCTGTCTTGCTAGTTGTTTGGCATAGCGTGTGTCCAGCACTCTAGCTTGCTGGTCATTGAGTGCAGCTGGGTCTTGGCGTTGAGATGGAGATCTCTGGGAGAGCTTTCGCCATTTGATGTTACGTGGAGTCGGGATATGTTTGACGGACCAATGTCCTGATATCAGCTCTCCCACCTCAGAGGCACAGGTGTGACACCCAGCTGGAGCACGAAAACTCTGTCAGCCACACGGCTCAGAAGAAAGGCGAGAAAAAAAGAATAAAAGAAAGAAAAAATAAAATAAAATAATTAAATTAAAAAAATTTCTTAAATTATTATAAATTTTAAAAAGTAATTTAAAAAGGAAAGAAAGAGAGAAAGAATGAAGAGAGCAATCAAACCGAAAAACAAATCCACCAATGATTACAAGCCCTAAAAGCTATAGTAAAAAAAAAAAAAAAAAAGTACAGACAGAACCCTAGGACAAATGGTAAAGCAAAGCTGTACAGACAAAATTACACAAAGAAGCATACACACAGTCACAAAAAGAGAAAAAGGAAAAAAATATATATATATCTATATATAAAAAAAAGGAAGAGCAAGCAAATCAATAAACAACTCTACCAATGATACTACACTCTAGATACTAAGCTAAGATAAACATAAGACCAAAACCAAATTAGATGCAGAAAGCAAACCCGAAGTCTACAGTTGCTCCCAAAATTCACCGTATCAATTTTGCATTGATTTGTTGTCTATTCGGGTATTCCACAGATGCAGGGTACATCAAGTTGATTGTGGAGCTTTAATCTGCTGCTCCTGAGGCTGCTGGGAGAGATGTCCCTTTCTCTTCTTTGTTCTTACAGCTCCTGGGGTTCAGACAGGACAGGGTTAAAGGAGCAGCTGATTCAGGGACTCCCGCTCACTCAGGCAGGGGGAAGGAGGGGTACAGAATGCAGGGCGTGTCTGCGGCAGCAGAGGCCAGCGTGACGCACCAGCCTGAGGCACGCCATGTGGTCTCCCGGGGAAGTTGTCCCTGGATCACGGGACCCTGGCAGTGGCGGGCTGCACAGGCTCCTGGGAGGGGAGGTGTGGATGGTAACCTGTGCTAGCACACAGGCTTCTTGGTGGCGGCAGCAGCAGCCTTAGTGTCTCATACCCGTCTCTGGGGTCCGCGCTGTTAGCCGCGGCTCACGCCCGTCTCTGGAGCTCCTTTAAGCAGCGCTCTTAATCCCCTCTCCTCGTGCACCAGGAAACAAAGAGGCAAGAAAAAGTCTCTTGTCTCTTCGGCAGCTCCAGACTTTTTCCCGGACTCCCTCCCTTTTAGTTGTGGCGCAGCAGCCCCTTCAGGCTGTGTTCGCACAGTCAACCCCAGTCCTCTCCCTGAAATCCGACCTCCGAAGCACCAAGCCTCAGCTCCCAGCCCCGCCCACCCCCGTGGGTGAGCAGGCAAGCCTCTCGGGCTGGTGAGTGCTGGTCGGCACTGATCCTCTGTGCGGGAATCTCTCTGCTTTGCTCTCTGCACCCCTGTTGCTGTGCTCTCTGGCTCCGATGCTTACCCCCTGCCACCCCCTGCCTCTGCCAGTGAAGGGGCTTCCTAGTGTGTGGAAACCTTTCCTCCTTCACAGCTGCCTCCCCAAGGTGCAGGTCCTGTCCCTATTCTTTTTTTTTTTTTTTTTTGCGGTATGCGGGCCTCTCACTGTTGTGACCTCTCCCGTTGCGGAGCACAGGCTCCGGACGCGCAGGCTCAGTGGCCATGGCTCACGGGCCCAGCCACTCCGCAGCATGTGGGATCTTCCCGGACCGGGGCACGAACCCATGTCCCCTGCATCGGCAGGCGGACTCTCAACCACTGCGCCACCAGGGAAGCCCCTGTCCCTATTCTTTTGTCTCTGTTTTTTCTTTTTTCTTTTGCCCTGCCCATGTACATGGGGAGTTTCTTGCCTTTGGGGAGGTCTGAGGTCTTCTGCCAGCGTTCCATAGGTGTTCTGTAGGAGTTGTTCCACATGTAGATGTATTTCTGATGTATTTGTGGGGAGAAAGGTGATCTCCATGTCTTACTCTTCCACCATCTTGAAGGTCTTCTCCTAAAAAAGTTTTGAAAAATGTAGCTGAGTTTATGACTCCCTCTATCAATTCTGAATGATTTTAAAAACCTATTAATTAACCCTGGTTTTGAACTTGGTATTTCCTATTCTTACTTATTGCCTTGGGATATTTACATATTTATTTGTCTATTTCTAGAACTACTATTAATGGTAATATCTCCCTATTTAAATGTTGTGACTAGATAGTCATAAAATCAATCATGTTTTTCTTTTTATTTATTTGTATTTTGCAGCCATGTAAATGTCAACCTGGTACTTGAGTGGTCTACGAGGGTAGTTTTGGTGATGAACTGTTTTGATGGCTATTACCATGCATTTAATATGGTATTTTACCATTTTTAAAGCACTTCCATATACAAGTGAGGAGACTGAGGTCAAGAGAGTATAAGTGACCTGTCCAGCTGCAAATCAGCTATTTCTGTTTGATAAAAAGTTAGAGATCAGAGAGATATTAGTAAGTGCCAAGGCTAGAACAACAGTCTTGTTCTTCTGAATCCTTCACTGGTACATTTTTTCCTGACATTCCAGGCCATTCTTGTGAAGCAAATCAGCAGCATATTGGCTTGTTCTATTTGATAAATATTATTACCCACTAGCTAAAGATTTCACAGTGAAGTGGACCCTTTGGAAAAAGAAGAAGTTTACCAATACCATATACGACCATATACTTTTAGGTAAAAGTGTGTTTTTCAGCTTTGTCAATTCTGTTTTATCTTGCGGGGGCAGAAGTGACCTGCATCTACCCATGACACAGAAATGGATTCATTCATTCAACAATAGATAAATATAAACAGTTCTAGTTTAAGAGAAATGCAGTGTCCAACCTTTACAAGGTCCCAGATACTGCTGGGTCATGGGAGACCTAAGAATAAAACCTCAAGATTGCAATACAATGAATGGAATATATTCTAAAATGTAAGGAAGTACAAAGAAATAATTGTGTTTGGAGGACGAACTGGGTATTCACATTTATTGCTGTGATATCATGTAGCAATAGCCATACTTTGAAACTTCTACAGAAATTGGTGTTTTTTAATTAAACTATCCATTTGAGCAGGGTGCCACATATATCATATACTTGTATATGATATAATGTATTTGTGATGGGGGGTAGACATGGGTAAGGCAGTAAAGCTGGAGGAGAAAAGGCAAGCAAATAAGAGGAAATAAAAGGTAGGGTTGCACTATCTGGCACTATTATCTTCCTCTTCCTCCCTTTCTTCTTCCTCTTTCTTCTCTTTTCCACTCTCCCCTTCTAGGGCACACGGTTTGCAATTTGATCCACAGTCCTTGCCAGCCATTGTTGTGCCAGATATGCTTCATTCATCCTTGCTTCTGCTGGCCTTTGAAAACAAGCACCATGGCCCTGCTCTGTTTGTTGTCAAGAATGAGTGACTCAGAGCAGGAATGTTTCCCAGACGGGAGGTGAAGGGGTCAGTCTGGACCTCTGGACATTTGCAGTGCTTAACTTGCAGGCATGTCATGTGAAAGGAAGGGTGACTCCCAGCGCTTCTTATGGCAGTTAGTATATATGCCGCAAAGCACTGCTCAGATCATGAGATTGCCTGTCAGGTCATCTGCTGTGAAATCCATTAGGAAAAACACCCGGAAACTGATGCCTGACTTGAAATCCTTAGTTTACTAAATTGCAGAAATTATCTTTGGAAGGTTTTGTCACTTTATATATTTTTTTATAAAAAAAATTATGTTTGCTGTAATGCCTCATGCAAAGTGCTAGTTGAATGAATCTGTCACTGAAACTTCAATTCCAGATTACCACACTGCAAGATCTGCTATTATAAATGAAAACACATCTTTAGAAAGTTCACAACAGTTTGAAGTAGATGAGCTATTGAAATGCAATAGAAAAACCTACCCTTTCCAGATTAGCCAAATAGTGATTGTAGTCCAATATGTAAACACAGTCTCACGTTATTGTCAGGGTAAAATGGTCCTTAATGTGCTACTCCAAGAGCAGGGTAACATTACCTAAGCCTACAAATAATGATATAAATTATCTTTAAGAATTCTTTGCTTGTGAGTATGGCGCAGAATTCAAAAGCAAATGGAAAATTGTTGCATTATCAAACTACTAGACTCTTGATAAGTTTTTTTTTTTTAAATCTCTACAAACTCCAAACCACAATTTACTAGAAGAATGTTAATGAGCAGTTCTTAGGAAACCTGTAAAAGTAGGTTTTCTCCAAAGAGGCCTAAAAGAGCCACATCCTTGAAGGGACAAGGTCAAATGTGAATAAGTTGGTCTCACATCCAATGCACTGTGCTGTTTATTGGGGGTTATATAGGTAGGGTCTCCTTTTGGTTTTTGTATTGTCCCTTCAGAAGATTATTATTCAATGGTATTTTACTACTAATGTGAGCTATGCTTTTTATAATAAAGATTGTATTTACTTAGTTTGCCAAACGACAAGAAATTGTGCTAAGGAAAAAGAAGTGGGACTTACAAGGTGGGAAGACTGAAGAAGAGACCCTTGAGAATCTTGGACAAATACATCAGAATCTTATCGGACTTGCAATTTTTACTTCAAGACAAGCTCTCTACAAAATTTTATATTGCAGGTACTTATAATCAAAACCTTGAAATGGTGATTCAACTTCAGAAATTAGTAGAGTTTGGCAAGGAAGGAGACAAAGAAGAAAAGCACTGAGCATGAGAAAAGAACTAAAAGTTCTTTTGTATTTTCCCAGTCCTGAAACAAATGTCCTCAGAAGGGACATGATCATAGCTATCCATTTAGATTTCAGGGCTGGCCATGGCACGTATCTCTACTACACCTTTTTTATTTGCATAAAGCAATTACCCCCGTGGTCAGTGGCTTCAGAGTTGTCTAGACAACATGCTTCAGATGGTATCAGTGACCTCAGATACACTAAGCTTGCTCTAAATTAGTGATGAGCGGAGCTGGAGGGATGTATTATAGTAGTTACAAACCATAAGAAGGTATTTAAATAGTAGATAAGACACATGCAAATCTTTTCATTGCCATGACAACCATCTTGATATAGGTTTTCCATATGTAGCAAGAAGGGCAGAGCAAAAGGCATTGGGAAAATAGCAGGAACCTGTAATGAGAATTAACCCTGGCAGGGGATTAGTCCAGATCTTGGTCATTTATTAACTCTTAATAGAATACAAACTTCTGTAGTAATACACTACTCACTGGGTTAGAGAACCATTATTTTCAAACCTCAGCTGTAAAGTTCTCAGCTATATGGTTACATCTCAGCAGTAAAGTTCTCAGCTATACGGTTACATTTCAGGTCCCAAGTCTTCACAATGGCTCTGACTGATGCCAGAAAGGAGGGAAGGAGGAATACTGGTGTGCTACTAAATGCAGATTCTTTGGTGCCCCCCAGAGAGCTTTTCAGAGCAGGGTTCATCCAGTACTCAAATGCATAACTGGTACACATGTCTTTAGTTGTTTGTTTGTGTTGATCAGAGAAGCTAATGAACACCTAAATAATCACAGCATGCGGTAGTACATTTCAAAGGAGGATGGGATTTGTTCTTGTGCAACTACCATGAGGGAGAAGGAGTGAAATGCTGCCTGCCTCTCTCCCTCTTTCCCATTTTGCTTCCCTCCCTTCTTCTCTTGAGCTCTCATCTCTCTCATCTGTCTGTTTTTCCTCCTAGAGTTCTTCATTTCTTCTAAGTGCCAACATAGTTTCAGGGCTAGCTCTAGGCACTGGTGGTTCTCCTGTGGCCTGGGAAGCTCCCTCCAGCCATGCTTCTTTCTGCCACAGGTCTGCAGAGAGAATCCAGTCCTGCCAACCTATCATCCCAGCCTGCTTCACCCTGACCATCTGCTCAGAGGTGAATGATGGGGGTGGGAGAACACAGGGTACCTCAAACTCGGTGTAACATTTTCCTCTGCAGATCACAGACCTTCACACGGCCTTGGAATCTTTTGAAATATAAATGGCAATTCTACTTGCTACTTTTAAGGCCAAGACTGGTACCGTCGGCACCACGGAGCCATTAACATTCTTCATTCAGATCTTTGTATGTACAATCAGTGTATGGATTCCTTTTGACACAAACTGGAATTTCAACACACAAGGGAACATTGGTGAAAACAAGCTGGTTTATTAATTAAAATGATAATAAATAATACCCCTAAACTTCAATATGTTTTAGTGCAAGTCTTGGCTCAGTCATCCGTGTTCTGAGGCTATTTTAAAATGTGGACGTCCTTTGTGCTCTTTCTAACATGAAACTGAATCAAAGCCAGAAAGACCCTTTCCTATCACACAGTAACTTAACTACTAATTGGTAGTAGTTCTTATAAACCAAACTGTATATGGTATTATTTAAATATGGTTTGTTTAAAAACTAAGTGACAACTTACTATAGTAGGAGGCAGAGACAAGAAGTGGTTAAACAAGAAGCACCCTTCAGCAAAGCACAATTTAAAATCTCATTCATCAGATTCCACCTGTCCTTCGGAAAACGTTCTAACTTTATAGAAATTGAAGACTAACCGTAGCCTCGAAAACTGTTGGTATTAACACTGTAGGGCATCCTACAAGGAACTGACGTCTCAGTTCCTTATCCAGAATACGTGTTCTGTCTGACAAATTTGGGGGGTGTTGTTTGCCTTCAAGATACTCAGATGTTCCTTTTTTGACATCTGGGGTTTTAATTAAGTCTTCCCATGTCTTTAAAGCAAAATGAACTTGGTCTGGTCTGGACAATGCTGTGAAGCATTTTTATTTATGAACGCCATTCCTGTCATGTTAATTTGTACCACGTTTCTGATTTATCCTAAAAGAACACATTACCCAGTATATTTGGAGGAGTTAAAGGGAATCTACAGGGTGACTTTAATCTTTATGTCTTTATATACTGGAGGGCATTTTATTGCCCCTCTGCACTGTTCTCACTACGCAATCGTTTTCTGCTTTAGAAATGTAGCCATTTGGATCAATAGTTACAGTACAATATATTGTACTTCTGATGGGGGCCTCCTAGGACAGTTAAGAAGCACAGGCCACGGTGATTTCACCAAATGCTTGGTTATATTCTGAAATCTATTTTTAAAAAGAGTTAGCACAACATACGTAGAGTCAAATTTATAGGCATTCTAATGAAATTTTACTTACTCTACTTATGTATATTAAAATAAAATTAGGAAGAATGGAGTGCAAAAGAACATTTTGCAGCTTGAAAAATAGAGATTTTTAATGGGACACCAGAGCAGTAGCAGCTAGAAGTAGCTGTCTTTTGGAATTTGTAGCTGCTGCTACCAAACACTAAGATTTTGGATTTGGCGTCTATTTCTAGATTTTGTGATGACTGTACACTTCTAATGTTGGAAAGAAAGGGGAGAAAAAGCCCCGAGATGGCCACAGATGTTTGCAGAGTGCGATGATGGAGCTAGCAAAGATGTAAAGAAGTTATATGTCTCTTAAAGTGTTAAATGTAGGCTGCAACTTGTGGATTTTTCTGTAAATTCTTTATCTATAAACAAACTGGGTTATCACAGCTGTTTATTGTACTGCTAGCCCTGATTCTAACCTTTATGTCTTTATTGCTTACATACCATTCCCTTGTTTATGCGTCTGTACCATTCAGTGCCCTTGAACTTGGTCCCTCAGAGCCCCGACCCCTGCATGCTTGCTCACTCACTCCACTCACGTCTGCAATCAGTAAATCTGAGACAGGCCCTGGCTGATAGCCGAGCTGCAGTAGGGCAATTAACACAGAACTAAAGTGTCATTCCTGGCAGGGTGGGGAGAGTGGCAGACCACAGATGACAGTTCTCAGTTCTGAAGCTGTGACATCCAGGCCAGACCTGGGATTATAGGGAACAAGGGGAAAAAAGGAAAGAGGGAGTGAGGAGGGGTACGTTTGGGGGGAGAGAGTTCCTCAAAGAAAAGCACCGAGTAGCTTCTCTTTGAAGAATTGTTTATTCCCTGTATCAGATTCCAGCTGTCTGACCAGTTAATTGGATGAATACCTAGAGGAAAACATCCTGTGCACTAAGTGAATTGAGGAAAATGGGTTTCTTTCTTTCTCTTTAGAAGGAGAAAGTGCTTTTCCTTTAAAAAAAAAAATCACCAACTCTCAATCACCATTTAATGGTGTTCCTGCCAGACTTAGATTAAAAAAAGGAAAAGAAATATCTTTTATTAAGTGCTTGCCTCCCCCCACCTTTTTGCCCACTCACGGTTTCCCCTGCAGCCACCTACCTGCTATGGCTCTGATATCTTAATAAAGTTAGTGTTGAATAGAAGCAGGGCACCCAGGCAGCTGCCTGCTGAGAGGCAGCTTCCCTTTTAGCCCCTTCCTCTAAGGAGCTCTGGAGACCCACCTATACAATAAGATAAAACTGTTCTTAATCCCGAGGTCCAGAGGACCCCCCCTGCCAGGCCACCAGGGGGCATCATGGATCCTGAGCTTGGACATCCAGCTGTCAGCTTCTTGGGAGCTGTGCAAGTCAATTCTGAGAGCAAAGTCAGCTTTTCCTTGGATTGAATGCTCTCCTCCCTCCTTCTTCCCACTCTAGGCTTTGCCTACTACTCTCCTCAAACATTATAACTTTTCATGGGATGGCTTCCGATTGTTAGGAAACCATAGTTAGTAATAGCAGCTATCATTTACCGAGTATTTAATTGATGTCACATGTTCTATAGACTATATCTTATTTATTTCTCACTAAGGACAAACGAAGATACAAACCCCGTAAAGCCTGGGTTATTCTCTCCACAATCCAGATGGAAAAGCTGAAATTCAGAACAATCAAGTATCTTGCCCAAGGTCAAAGGGCTATAAAAGGTAGAACCAAATTAAAATCTATACTGATGCCAGAAAATATGTCTGTGTCTGTCAAAATGTGAGCCTCTGTCTCAGGTCTTTTCCATATTGGCTGTGAGAGCTTCGGACCGTCCCTAAATCACTTTATCTCAGGTTCCTTAACTGTACAAATGGGATGATAAACCTAGTAAGATTGTTGTGAGGATTCAGTGAGTTGATGCTGCATATGCAAAGTGCATGGAGTACTGTCTGGCACATCTCAAGAGTCCCATAGATACAGTTGCTTTTGTTGTTGCTATTATCATCATGACTATCATTACCTTGCCTCTCTGATGGTTTATAGTGAGGAGGTGAAGGACTGGCAGGTTGAGGAAGCCAGTGTGGTATTTGCACAAAAGAGTTTGCAATCTACCGAAGTGAGGAAGAGGAAAAAGAAAGAAAAGACTTGGATTTTAGACACAAGAGGATTTATTTGTGAAGCATCACGCAATTCCATCCTGATAAATGTAGGTGATCCAGCTAGGCACTGAGGTCACGCAAACAATGGATTGTTCAAAAGGAGCTTCTAGGCTAACTTTTTCACGTGAATGATTTGTTAGTAATGTAGCTGATAAGGCTTTGGCATTACTGTGTCTCATACTGTACAGTCTACTTACTATGTGGTTGTGAAATGAAGGCAGTTTTTTTCAAACTCTGCCTTATGAACGTGATATATTGGAATTAGCATCTTGTCCAGGAAGATAAGATTCAAGTTGTGAATATATATTTGATAGTGTGATGCTCCATATTAGCACTAAGTGGATTGTAGAACCCATTTTAAGGACGTGGTGATGGAATAGTTAAGTGCTATGGTGGTTTCCCATATGTGCCGGGGTGAAGTCCAGCTACCCAGTCTCCTGTTTCATCACTTTTCCCAGCACACCACACTACACCACACACCTCTGTACTTTCTAATAATATGTAGAACGCAGGAAGTGACAGGTGTGCCCAGGAATTATTACAATATCAAGATTGGTATCATGTAGCACTCAGAATGAAAATAAAGTAATTGTTAGTTATTATTCTGTCGAAAAACTCGGTGAGAAATCTTGAAATTCTGATTTCAGCATTGAAAGACTACTCCTTAAAAAATGGCACTTGCTAGGAATCTACGCTTAACGCATGTATTTGTGTTTGTATTTGTTATTGCCATTGAAGCATTCTGAATGTGACCCATGGTTTAACTGAAGAGCATTAGAGCGAACATCCCTCTACCTCATTCCTATGCCTCTGCTAATTCCACTCTTACTCTGAACTCTATTCCCCTGACAGATGATAGGTGTTTTTCAGAAAAGAAAAAAACAAAGAAACATAAAAGACAAACAAACATTTCTGTGACAAAATAAGTTTGGAGAATTCTGAATGGTTTAGTGACTTCTTAGAGGCTCATGACAACCAGTATTATATTTGAATTTTAAAATTATACAAAGGAAGAAAACTCTTTAATTTTGCTTGGCCTAGTCTTGCCTAATCTTATTTAACCATAGAATTATTTTCTTGAATAATAGCATATAACTGTAGCAGAATTGTATGCTGAATCATCTGCATCCAAGTGCAGTCAAGGGAAGGAAAAGTGTGGATCATGTAGGACACAGAAGAGGCAAATCACTTTTGCCCACATGCCATTGGCCACACCCAACCACAAGGGAAGCCAGAAAATATAATCTAGCTGGTGCCCAGAAGGAAAAGGAACTATGACTTGGGAATAGCTAGTTCGTTTTCACCCACATCTATCAATTGATAACATCTTTCAGAATGAGGGTTCCATAATCCAGAGACTGAGTTCTATGCCACATTCTTTTACCTCCTTAATGTGTGACTAGATGCTCTCTAAAGTTTTCCAAAAAAAAAGACCTAAGACCTACAAGTTTGTCTTTAAGGTATGCTTGTTAATGGAGCAGACAGCATTTCTACTATAATTTGATTTAGTAATGAAACGTTCTGATGGATCTTATTTCTCTTAATTACAACAGTGAAGAATCAACATAAATCTTAATTCAGAAGTAGAAGGGAGGGAAGACGGCGTTATGTGGCTCAGACACAGATCTCTCTGCTGTTCTGGGTTAACACAGAGACAGTTTAGAGACTGGGAAGGAATGGTTGTTCATGACCCATTTGGCAATATTTCTTATACATCAGATGTCTCAAACCAGCTTTAGACCAGTAATGGCTCACACTCATTCATGGTTGAACTGTCTGATGAATATTTGAAATGTTGATACCCTGTGCTTTGAGTTGAAAAAAAGGATACATAGGGTTTAGAGTTTAGGCAGATGGAAAGCAGACTGGCATGCTGGTGTGAAAGTTCTGAAACCAGCTTGTTTTTCTGTAAGGCACATGTTCAGCTATTAGCCTATGGGAGTAGATCACAGGACTGCTTGAGGGTGAGACCAGGAGGTTTCTGGAAAAGAAGTAGTGAGTCGATTCTAGCTCTGTGACATCCACAGAGGTGATATCACCAGAGCTCTGAATCCTTCATTTGGATCTGGAAAGTATAGTAAAGGTAATTTTACTAATAGTTGCATTGACCATAATTGAACATCAATGCATATGAAATAAATGATTTTGCAAAGAAAAATCATGTCCCTAATGGGGCCTCTAGGTTAGGTTAATTCAAAACCCATCTTGAAAAGTTTAACTCGGATCAACTCATAATCATACCATGTATTGAGTTAGAACATATCTTAGAAATAATGTAATTTCCTGATTTTATAAGAGAGAAACTCAAAGTCCAAAAAGCTGAAATGGCCTGGCCAAAAATGCATGTATTTGTGGCAGAAATGATCAAAAACTTCATGTGTTTAATGGCATTGCCCAATCTCTAGGTGATCAGTTGTTTCAAATTATTTAAATAATCCATTTATATATCTACTTACTTAGCGAAGGTAAACTTACAGAACGCTGTGAATTTAGCATTTTTTTTCAAAACTATTTACCGAGTGCTGTGATAGGTGCTGGATTTACAGCCAGTAATAACAAAAAGAAGTCAGAGGTTGTTGTGAGCAATAAATGAGCGAGTAAGGTGTGCACTTAGAATAGAGTGTGGCAAATAGTAAGTGATCAGTGAATGTTCACTGTTGTTGCTGTTGTCATTGTCATCCTTGTTATTCTTGCCTTTATGAAGCTTTAGTAAAACAAGAAAACACCTCCCCATTTGGTTTCTCCTCTGTAAAATCTCATGCCTTGTGCTTGTGACTTCAGGAAGTTCAGCTTCTTCTATTAGACCCCGTGACACAAGCCCCTTATTCTTCATGGACTTCATTCCTTTGTGATTCCAAGTCAGACCTTGTTTGGCAAGAGGTTTCCTGGGAATATTTATAGTTAGCAGCTGATTTGGAGCAGACAAATGATTTAAGCTTTATAAGCAGCTTGTATTAATACTTTCTACTATTATTTTTTCCTGAATTGACTATTTGCAGTTGTAGCAGCTACTAAGCTTTCCAGCACAAGAAAGGAGAGAGGGAAGGAGGGAGAGAGACAGACAGACAGACAGACAGACAGAGATATCAAGGGATGAAATTTATCAGTGCTAAGGAAGCGCTACTGTTGGTGTTGCAGGGACAACAGTATGGGTAAAGGTCCATCTTTGTGCTTAGAGGACTTTACAGTCTACTCATGGGCATGAGGAAAGTTCACAAACAGGAGAAAACAAAGTAGAACAGGCCCATGAAGCTCTGTAAAAGAAACAGAAACAAACTCTGAAGGGAAGTCAGAGGAGACAGAGGGCTCTTGCCTTTCAAATCATCAAGAGCAATGACCATTGGGCCAAAGAAGGAAGTTGTTGAACTTAAGACGAAACAGCGCTTTCTCCAGTGTTCTAACAGCGCAGGTTGTTGGCTCGTTTGTTTGCTATAAAAATGTATGTTCCAAATTGCCTAGTGTTATGTTAGTATTTATTTTTGCACCGCATAGTGCACCCTGTGCCTGAGGGAATTTCTCTTCAAGTGTTTCAGGTAAGACATTTCAGGTATAACAAAGGTGAGAAGGGGTGTAAACTCAGAGGCAACATTGTTAGAAAATGTAAAGCCTCAATGCTGAGCAACCGTACAGGACTCAAAGGCATTGAGACTGAAGAAGACAGAAATGTAGATTGAAAGAAGGGGCTTATTTTCTGGGTAGAGAGAAGTCCTAGTGTTTCAAGCTTTAGAAATTTTTACAAATAAACTTGTGTTCTCAAACTTGGTGAATAAAACTGTTAAAAATACTCCACTAAAATAGGAAGCAACCTAGATACATTTCATTTAAAATATATCATCAACTTCATCAATCAGCACTTGAGAGTTACAGAGTTTTCCTCCACACAGTAATCATTTCAAACCAGTGATTCACTCCAAATTATTATAACGTTAAGTCACATGAAGAAATGGAATAAGGAGGTGCTCTGTTAATAGCAAATAGCTATTTTAAAGAACTAAGTCAGATGACTTTGATCTTCAGCCAGATTTTTGTTTGTTTGTTTTCTGTTCCATTTGTACATCTAGATTCTTGATAATTGCTAATCGTTTATTTCAACTATATTAAATGCCTCCCTTGGAGGAAAAAACCCCTATTTCATACCCCTACTAATTTCCTCCTATTGTAAGGACAGTGTTGATATCATGAAAAACATAGTGTCCACACATTTCGAATTATCAGGATATTCTGCCCTGTTATACAAGTAAGTGCTTTTATCTTTTATTCATTCATTCATTGAAGTGTCATTGATTATCTACTATATGTCAGATACTCTTAAATCTTGGATATAAAAAGATTGACAAAGACATGTGCTGGTCATCTTTGCTGTCCTTACAGAGTCACCCTCTACTTTTCTTCGCCTTGCTCTATATCATGGAAGCCTGATTTTTTTTTTTTTTTTTGCGGTACGTGGGCCTCTCACTGTTGTGGCCTCTCTCGTTGCGGAGCACAGGCTCCAGACGTGCTGGCTCAGCGGCCATGGCTCACGGGCCCAGCCGCTCCGCGTCATGTGGGATCTTCCCGGACCAGGGCACGAACCTGCATCCCCTGCATCGGCAGGCGGACTCTCAACCACTGCGCCACCAGGGAAGCCCATAGAAGCCTGATTTTTATAAACATTGTAAATGGGCTCTTTTGAGCTCTGAGCCAGTGGGATGCACTGGAAGAAGAGAAAGGTTGGGGTACTTTTTACCCCCAGTTCCCTCTCTCCGCCAGGTTGCTCTGTGTGACTGTGTTCCACTGACGAAGAACTGCCTGCTATCAGGGGTTGCTTTCCACAGTGCTACCCTTTCTAGGTTCTGACATCTGCTCCCTCCCCTAGTCCCTTTGGGCCAAGGGGTAGGAGAGAAACTGCTGTTACTAGGCCCATGATACCACCCTATCCTTCTTGGTTTCCTTAACACAAATTTCAAATAACTCCTTTCAAAAACTCTACTGAAATTCTAAGTTTGAGAGTGGACTCCTTCTTTCCATGACTCTAATCTGATACACCATGTTTCTTCCCTTCAATCCTGAATGAACACCTATTAATGTTAATAGTTACAAATTTTCTACGCCTGACTGGATTCAGATAGTTGCAGTGGCAGCCCAACTGATAAAAAAATAACCTTATGACACTAACTCTACTTCTGTTGCAAATTGCTCATAGATTTTTTTCATCATTTCTAGATGCAAAAATATCTCCTGTCAAGCATTCCAGTAGGATCTTAATGGTTATAAATATTCTGTAACTAAAAATGCCCTTTCTTTTTAGAACACATAACAAAGACATTACAATGGTTTACAAAGCTTGAATCAGAAGTGTCATGTAAGGCTATGTGTGTGTTCTGATCTCCACCTCAGCTTCCAGTCTGTCTAAATAAGACCCATTGTAAAAATCCATTCACCATGTCACATCTTTTCATGCCAGCATACTTGCACATCCACATATACTTAGAAAACAATGAAAATTCCACACTGGCTTTCTTCTTCCCATTCACAATCTCTTCTCACTTACTGTTTTGTTTCCTTTGCTGAAGACATGAAATCTCTTGTGTTTTCAGTATGGCATTCTAACAATTTTTTGGATGGGTTTACTGTTCTTAGATTTCCCCCCATGTTTCCCTTTTATCTTTTGAAAAACATGAAGTCTTCCTAACTAGAGGCAACATTAAAGGTGACTTTTTAATTCTGTATTTCCTGAATGACTATTAAGATGTTTTAATATATAATAAAGATGTGTTATTTTTCACATTGTCCTCAATTTCCTTCTTAGTACAACCCAACATCCTATTTATTTTTTTAATCTCCTGTATGTCAAGTCAACATATTTTTGAGCTATTGATAGTGGCGTCTCAATTTCTTTCTTGAGAGGCTGTGGGTAGTTCAGAAGCCATTAGTGTGCTGTGTATGAGTACTTTGAATTGCTTCCTCCACTGGGTCTTACCTTGAACTTGCTACACTCAATTCCATTCGCCAATGTGAAGCTTGATTACTTAACTGCCTTTGGTCTTTCTGAAGTTCTTCTCACTCCTTATTCTTGAATACATCTATGTTTAGTGTATGAATAATTATGTGGTTTTGATAAATTTGCCTCCCTGCTATTCACCCCAGCTTTCAGGTTGTTAATAAACTTATGGAACGCCAGTGTCACTTTGATCCAGAGGCCATCAACTAATTTCTGAGTTGATAACTAGTGATTTCTCTCAGCATTCTTTGTTTTAACCAGTTTCCAATCTGATGCTCCTAGAATTCAATGGGTTGTTTTTTTTTTTAAGGTAGCAGAAAGAATCAAACTCTTATTATTTGGTGAAAATAAAAATAGTTAAAGCTATTATGAAGATACAACCTACATATTATCCTGACTTAATATTCTAGAGCCTCTTTTTGAATCTCCGCCCATGGCCACCATTTTTCAAAAGTGCAAGTAAATTATTTCCAAAAGATTTCTCCTTTTTTTATTTTTTTTTAAAAAAAAGACTTTTAAACATTATTAACAGGCAAGGCATTATGGGATATAACTTAATATTAAATGCAATTTGCCAATCTGGTGAGACTTATCAAACTACCCATTTATTGGCTATTTACATGTGGAATATACTGTTCTAGGTACTCTAGGGCAGACACAGACCTTTAAGGCTTTTTTCTTACTTTCTTTAGGGAAAGTAAAACATAAGCAAGGATTTAACACCTGAGCCTACAAAGAGTTATGTAAGAATACATGCAGCATTATGACAGGATTCCAAAAGATGAATTAAAAGCAATTTTATGTTTAATTGTCAAATTACTGTTGGAAGCAATAAGTGTTCTCAGAAGGTCTTATTTTACTGGTTTCATAGTGGAGTGAAAAGAGCATGGACTTTAGAGTTAGGCTTTGGCTTGAATTTTCCGGGTAAGCTCTGGGCTCACTCACGCAGCTTCCCAAGATCACAGCTTAGGTGGCTCACAGTTGACACAACAATGACTTGTTCACAATTAAACTTTGGATTCAGCCTGTTGTTTCCCTCACCCACTTCCTCTCAGCCTTCCACATGTCAACAAAATATAAGTATGCTTTCAGTGGTTCAAGTTACAAATTTAGAAATTATCTCTGATTCTTCTATTTTCCTCAAAATCCTCACATTTCACCCTTCAGCAAATTTATCAAGTCTACCTCTAACACTAGAGTCACTCTTCTGTCTTTTCCATGCCATCACATTAGCCTGGCCAACATCATCTCTCATCTGGAATACAGCAATAGCCTCCAACATACCTTCCAGCTTCTGCCCTCACCCCACTCACCCACCTTCCATGAGGCAGCCACTGTAATTTTCTTAACACTCGAATTGTAAAGTTTGTCTCTTGATTAAAATCCTTCAATGACTGTCACTACATGTGGAAAAGAAAATCTAAAGTCACTCCCACAGCTGCCAAGGACCTACAAGGGTCTGGCCCTTCTGACCCTTCATTTCACTTGTGCCACTCTGCTGTCCCTACCCTACAGCCACCCAGGGCTCACCTCAGTTCCATGAATCTGCCAATCTCTCTTCTGCTCATGGTCTTTACACAAATTGCCTCTGTGTAGAATATTCTTTATATGGGTTGCTCCATTTCCTTTAGGTCTTAGACTTCCTTAGGGAAGAATTTTTAATGACACTATTTATATTCCTTTTATTTTCTACTTTATATGATTTTCCAGTTGTTCCGTTATTTCTTTTTGTTATTTTTAGTAATTTCTTTGTCTTTCTCCTTCATTCAGGACATAATCCCCAGGAGGGTGGGGACTTATTCTGTCTTGTGCACTGTTGTATCCCTAGTATGTGATGTGTGGTTGGTACTCAGTATGTTAACTAAATAACTAAAGAATAATAAAATAAAATTCTTGTGGCTCCTATTCTAATTCGTTTGGATAGTTATCACTGTTTGCAGCTTATATTAGCATTCCTCTTAACCTTTCTAACTTAAAGTTCATTTTCTATGACCCCAAATTCTCCTGATATCTTAGTTAGAGGATCTTTGCTTATGGACAACAATGACCAAGGAGGTCAGACTGACAAAGCACAAAATCTTCTTAAGCTTTGTGAAATGAGAAGTTTAGGTAGAACTTAAAGTAAGTGGTATTAGATTAAAGACATTAAATAAAATCAGAGACAGAGAAGAGAAAATTGCATTGTAGGAATATGAGTCCTAACCATTTCTTTCAGGTAAGATCCCAATTCAATATTTATACTAAAATTGTTCTACTTGTGAGCTGGAATGATTTCATAGTATCTTGATACAGAATATGAGAAAGTTCTAAGAATAGTTTCTGATGGGTTTCCACAGCCCTCTCCTGAAGAAGGGAGAGCATGGAATGTCACTACAATAAAAGAGAGAAGCCCTGGTGGGAAATAGCTCCTATGGTTCAGTGAAACTGTGTACTAGTAGCTGAACTGCTAACACTTGATCCAATGTATTATCTGCCCACACACTGTTTAAATTATTGACCATGGCTCTGTATTCTTCTATAGAGTTTCACCTAGAAATGGAAGAAATCACTGAATTTCCTTTCTGTAAATTAAAAGGGATGTGTATATCCCAGCTCAATCTCTGAAATCTGGAATCTGCAATAAGACCCCATTCTTTTCCCTTTGGCATTATCCTGCCTATTGCCTCTTTCAGAGGTTGGTCCCCTTCCATTAGTTTTGCCAAGGTCTCAGCAGCCTCATGTTGCAAAGAGATGCCATACAAGGATACCAAGGTAGAGTTAGAGTGCAACCATAAAAACTATAAGGTGCAAACAAACACTTCAGGCTGGCTGAGTGTTTATCAGCAACACCCAGAGAGAGTAACACACAATCTAATTAGCTAATCACCTAAATACAAGTTGTCCCATTGGCCATCTCAGGTGAAAATGAAACAGCTGTTTAATTTAGCTTGTATGAAAGAAACTCATGTCTGAAACTTTGATATCTTTATTACTATTGCAATTTATTTATTTATATTGTTTTGACCTTCCTTGGGATCATTATGTTGTTCTATAACTTTGTTTCTCCAAGTATATGACATGCATGGTCCATGGTAGTACGGATAATGACTTTAAGGGGGTACTCTGATGAATTTAAAATAATGTAATAGTGGTCTATTTATGTTTAGGTATATTAGAAAACATATGTATAGCCCTCAAATCCCTGACTTATTCCTTAGAACAAAATGAAGTGATGAAATGAGAGTTGATTTGAAGTATTTTTATGATAGAGTAAATAATAATACAAAAATTACTCAGATCTCCACAAAAATTATGAACGTTGTAAACGACTACCTAAATTTTGGGAAGCGTGGTAATATTCTCTGGTCATAATCTATCTTGGTATATGACAAGGATAAAAGAGGCCAAGTAACTTCCTCCTCATTTGGTGACTTGGCAAAAAAGAAAGTTTTGCCTGAATGGAGCCCTGTTAAAAGTCCTTGCTGTGAAAAATGCTAAAGGTGAAAGTGGAGGGAAAAAAAGAGAGTAGGGATGGGAGAGAAAAAAGGAGGGACAGGAATGAAGTCGGCATTCTGGTTGTAACAGCATACTTGTGTGCCAGGCTGGTAAGTGGAGGAAATACACTTTGGGAACCTGGACTACTCAAACTCTTAAAACCTCCCAAGAAAAGAGCTTTGGTGGGTCTGAGGCTATGTGACTGTCAGCCACAACTGAATGCTTTATTGCTGTCTGGAAGTGTTTATTTTCTGAACATAAATTCAGAGGACAGATTCAAGGCATGTCTAGAAATAAAGCATATCATCATGTGAGCTGAGCTGACAAGGACAATTTACTGTACCCTGCATTTGTTCGGGGCCAATCGGAGGAGAGCCGGTGATTAACATTCTAAAATCCCTGCTGTTCAGTTCTGATTGTCCCTTCATTGAACTTTGGGATGGCATGGATTAACCCCTGAGAGACTCCAGTGCAGAGCTCAGAGCCAAGAAGGGACTCTTGTTCTACCCTAGAAGATATATGCAGCATCGGGATGTCCCTGTATCAGCTAGCAGGGCTGATCTGTGCCTTTGAGGGCCCTGGGAAGAAAGGGACAGCCAAGAGCTGAACTGTTTCCTAAAGGCTTTTGCTAGGAAAGCTGAGGTTTGGGATTTACTGGTTAAATTCCCATTTGATTCGGCAGTAAAGATGGGGCAAGTGTTCATGCTGATTGTTTGAACAGGGACTGCAAGCCTATTGATTGGGAGAGGCAGGAGAAGATAGTGTTTAAGAGCATGAATTCCAGAGTCTGGTAGAGCTGGATCTGAATGACAACCCCATTATTTATAGCTATGTGCAAATTATTAATGCATCTGACATTTTGTTTCTTATTTACAAAGCACAGTAACACCAATCTCATAAAGAAGCTCTGAGAATTAAATGAGATAATGTGTGTGAAGTATCTGGCTCAATAAATACTGTGTCCCATAATTGCTGTTATTTACTAAATATTATTGTTTTGTTCACATATTGACCGATAAGAATCAGCAGGGGAAATTTTTGCTAGTTTCTCCCTAGAGGTATGAGTGTTATTTTGCACACGATTTTTAGAAAACCTGATCTCAGCTATAGGTGGCAATGTTTAAGCCATTACTAGAGTGTATAATTTTTAAATCTTTCTCAAACCTTAAGGACTTTAGATTGAAAAAAAAAAACCCTTCAGTTTCAAAACACCTCAATAGAATAAATTTTAGAACAGTCTATGGAGGCAAATTCACAGTCAAATAACTTGCAATCACTTTGATGTGCAGCATATTAGAAAAATGAGCCTAGAATTAAGTTGAAGTTGGAAAAAGAAATTGGCTAGGGTAGTTTGATATATTTGAGATTGAGATTTCAGTTTGTGTTCCTTTCCATCATACAAATGACTAAACACTTAAAGTTTGAATGTTTTCATGATAGGAAGGCATTTTCTACCATTTTTGTTTTGGGTTCTCTTCCCCAGCTCCCTCCCTTCTGCTTCTGGCTCTTTGCTCTAACATCAGAAGTCAGACAGTTGGGGGGTGGCAGTGGTGGGGAAGAAGAATCACAAGGAAGCATTTATCTGAAAGGACATAACTTACACTCTTGCATAATTTTTCCTGAGAGACTTCTGACCATCCTACTGAGTTACTGGGTAGACACGGATTTTAGAAGTACGGGTTTTATCTTACTTAACATTAATAATTGGTACTTAAACATTCATCTGAGAGGCAAAGAACAATATCATTTTGGGGGAAAAAACCTACAAGTTCTTATTGTCTATCTTGATGGTTCTATAAGAGACATTTTCATGGCAAGTTGATTTGTCAGTTGAGAGTATGGAACAGAGTCTTCCTCTCTCCGTCTCCCTTCCTTCCTTCTTTCCTTCATCTTCCTACCTTCCTTCCATGTATGTTTGATTCTATGTGTCTACAAAGATGAGCCTACATTTTAAAATATACTATTGATTATTCTTTATTTTCAACTGTGCCTCATCTTGACTCATGTAAAATAAGGATTAAGGTAACCCAAGTAGGATTCTAATTCCTAGTTTTGCAGGCTTATTGTCAATTATGTTTCTTTATGATATCCAAGTTAGTGATACATTTCTCAACTATCTATATAACTTAATAAGGCTATTTTTAGAAATATACAAATTGAGGAATTAAAAAACTGGCTAAATGGCATATTCCGCTTCTCTCATGGATAACTCTATATATTACTACTTCTGTTTAATAATTAATGTTCCTGTTTTTAAGATATTAACAATTTAGTCTTTGTCTTACTTAATCTGCTTTTATAATGAAAAGCTCAGTGTGTTCTATGGGCCTTGTATCGATTCCACACTAATTGTGATGAAACGTTCAGTATAATGCACTGATAAATATTTGAAAATTGGGTAGAAGGAATGTGGAAAAAGCACTTTGTGTTTTTAATTGATATGCTGAACAACATTGGTTTAAATGGAACTAATGCATTTGATCTTTTTTTCTTTTCTAGATGTGAGTTTTAAATTGTGGTGCCTGAAATCACCCAAGTTGGTTATTCAAACTCTAGTTAGAGTGTCTGTGTCTATGTCGGTCGTCCTTGCTTCCTTTTTCTTTTTTTCTGTAAGAAACAATTTACTAGCAATATATTCAACTTAGTGACCACGTTCATTTAAACTGATATAAAGTTTTTACTAAAATCTGGTTCACCGTGACCTCTTACTGACCCCACTCTCTGCCCATTTTTTTTTTTCTTACTTTTCTGAAGTCTCCTTTCTCATTTTGCCTGATTCAGTCATGTTTTCCTGAATTAATCTCAGGACTGAGAGCCACTGTGCATCTTTCACTTTTATGGAGTGTCAAAATTATGGGCTTAGTTTTGAGTCTTGGAACTGTGCTACATTTTAGTCACTTAACATTTATTTAGTTAGTTCCCTCTCTCGCTCCCTCTCTCTCTCTCTCTCCATATATATATATACATATTTATGCCTTTTTCAGGTTAAAAAAGATCCTTTGATGTCTTCCATATCTTTTCCATTAAAGTTTTCCTATTTGGAATTTAGTGACAGCCTCACAGCTATTGAAGTCTTTCCCCACAGGTCAAAGTATTCTGGATGCCCCAGGCTCTTCAGGATTTAACCACTTGCTTCTTTGGCCTCATCTGCTACATCACTCCATCCCTACCCCACTCCACACACACACACACACACACCAACTTTTGCACCTTGTGACCACATTAAAGTACTCATGTGTTCTCTCAAGCCTCTGTCCTTGAGCTCAGAAGATGTCACCTCCCAGTATCCTTCCTGATACCCCAGGGCAGCGTTAGGTTTTCTTGCTCATTGAGATCATAGAGCCCCATGTGCTCCCTATCACACTGAACTATAATGGCCTGTTTACTTGTCTGCCTTTTGCATTGGACTGGATGACCTTTGAGGGAAAGAACCTATCCTGAACTTCCATTCCTCAGTACTCAGTAGAGTGCTTGGAAGCGGTAGGACATATTTTTCGTTGAGTGAATGTATGAATGAACATACTGTAATTGAATGAATGAATTCTCCTGAACAAATGCTACAACCTCCAAAATACTACTAGATTACAGAGTCCATGGAATTGCCTATCCTGGAAATTATTACTTTCTCTTTTCCTTTGTCTAGGAGCAAGAAAAAAATTACGGTAATGACAGTTTTCTGGTACCCACTAGTGTTTTCAGCACTCTTTAGATATAAAAAAGAGATGAAAGACAAGAACCTTTCTTCAGGGAGGCTGAAATTCCAAAATATATCAGTGACTTGACACTGCTATTGTTACGGTTAAAAATAGCACTGTTAGCTGAGTGTTTGGTGATTGCTCAGCCATTGTTCAAGAATTGACTGGGGGGCTAAGACAGAGTGGGAGTTTTTTGATAGAGGCAAAAAGAAGACCAGAAAAGACCTGAGCTAGTATACCATTTCTACAGCCACTTAGATATCCTTAATTTAGGAAGATTGACCACAAATGTAGTATTGGCTCAGGCCCCTCCCTGAAATTTGTAAGCCTTTGCCCTCTTTTCTCCTCTCTTTATATATGGACACTTTGTGTTTTTCTCTTGCCTGTTAGGAAATTCTACACATGGAATTTTGGGAATTTTTTTAATGTTATAGTAATGTAGCATGGCTATCCCAGCTTTCCATCAGAAGTGGCAGGCAGCCAAAAACTAGAATCATTGTTTGCAAACTCTAAATATAGAGTCAAGATTTATATGAAGAAAACAGATATGTCTTGTTATAAAATCATGAATAAGCATTGGCACAAACATAATAGTTTATTCTTCCTTGATACTGCTTATTTTAAATAGCTATCTATCTTTTACTAAGATACTGTAGAAAGATACATTACTGAAACATTTGCTTCAGCTCAAAGTACCGGAGGGTTGGTTGCTCTTTTCTTCATGCAGTTAAGACTTCATTATTTCTAGGAAGTAATGAGGGAAATAAGAGCCTAAAGGTGAGTTGGCCTTTCTGCGCTTCCGGTAGCCCATGGGGATGTTATTATTAATAATGCATCATATTCATGTTTAGGTCACTGTTGATGTGGTTTGCTTTTTCATTCTGGATTTGTTCTAACTTTGCACAAAGTTTGCCTTGATCCTGAGACTTCTTTGGCCTTTGGTTTATAGGATGTCATGTTCAGCAAAGAAAGAAGTCTCTCCCATACCCCACCTGCGCTTCTTTCTGCTTCCTTCCCAACCTGCCCCCTCTCTTCTGATTTCCATCCCTTTTAATCATTTCTGCCTGGTCCACAACAAGTGGGCAGCAGAGGGAAAAAAAGACTTTCAGAAAGAGTTAAAAAGGATGGATGAAATTCATACAATGTACACCATATGGCCTGACATTTTCCAGATTAGGTAAACATTTCTGTTGGGGATAAATAGTCCTGTACACTGATGTAAAGAAATTGCATGAGACAAGGGCATATTCAGCATAGCTATGCTGTGGAGTAATGTTTGCTCAGTGAGAAAAATCTGAAAATTCAAGGGCAAGTGGCAGGGGGCAGGGAGAGGGGCCTTGGTACAGCCCAATTTTTGGAAGAAGGGGTTAAAAATCATGAGTTTGTGGCCAAAGTAAATACTATCTCCTCTAAGTTGAACATTCGTAATTGTTTTCAAATGCATGCTCACATACACACAGACACACACTCACAAAAAATTCCCCACAGTCTATCATCAGACCTCTCTGAAAAAAACTGAAGGATTAAATTTTGTCAAAATCCATTTCTAAGTGGCCCATACCTTTAGAGAGATGCTTGCAATGGCTGGCAGACTGATTCTAGGTGGATCGTCGCCAGTGTGTGTGCTTGCATTGGGTGTAGACCGAGCTGCTCCTTGGTGAACAGCCCCAGAATCATAGATTTCATTTGATCTTTGCAAAGGCTAACATCTGTCTGCTGTCATTTTAGTAAGATTGATGACAGGCAAGAGAGAGGAGAGGGGAGAGGGTCAAGGGAATGAAGGCCTGGAGGAGGAGCTCTGGGCAGCCCCAGTGGCGGTGGCCAAGGCTGCCAGAGGTCACTGCTGCAAGCTCTCTGGCTGATGAGGGCCTTGGTGGGAAGCAGCCAGACCCCACCCTGGCAGTGATTGCACTGGCTTGTTACAGCTGATAGCTGGAACTCCAAGACACACAGGCGGCATTCTGCACCTTATATATCTTAATAGATTACTCACATTGCAGGCAGCACCAAGCTAAATGTTATGACAGCCATAAGAATGTAGTTTACTGTTATCTTAATATAGCTGGGCAGCGCAGGGTAAAGCCATCAAAAAATATTATATTTTTTAAAAGTTTCCAAGAGAAACTAACTGATATAGACATGGAGCTATTTTTACACGAAGTCCTGAATTTTGGCAAACTCCTTTCAAACCATAATTTTAAATATATACACACATATTTCACATATGCATATGCATATGCATCTATGCACATTTGTATATGCATTTCCTCCACTTGCTAAATACCACTTTTCTTTCACTACTTCCCTTAAATTGTTGTGTGAACACCATATAGGGAAAAGTCACTTTAGATATTTTTAAGAGGTGATCTCATATTTGGAGTTTGTCTAGAAAATAGTAAACATTGTTTCTGAAGATATAAATGGCCCACTTGGGAGATTTTGGCATGAATGAATGAACAAACGAACAAATGAATGATGACTTAGACCTCCCGTTAACAACATGGTTTAAATATACTACCTGCATTCGGTTTCTCTAGATACACACACCTGGCAGGAAGACTCCTGTACTAACCTGTGAAGCAAATGAAATTTGATAGGGTTAAACACCCTATAGAACAGGGGGAGTCCAAGGATAGCAATAAGACCTACTTCTGTGCATTTGCTAGTTTCCGTACTGGTGTGGTCAGATGTTTGAGTCAAACTTGCTGAAGCAGTGGCTGCAAGGAGTTTTAGACTAGTTTTGGCCTTTATCAGCAGGAGGCAGATTTCATGAATAGAATTTAATCCAGACACATAGAACACTTTCCAAATTTAGTTGGAAAGTTAAACAACTTTGCTTTATTCAGTGGGCACCCTCAGGGCCTTAGGATTCCTTGTGGCATCATGGTGATGACATGATATAGTGGCTGAGTTCCACAGCCCAATTTATGCGAATTCCAGGACACTCCAGAAAGCAGCCTCAAAGATCAGACCATCTCATGCAACACAGTTATTCTACAAATGAGAAAATGGGTATTTAAAAGAATTAATCTCAAAGAGAAAAACAAATACCGTATGCTAACACATATATATGGAATTAAAAAAAAAAAGGTTCTGAAGAACCTAGGGGCAGGACAGGAATAAAGACACAGACATAGAGAATGGACTTGAGGACACAGGGCGGGGGAAGGGTAAGCTGGCACAAAGTGAGAGAGTGGCATGGACGTATATACACTACCAAATGTAAAATAGCTAGTGGGAAGCAGCCGCATAGCACAGGGAGAGCAGCTAGGTGCTTTGTGACCACCTAGAGGGGTGGGATAGGGAAGGTGGGAGGGAGACACAAGAGGGAGGAGATATGGGGACATATGTATATGTATAGCTGATTCACTTTGTTATAAAGCAGAAAGTAACACACCATTATAAAGCAATTATACTCCAATAAAGATGTTAAAAAATAAAAAATAAAGACAAATTAAAAAAGAATTAATCTCCAAATATCTTGACAGAATTCTCTTCAATTTGGCATACAAAGTTGTGCTTTGAATGTGTTCATATACAGCTGGATCGGCAGTGAGAGAGAATAAATATTTAAACATCAGAAAGGAGTGAACACACAAATGAGTGTAGGTTGCTATTTGTACAATATCAAAGAAATTGTTTAAAAATTGTCAAGGCCAGTAGGGTTGTAGTAAATTACGTGATTGATTTACGTGGTATCAATCAATTTTACTATAGTTTGTTTCACTGAATTGTTCTGTTATTTGGGGGAATTTTTGAAATGTGTGAATATGTTCATGGAAGTTCATTATGTTTTAGTGGAGGGTAGGGAGAGCTTCATTATAAAGATTACTCCTTTCTTCCTACAGAATTCCAAAATTAGAAAATATCTAGCTGTAGCATAGCAGAAACATGGAGAATTAGCTCTTCTGCCCCTGTGGCTTTTTGCAAGTGTGTTCCCAAGTTTTCAGTGATGAATCTTGCTGAATGGATCAGGAAAGATAGATTCCACTGAGGGTGAGGGAGTCTCTGGCTGAGACTGGGAATTCATGTCAGAATCTTGGTTGATAAGGTGATATTTAGGTTTCTTATTAAAGCATCCTCAATGCTGTAATATGTAATTTATATAACTATCTTGGGGTCCATGTACATTTAAAAGGATAATGGAAGCAAGTTTAATTGTAGCTTGGGCAGGGTTAAGAGGATCCCCAAGGGATGGTGAAGCCGGAAGGAGAAGAGGACCAGGACTCCTCAGAGCTAGACTCACTTGTAGTGGGTTGAAACATGGCCCCTCAACAGACATGCCCACCCAGAACCTGCACATGTGACCTTACTTAGAAAAGGTCTTTGCAGATGTAATTAAGGATTTCAAGATGAGATCATGCTGGATGGTCCAGCTGGGCCCCAGATCCAATGCTAATTGTCCTTATAGAAGAGAAGACAGACAGGGGAGAACCAGAGAAGGCCATATGAAGACAGAGGCAGAGACTGAACTTCTAGGCAGCCACACACCAAGGAATGCCTGGAGTCACCAGAAGCTGGAAGAAGCAAAGAAGAGTTCTCCCCTATAGCCATCAGAGGGAGCATGGCACTTCTGACACCTTGATATTAGACTTCTGGCCTCCAGAGCTGGAAGAGAATAAATGTCTGTTGTTGTAAACCTCCCAGTTTGAGGGGTTTTGTTATGGCAGCTCTAGGAAACTAACACACCTTTGGACAGGGGCTTCAGGATAAGAGCCACTGCCAACACAGCTGCCAACACAGCTGCCAACACAGCTGTCAACACAGCTCATGGGGAGGAAGCAGGGATGACATAACACATAACCTGTCCTCCTCCCCCATCTCTGGTCTCTCACTGGTGCCTCCCATTGGCCAAAGTACATCACAAAATGGGTATAAGAGAGCCCCAGTGAGATGGTCCAAGGAGGCCAGGCTTTCGGATATGGAACAGAGGAGAGAAGGATTTGGAGGGGAAACAGAGTCTCTTCGGCACAACAGTGATACAGTACGTATTCCATTATAACTCAGTCTCCAAAAGTCAAAACTCTATAATGTCTCATTACTCATAGAGAGCCTCAGGAAGTGAACTCAAACTCCAGTTATCACTGATTTGGGGGAGCATGCCCTCAAGAGGGGGTGATGGTAGTCATGAATGTTGGGGGCTGGGTTAAAGTTGGAATTAGTATGTTTAGGCTCATCAAAAGGCATGTGTTTTAAAAGGCTGAGAAAAAAATAGATAGTCTCTGAAATATACAGGGAACTCCAAGCAAATATGGAATAGAAGAAGATATAAACAAAATGAATTTTTCTAGTTGCTCCACTCCATTCTTTCCATGCTCTATCATAATCTGCTTCTAGTCAATTATCTATGACTTTTTTTACATTCAGATTTCTAACTGTCCAATCAAGTTAGGATTTGAGCTTCTCTGTGAGAATCTCAAGCTTCTTATACTTGTAATTAGATAATTTCTGAGAGGTGAGAGGTTTCATAACTTTTATCATATGACTATGTATATTTCAACTCATATTTGAATTATATTTGAAAACTTCAACCAGTTTCCCAAACCATAGGTTTTCAAATTATGCGTGGAAACCTGGCATCCTAAAGTGGCATAGAGTAGATATTCATGGAGACACTACAGAAAAATAATACTCGACACATTACTTTCTCAATTTTAAGTTCTTCTTTTGCAAATGTTCATTAGAAATGGTGCTTGCTAGCTAGGACGTGATGTGTAATGATGTCTAATTTAGCACAAAGTATACATTTTACACACTTATTTTACATTTTCTATATCAGTTTTTCATGGTAGCTTACAATGAAAATTCCTATTTCCAGGTGTTCTATCACATGAAACTTTTAAGAAATATAGTCCCAAAGTTTCCCCTGTTGGAAGTTTCACAAGACGTATTAAAATTAGCAATATTTTTTCCTGGACCTTCATCTCTGTGGGATTCCTCCCTAAAGCAATACATTGTTCCAGCACTGGCCTTTCTATTAAAATTAAAGTTTGATTTAAAAGTAATTCCCCCTTGCAGAAGTTAATGAGCCCCTCTCTAACTATTTTTACTCTATTGGAATAATGGAAAGAGCTTTGGAGCCAGACAAACCTGGAATTGAATTCTGACTTTGCCACAAACTAGAGGTGCAACTTGTTTTTTTCTAAACCTCAGAATCCTTATGTGTAAAATAGCCCATCACACAGAATTGCTACAAAAATTAAAATTATGGGGGCTTCCCTGGTGGCGCAGTGGTTGAGATCCGCCTTCCGATGCAGGGGACATGGGTTCGTGCCCCGGTCCGGGAGGATCCCACATGTCACGGAGCGGCTGGGCCTGTGAGCCATGGCTGCTGAGCCTGCACGTCCGGAGCCTGTGCTCCGCAATGGGAGAGGCCACAGCGGTGAGAGGCCTGCGTACCACAAAAAAAAAAAAAAAAAAAAAAAAAATTAAAATTATGTAAGCAAAGTTCCTCATATAGTGCCTGGTCCATTGTAGGTGCTCAGTAAATATGTAGTTATTAAATGATCTTTAGATTGCTATTAAATAAGGAGGACCAGGAGATGAGATGGAAAAAGCTCACATGCCTTGAAAAGTTGTCTTTGATTTTATCACTTTGGGCTTTCTGGTACACCCCTAGCTCCTTCTTCCTTTTTTCCCCATCTGTTCTCTTGCAGCCTTGTCTATCTTCATAATTTATCTCCCATCCTTCTCATTGTGTTTTATTTCCACCCATTCTTACCCTCCTCTGGCTGTTTGGTGCCCAAGAGAGAGCAAAGCAGGAGGATTTGGCTGAGTGTAGGTGTCCCCATTTCCCTCCCCAAATTAAACGCAAGCTCTGCCTTGGCAGATCAAGTTCATTTTCTTCAGCTCCACAGGACCTGTGTGGGATAAGGAGCTGGTCTGTTGCTAATTAGAATCAGTGACCCCGACCCGATTCCAAGATTTAGAAAAAGACAGAGCTACCCATCCTAGAACTGCCTGATACTTGATAGCATTACTTTTCTTCTGGCTCCCTCTTCTTCCTGAACTGAATTAATTCATTTATCCATGCCCTGGAAGTCCATCTAATCAACTGTCCACTAGGTGGGACAGAATGCACCCTCTTGAACTTTGCTCATGTTACAACAATGCTTAAAGTGGGATGGATAAAAATGAGAATGATGTGTAGCTTAGAGTCAGGCATTGAGCAAGAGCCAGAAAAAAATATTTGTCTGTGTCCCCCTTTTGTCTCTGTCAAGTGCTTTTCTCAAGTAAATTGCTCAATCTTATTAAAGAATCACTTGTGGTGAGGGCAAACTGTCCCATGCAGGACATTTATATTAAGCTATATATTTGGCTGTTTATAATTCTGTCCTAACAATCACTTTCTGAAAGAAATGTCTCTTCTTGGGATCTTTACAAAATATAGTAGGAGAAGAAACTGCTGATGAAAAATTTACTTTATAAAAGTAAAAAATGAGTTTAGAAAACAAAAGAACAGGACACATATATCTCAATGACATATGATACGGATATTATGGGTTATCACAATTTCGATCCTATTTGGGGCAAAATGTTATGTTCAAGTTACAGGTGCTATAAGCGTTACAAAGTGTGTTTCCTACTCTCTGTTACAGCTGAATTTAAGGAGAAAATCTTCCTTCAAGAAAATAACCTTCTTTACATGGGTTGGATATCATTAGATATTGCCAACAAGGGTGTTATCATCATAAAATTACTAAAACTTCTGCTCTTTCCCAATGGGAGGAGCCACTTATATGGTCTAGAGAACTTGAAAATAAAATTAAATAAATAAATAAAAGTGTGATCAGGGATGGATCATGTACCTACAGCCAGTTGACAAATGATGTTCCAGAACGCAGAGACACTGGGCAGAATTAGAAGGAAGGCTACTTGCTTTTCTGTTGAGAGAAGTGCTACAGATGCTTTGCAATGAGCAGTAACCCCTTTATATCTGCCAAGCTTTAGAGTTTGTTCTCCATGGGGACAAATTTGGGATTACACTGGAAGTAGGGGTTGGTGAGGACATGAAGAGATGAAGCTTTAGAATGTACATATGAGTAGAAATAGAAATATGGTTGTGTGTGTGTTTTGTGTGTGTCTTACCAGAAAAAGAAATGCATTTCAGTAGCAATACAGACAAAAGCTGCAGATTCAGTGATAGTGAAACTCACCTTGTAACAGAATGCTATGTGAAATCATAAGTAGTGTAATTTCCTCAGAGCTAACTCCCTTTCTTGCCTCCATATTCCTAGTATATAGATCAGTCCTAAGACATGGTAGGAAACTCTTAAACACTAATTCTGAAGGAAAATGAAGAGTATTCTGTTTAAATTATAGACCTACATGTGTTTTTAAAGTATGGTATTCTCTCTTGTGAAACACAAACCAGAACTCAGATCCAAGCAATATGCTAAAAGCTGCAGTATTAAAAAAAAAAAAAAGATATCACACACACACACACACACACACACACCCCAACACAGGCCCTACAAAATCCTAACTATCTAGCCATAATTTATGGTAATGGAAAGTCTGTAAGTTTTTTATTTGCACCAGGTTTTCTCTTACCTTCCCTCTCCTACTCCATTTTTTAAAATATATTAATTTTATTTATTTATTTATTTATTTATATTTTTGGCTGTGTTGGGTCTTCATTGAGGCATGTGGGATCTTTCTGTTGTAGCGCACAGGCTCTTTGTTGTGGTGCATGGGCTTCTCTCTAGTTGTGGCGTGCGGGTTTTCTCTTCTCTAGTTGTGGTGCATGGGCTCCAGAGTGCATGGGCTCTGTAGTTTGCGGCACACCGGGCTCTCTAGTTGAGGCACGCAGGCACAGCAGTTGTGGTGCATGGGCTTAGTTGCCCCACATATGGGATCTTAGTTCCCTAACCAGGGATCAAACCCACATCTCCTGCACTGGAAAGCAGATTCTTTACCGCTGGACCACCAGGGAGGTCCCTATTTTTTATTTTTTGAAAAGCAGAATCTTTACTGGAGTTTTAGTAGGAAATCTTATTGGGGAGAGGAGAAAGTTTTAAATCTAAATTCTAATGCATATGTGTAATAGCTAGGATATTTTATCTTTCATCCAATATTCATTGCCACTCACCATGTGCCTGGCATGGCGCTAGGTAATGGGCTGTGTGGGTGAACAAGATAGAAACCAGTTCAGATTTTGATGAGAGAGGCTATTGAGGAATCAGAAAGCTTAAAAATAGTGAGAGAATAATAATGGCTAATATATCTTGAATCTGATATGCTAGATACTAGTCTAAGTGTTTACGATGTGCTTATTTATTTAATTCTCATAAATTTCTCATAAAGAAAGGTAAGACATACTTGGAATGGTCAATATCGGCTGAAATGGGGGTGCATGGTTGGAGAGCAACTAACCCAGATGCTGGGAGCACTGAAGGTGCCACACTAAAGGTTAAATCCAAAGTAGCACTTAATCAGTCCCCAAAATGTTGAGAAGCACTTTCCAGGCAGAGGACCCTGTATACCTGTATTGCAGCGACCGAGAGCATGATATAGTTGGCCCTCCATACCCGTGGGTTCCACGTGCTTAGGTTCAACTAACCATGAATCATATAGTTCTTTGTTTATGATCCTTGATTGGTTGAATCCGATGGGACCCATGGTGGGGCCCATGGATATGGTGGGCAGACTAAGGAATTTGAGCATCCCTGGATTTTGGTAGCCATGGGGATCCTTAAACCAATCCCCCATGGATACTGAGGAATGACTGTATATATTTGAGACTGGGATTACTTCAATTTCACTGGAGCCAGATGACAAGGGGGCCAGGGATGATACATGAAGCTAGAGAGGTAAGCAGAGGTTGTTTGGTTCTCAAAAGATAATGAAACCCATTGACTAAAGGGAATATGAAAGAGAGATTTTTTTTCCTTTCCCTCTTCACAAGTGCTTAGGTGATCCCCCTCTGTGTGCAGTGAATAGTAGAATCCAGGAGATCCTGAAAGCTGAAGGAGGAGATTCATGAGCACCCTCTCCCTGTTCTTGGCATCACTGGTCTTGCTGTTGCCATTGGTTTGTCTACAGGGAAAAAAACAAATGATTCAGCAGATTCTAGCCTGACTCTATCTAGTTTCATTGATGGTCTAAGCAGTGGTCTCCAACCTTTTTGGCACCAGGGACTGGTTTCGTGGAAAACAATTTTTCCATGGACGGGGGCAAGGGGGAATGGTTCAGGCAGTAATGTGAGCAATGGGGAGCAGCATATGAGCTTCACTCACTTGCTGCTCACCTCCTGCTGTGTGGCCAGGTTCCTAACAGGCCGTGGACTGCTACCGGTCCGTGGCCCAGGGATTGGGGGACCCCTGGTCTAATGCACCCTCCTAAACCTCTGCTGGCTTGTCCTCTCCTCTCTACACCTTTGTTCTTCTCTCTCCAAATTTATCATAAGATACACAAGATTAAAAATTAAATTATAGACTTTATTTGTAACTCAACATATTGTAGGTTCTCAAAAAATACCCATTAGTTTGTTGGCCATCATGCTCCTGGAAAAATTGGTTATGAATTGCATGTTGCTTTCTAATATATTTTAGCATTTAACTATTCTTAAAACCTACTGGCCTAAAATATAAGCATTGTGCTGAACACATAGAAGGCACTCAAAAATTGCATTCTAAATTGAGAAATTAATTTTGGAATTTAGAGAATAGGTAATGAGCCATGTTATTTCTGAATTATCTATAAAACACAAATATATATATGTATATGAAAGTTCTTTGAATGATAGACATTAAATGAACTATGTTACTTTATTTATTTTACTGTTATTAATATTAGTTTTTGGAGATTGATGGTTGCATGAATCACTTCCTGGCTAACAATTCTTAAACCTTTTGAATCTCAAAGACAATCTTTATAAAATGGTAATGAGATGCAAATGTTTCATGTTCTCCTTTGCGTTTCAAATAACACATGACTTTGGATATCTGTTACTTCATCTAAAGACCATCAGATCTAGAAAAGGGGTTGGGGGAAGTTGAAGTCATTTTGGGTGCCACCTTGTGTAAGTGAGCTTCAGGTTCACATGAAAGAGCTTATCAGAAAACCTAAGGTGCCCCAAACTGGAGAATATAGGATTTTTACCTTATGCATCTGGTGTTTTTTATCTTAGTATTCCAGGATGGGGAGATATAATAAAAGGGGGGAAAATGGAAAAAAGAAGCAAATGGCTTCAGATCTTCCCATATCTCAAATGGGAAATGGGAAGAGGATGCATGGTCTTCTAGGCTAAGTTTTCTGACTTCCAAATAACAATTATGAATTTCCTAAAATCTTAGTTTCATCTTTCTGAAGAAAAAGTTTAAGAAAACGTTGTTAATCGTGAGTGACAGTGATAGCATGAAAGGTTTCCTCTGACTGAACTGCTCTTGTTGAATTGCATATTGGGCATTTACAAATGTTTCTAGTAGATAAACATTGGGTTGGCCAAAAGGTTCATTAGGTTTTTTTCCATAAGATGGCTCTAGTAGCACTTAGTTGTCTTTAACCTCATTTGAAACAATTTTGTTAGATTGTATTGTGACAGCTGTCATATCAGCATGCATTTAAAAAAAATTTATCTGGAGATTGGTTCAAGATGGCAGAGTAGAAGGATGTGTGTTCACTCCCTCTTGTGAGAGCACTGGAATCACAACTAACTGCTGAACAATCATCAAAAGGAAGACACTGGAACTCACCAAAAAAGATAACCCACATCCAAAGACAAAGGAGAAGCCACAATGAGACAGTAGGAGGGGAGCAATCACAATAAACTCAAATCCCATAACTGCTGGGTGGGTGACTCACAAAAGGGAGAACAATTATACCACAGAAGCCCACCCACTTGGACTTGGAGTGAAGATTCTGAGCCCCACGTTAGGCTTCCCAACCTGGGGGTACAGCAATGGGAGGAGGAATTCCCAGAGACTCAGACTTTGAAGGCTAGTGGGATTTAATTGCAGGACTTCAACAAGACTGGGAGAAACAGAGACTCCACTCTTGGAGGGCACACACAAAGTAGTGTGCACATCAGGACCCAGGGCGAAGGAGCAGTGACCCCATAGGAGACTGAACCACACCTACCTGCTAGTGTTGGAGGGTCTCCTGCAGAGGCAGAAGGTGGCTGTGCCTCACCGTGGGGACAAGGACACTGGCAGCAGAAGTTCTGGAATATACTCTGTGGCATGAGCCCTTCCAGAGTCTGCCAATAGCCCCACCAAAGACCCTGTAACCTCCATTGCTGGGTCACCTCAGGCCAAACAACCAACAGGGAGGGAACTCAGCCCCACACATCAGCAGACAAGCATATTAAAGTTTTACTGAGTTCTGTTCACCAGAGCAATGCCCAGCTCTACCCACCACCAGTCCCTCCCATCAGGAAGTTTGCACAAGCCTCTTAGATAGCCTCATCACCAGATGGCAGACAGCAGAAGCAAGAAGAACTACAATCCTGCAGCCTGTGGAAAGAAAACCAGATTCACAGAAAGACAGAAAAAATGAAAGGGCAGGAGCCTATGTAACAGATGAAGTACCAAAATAAAACCACAGAAAAACAACTAAATGAAGTAGAAATAGACAACCTTCCAGAAAAAGAATTCAGAATAATAATCGTGAAGATGATCCAGGACCTTGAAAAAGAATGGAGGCAAAGATCGAGAAGATGCAAGAAATGTTAAATAAAGACCTTGAAGAATTAAACAACAAACAAACAGAGATGAATAATACAATAACTGAAATGGAAAATATACTAGAAGGAATCAATAGCAGAATAACTGAGGCAGAAGAATGGATAAGTGACCTGGAAGACAGAATGGTGGAATGCACTGCCATGGAACAGAATAAAGAAAAAAGAATTAAAATAAATGAAGACAGCCTAGGAGATTTCTGGGACAACATTAAATGCACCAACATTCACATTATAGGGGTCCCAGAAGGAGAGGAGAGAAAGGACCTGAGAAAATATTTGAAGAGATTATAGGCAAAAACTTCCCTAACATGGGACAGGAAATAGCCACCCAAGTCCAGGAAACACAGAGAGTCCCAGGGAGGATAAACCCAAGGAGAAAAATGCCGAGACACATGGTAAACAAATTGACAAAAATTAAAGACAAAGAAAAATTATTAAAAGCAACAAGGGAAAAATGACAAATAACATACAAGGGAACTCCCATAACGTTAAAAGCTGTATTCTCAGCAGAAACTCTAAAAGCCATAAGGGAGTGGCACAATATATTTCAAGTGATGAAAGGGAAGAGCCTACAACCAAGATTACTCTAGCTGGCAAGGATCTCATTCAGATTCGATGGAGAAATCAAAAGCTTTACAGACAAGCAAAAGCTAAGAGAATTCAGCACCACCAAACCAACTCTACAACAAATGCTAAAGGAAATATTTAAGTGGGAAACACAAGAGAAGAAAAAGACCTACAAAAACAAACCCAAAACAATTAAGAAAATGGTAATGGTAACATACATATCAATAATCACCTTAAATGTGAATGGATTAAATGCTCCCACCAAAAGACACAGGCTCACTGAATGAATACAAAAACAAGACCCATCTATATGCAGTCTACAAGAGACCCACTTCAGACCTAGGGACACATACAGACTGAAAGTGAGGGGATGGAAAAAGACATTCCATGCAAATGGAAATCAGAAGAAAGCTGGAATAACAATACTCATATCAAATAAAATAGACTTTAAAATAAAGAATGTTACAAGAGACAAGGAAGGACACTCAAAATGATCAAGGGATCAATCCAAGAAGAAGATATAACAATTATAAATATAGATGCACCCAACATAGGAGCACCTCAATACATAAGGCAAATGCTAACAGCTATAAAAGTGGAAGTCAACAGTAACACAGTAATAGTGGGGGACTTTATAACACCTCACTTACACCAATGGACAGATCATCCAAACAGAAAATTAATAAGGAACCACAAGCTTTAAATGACACAATAGACCAGATAGATTTAATTGATATTTATAGAACATTCCATCCAAAAACAGCATATTACACTTTCTTCTCAGGTGCACACAGAACATCCTCTAGGACAGATCACATCTCGGGTCACAAATCAAGCCTAGGTGAATTTAAGAAAATCAAAAGTGTATCAAGCATCTTTTCTGACCACAATGTTATGAGAGTAGAAATAAATTACAGGGGAAAAAATTGTAAAAGAAAAAAAACACATGGAGGATAAACAATACGTTATGAAATAACCAAGACATTACTGACAAAATCAAAGAGGAAATCAGAAAACACCTAGAGACAATTGACAATGAAGGCACTATGATCCAAAACCTATGGGATGCAGCAAAAGCAGTTCTAAGAGGGAAGTTTACAGCAATACAATCCTACCTCGAGAAACAAGAAAAATCTCAAATAAACAATCTAATCTTACACCTAAAGGAACTAGAGAAAGAAGAACAAGCAAAACCCAAAGTTAGTAGAAGGAAAGAAATCTTAAAATCAGAGCAGAAATAAATGAAATAGAAACAAAGAAAACAATAGCAAAGATTAATAAAATTAAAAGCGGGTTCCTTGAGAAGATAAACAAAATTGATAAACCTTTAGCCAGACTCATCAAGAAAAATAGGGAGAGGACTCAAATCAATAAAATTAGAAATGAAAAAGGAGAAGTTACGATAGACACCGCAGAAATATAAAGCATCATAAGAGAGTACCACAAGCAACTCTATGCCAATAAAATGGACAACCTGAAAGAAATGGACAAATTCTTAGAAAGGTATAAGCTTCCAAGTCTGAACCAGGAAGAAATAGAAAATATGAACAGACCAATCAAAAGTAATGAAATTGGGCTTCCCTGGTGGCGCAGTGGTTGGGAGTCTGCCTGCCGATGCAGGGGACATGGGTTCGTGCCCCGGTCCGGGAGGATCCCGCATGCCGCGGAGCGGCTGGGCCCGTGAGCCGTGGCCGCTGGGCCTGCGCGTCCGGAGCCTGTGCTCCGCAACGGGAGAGGCCACAACAGTGAGAGGCCCGCGTATCGCAAAAAAAAAAAAAAAAAAAAAAAAAAAAAAAGTAATGAAATTGAAACTGTGATTAAAATCATCCAACAAACAAAAGTCCAGGACCAGATGGCTTCACAGGTCAATTCTATCAAACATTTAGAGAAGAGCTAACACCCATCCTTCTCAAACTCTTCCCAAAAATTTCAGAGGAAGGAAAACTCCCAAACTCATTCTACAAGGTCACCATCACCCTGATACAAAAACTAGACAAAGATATCACAAAAAAAGAAAATTATAGACCAATATCACTGATGAATATAGATGCAAAAATCCTCAACAGAATACTAGCAAACAGAATCCACAACACATTAAAAGGATCAGACACTATGATCAAGTGGGATTTATCCCAGGAATGCAAGGCTTCTTCAATATACACAAATCAATCAATGTGATATACCATATTAACCAATTGAAGAATAAAAACCATATGATCATCTCAATAGATGCAGAAAAATCTTTTGACAAAATTCAACACCGATTTATGATAATAACTCTCCAGAAAGTGGGCATAGAGGGAACCTACCTCATCATAATAAAGGCCATATACAATAAACCCACAGCAAACATCATTCTTAGTGGTGAAAATCTGAAAGCATTTCCTCTAAGATCAGGATCAACACGAGAATGTCAGCTCTCGCCACTCTTATTCAACATAGTTTTGGAAGTCCTAGCCACAGCAAACAGAGAAGAAAAAGCAATAAAAGGAATACAAATTGGAAAAGGAGAAGTGAAACTGTCACTGTTTGCAGATGACATGATACTATACATAGAGAATCCTAAAGATGCCACCAGAAAACTACTAGAGCTAATCAATGAATTTGGTAAAGTAGCAGGATACAGAATTAATGCACAGAAATCTATACATTCCTATACACTAACAACAAAAGATCAGAAAGAGAAATTAAGGAAACAATCCCATTCACCACTGTAAAACAAAAAGAATAAAATACCTAGGAATAAACCTACCTAAGGAGGTAAAGACCTGTACTCAGAAAACTATAAGACACCAGTGAAAGAAATCAAAGATGACACAACGAGATGGAGAGATAAACCCTGTTCTTGGATTGGAAGAATCAATATTGTGAAAATGACTATACTACCCAAGGCAATCTACACATTCAATGCAATCCCTATCAAATAACCAATGGCACATTTTACTGAACTAGAACAAAAAATCTTAAAATTTGTATGGAGCCACAAAAGACCTCGAATAGCCAAAGCAATACTGAGGGAAAAAAATGGAGCTGGAGGAATCAGACTCCCTGACTTCAGACTATGCTACAAAGCTACAGTAATCAAGACAATATGGTACTGGCATAAAAACAGAGATATAGATCAATGGAACAGGATAGAGAGCCCAGAGATAAACCCACACACCTATGGTCTACTAATCTATGATGAAGGAGGCAAGGATATACAATGCAGAAAAGACAGTGTCTTCAATAAGTGGTGCTGGGAAAACTGGACAGCTACATGTAGAAGAATGAAATTAGAACACTCCCTAACACCATACACAAAAATAAACTCAAAATGAATTAAAGACCTTAATGTAAGACTGGACACTATAAAACTCTAAGAGGAAAACATAGGAAGAACACTCTTTGACATAAATCACAGCAAGATCTTTTTTGATCCCCCTCCTAGAGTAATGGAAATAAAAACAGAAATAAACAAATGGGACCTAATGAAACTTCAAAGCTTTTGCACAGCAAAGGAAACCATAAAAAAGACGAAAAGACAACCCTCAGAATGGGAGAAAATATTTCCAAATGAATCAACAGACAAAGGATTAATCTCCAAAATATATAAACAGCTCATGCAGCTCAGTATTAAAAAACAAACAACCCAATCAAAAATGGGCAGAAGACCTAAATAGACATTTCTCCAGAGAAGACATACAGATGCCAAAGTCACATGAAAAGCTGCTCAATATCACTAATTATTAGAGAAATGCAAATCAAAACTACAATGAGGTATCACCTCATACCGGTTAGAATGGGCATCATCAGAAAATCTACAAACAACAAATGGTGGAGAGGGTGTGGAGAAAAGGGAACCCTCTTGCACTGTTGGTGGGAATGTAAATTGATACAGCCACTATGGAGAACAGTATGGAGGTTCCTTAAAAAACTAAAAATAGAATTACCGTATGACCCAGTTATCCCACTACTGGGCATATACCCAGAGAAAACCATGATTCAAAAAGGCACATGCACCCCAATGTTCATTACAGCAGTATTTGCAATAGCCAGGTTATGGAAGCACCTAAATACCCATCAACAGACAAATGGATAAAGAAGGTGTGGTACATATATACAGTGGAATATTACTCAGCCATAAAAATGAATGAAATTGGGTCATTTGAAGAGATGTGGATGGACCTAGACACTGTCATACAGAGTGAAATAAGTCAGAAAGAGAAAAATAAATATTGTATATTAATGCATATATGTGGAATCTAGAAAAATGGTACAGATTAACTGGTTTGCAAGGCAGAAATAGAGACACAGATGTAAAGAACAAACGTATGGACACCAAGCGGAGAAAGGTGGGGTGGTGGTGGGATGAGTTGGGAGATTGGGATGTATAAAATAGATAACTAATAGGAACCTACTGTATAAAAAATAAAATTAATTAAAATTTAAAAAAATAAAAAAATTTATCAAAATTGGTGAATTTTTGTGTAGCCATTTTAATAATGAAGATGGAAGAAATTAAGGAACATTTTTGCCATATTATGCTTTATTATTTCCAGAAGGGTAAAAACGCAACTGAAACACACAAAAAAAGATTTGTGCAGTATATGGAGATGGTGCTGTGACTGAGTGAATGTATCAAAAGTGGTTTTTGAAGTTTCCTCCTGGAGATTTCTCACTGGACAATGCTTCACGGTCGGGTAGACCAGCTGAAGTTGATAGTGATCAAATCGAGACATTCATTGAGAACAATAAATGTTATACAACGCAGGAGATAGCCAACATACTGAAAATATCCAAATCAAGTGTTGAAAATCATTTGCACCAGCTTGGTTATGTTCATTGCTTTGATGTTTGGGTTCCACGTAAGTTAAGCAAAAAAAACCTTCCTGACCGTATTTCCGCATGCGATTCTCTACTTAAACATTAACGAAAGCATTCCGTTTTTAAAACAAATTGTGACGGGAGATGAAAAGTGGATACTGTACAATAATGTGGAATGGAAGAGATCGTGGGGCAAGCAAAATGAACTGCCACCAACCACACGAAAGGCCAGTCTTCATCCAAAGAAGGTGATGTTGTGTATATGGTGGGATCGGAAGGGAGTCCTCTATTGTGAGCTCCTTCTGGAAAACCAAACGATTAATTCCAACAAGTACTGCTCCCAATTAGACCAACTGAAAGCAGCAATCAACGAAGAGCATCTGGAATCTGATTCATCCGCCGTACTCACCAGACATTGCACCTTCAGATTTCCATTTATTTAGGTCTTTACAAAATTCTCTTAATGGAAAAAAATTTCAATTCCCTGGAAAACTGTAAAAGGCACCTGGAACACTTCTTTGCTCAAAAAGATATAAAGTTTTGGGAAGATGGAATTATGAAGTTGCCTGAAAAATGGCAGAAGGTAGTGGAACAAAAGGGTGAATATGTTGTTCAATGAAGTTCTTGGTGAAAATGAAAAATGTGCCTTTTATTTTTACTTAAAAAGCAAAGGCACTTTTTGGCCAACCCAATAGTAGTTATAAAACTTGCAACATCAGGCTCTAGAATTTTGGTCCCATCAGCCCAAGCCAGCCTAGAAGAGAATGAAAGTAGCTAGTTTTAATGTGATGATGTGTTTTAAAAGTATCTATGTGTATGGCATGTATAGAAAATCCACAAGTGCCATCTGCATTGGACAGGCTGAAGCATACAATTCGTACAATTCGGGTTAGGAGATTGTGACTTACTTTTTAACTATTAGGACCACTGAAATGTTTTATGAGGACCATAGGAATGAAACAGGGCCCATGAAAGAGGAAATGAGTGGCCAGAATTGGCTCAGCACCACTCACCAAGTGCATGTCCTCAGATGGAGCCCCACAGTCGGCTCTTTTAGATGCTATTTTCAAAATCTTCACAAAGGACCGTGCAGTGATTATATGTATTCATGATGTGCATATCGTGTGCTCAGCTCAAAGGATATTTGAATGATGCTTTGAGAATTACTCCTAAAAAAGGATTCAGCATCTGTAAACTGCTTCATCTTTGAGAATGGGAAGAAAAAAAATATGGCTTGATTTTCTTAAAAAACAAGTCCTAACTCATAAAGCAGAGCAGCTTCTGTGAGATGGTGTTGATGCCCTATTACCCACATACACACTGAGGCATAATCACATGCATTCATGTGCACACAATCACAAGCACACATAAACCGTGTGGCGTCGGTGCTTTAAATTTTCTTTATTTTCTAGCATATTCTAAGCACTGAAGGATTGTCACCCAAAAGCAGTATCATGGAGTCTAAGAGAACTTTTGCTGTCTGACAACTTCATACTTATAAATAAATGTTAATTTAATATTTTACTTAATTGCAAGGTATTAATATTTTCACTATATACTCCGACTATGGTACAAGGTCTTACACTATGTTAAACTAGTTTATTCTCATTGTTCATCAGAGAGAGGAGCTATGGCCGTGTCATAGAAAGAGTAAGAGTAGCAGATGCACACTTGGATGGCACAACCTCAAAGGCTTCTAACATTGAGACATGATAACAACTATTTACTCTGTCTAATGGTAAATAAGGTTGTGTTCTCAATCCTTAACAACTACGTAGACATGGACCTGTTCATGAAATTATTTATATTTGTTCAAGCTCAAAGAATGTACTAAAATTCTAAGTTGTTTTAAACTTTCAGACTTAAAATAACTGATCAGTAAGATGCCTAACTCGTATGCCTGTTGATTGCACCAATTTGTATACGAGTGAATACTCTCAAGACTCAAAAGAATGTGTAAAGACAGCAGAAGTGCAGTAAGAAGACTTTATTAGCAAATATATAATAAACAGAATGTTAAAATATGAAGATAAATATGAAGACAACTTGTAGAAAGAAGCCAAAACTTCATCTTGTGAGTGGAGGATTATCTGGCACAACCGGAGAGAAACAAGTGAAAGAAAGTAACAAGTGAGAGAAAAACTACTTGTTTCATAATCTAGAAAGTCTTCCCAGATGAGCTGGAAATGTCTAAGCTTCTTAAGTCAGGATTGCAACCCCCAGCCAAAGAGTGGCGCTATGGGGTTGTAAAGAGTTTTGCTCATCTGTGTTTTTTTTTTTTTTTTTTTTTTTTTTTTTTTTTTTTTGCTGTACGCGGGCCTCTCACTGCTGTGGCCTCTCCCGTTGCGGAGCACAGGCTCCGGACACACAGGCTCCGCGGCCATGGCTCGCGGGCCCAGCCTCTCCGCGGCATGTGGGATCTTCCGGGATCGGGGCACGAACCCGTGTCCCCTGCATCGGCAGGCGGACTCTCAACCACTGCGCCACCAGGGAAGCCCTCATCTGTGTTTTCTTAACCCAGAAAACTGTTGCAGCACTTCAGGAATTACAGATCTTACAATGGCAATTCATACTGAACAAATCTTTGCACTGTTTTGATTTCATGCCATCAACATCAGCAATCATTTAGCATCAGAGGTGATGTGGGTTTTACAGAGTAGAGAAGACAAGGTTACTGTCTACAAAGAAGTTGGGCTGTGGGAGTCCATTTATTCACTTAGTTCAATCACTTAATCAATCAACCTATCTGTCCATCAGCAAGTGTGAAACATCAGAACCCTGCAGTTCGTTCGGCTTCTCTGGACCTTAGACTGTGGCCTAGTGCTTTCATGTAGTAGGTGCTGAACAGATATTTGTTGAATTGGTACAAGTGCTCCATATATTTTGATTGACCGATGGATAGCATCCTGGGAGTCCTGCCAAGAAATCAGGAAGGAGAAGACTTCTGGAAAAGGATTTTCTCTTCCTGTGGTATCTGGACCTCTGTTTAGAACTGACTCTTCAGCTAAGAATAACAACAGGAGTTGAGAGCTCCTTTTAGGTTGCATGATTTGGGCTTTCATCCAAAAGCAAGATACAGCATAGCCCATGTGTTTCTCAATTTTTCTGTCTTTATCCTTGTGTTTAATGTGCATGTCTAGGTCCCAGCAAAAGTAGTTTAGAGAAGGGTTTTTGTCACTGGCTTCATTAGGTCTAAATGTTCATAAGCTTTAGTTTTGTCTGTTATATTCCTTGCTTCTCATAAACATATTTAGTGACTAGATCTTCTGTCCCAGTTTATTTTAATTTGACAAACATTTCCAGTAGGTTTACCCCAATCAGGTACCCAGCCAAATCAAATATGTGATGTAGAGAATTAATGAGCTCTCCCACAGAGCATATGTTGCTTCTGTCCCTCACTGGTGCACCCACTCTGTGGCTCCCAGAGGGCAAGGGTGATGCTCTGAGGTGCCCTACACCAAGAACAGATCTTAGGGATTAAATTGGGTAACAATAGGTAAATACGATCACTTTATTTTTTTTAACATCTTTATTGGAGTATAATTGCTTTACATTGGTGTGTTAGTTTCTGCTGTATAACAAAGTGAATCAGCTATACGTATACGTATATCCCCGTATCTCCTCCCTCTTTCATCTCCCTCCCTCCCACCCTCCCTATCTCATCCCTCTAGGTGGTCACAAAGCACCGAGCTGATCTCCCTGTGCTATGCGGCTGCTTCCCAACTATATATTTTACATTTGGTAGTGTATATATGTCAACGCTGCTCTCTCACTTTGTCCCAGCTTACCCTTCCCCCTCCCTGTGTCCTCAAGTCCATTCTCTACGTCTGCATCTTTATTCCTGTCCTGCCCCCAGGTTCATCAGAACCTTTTTTGTGTTTTATAGATTCCATATATATGTGTTAGCATACGGTATTTTTCTCTTTCTGACGTACTTCACTCTATGACAGACTCTAGGTCCATCCACCTCACTACAAATAACTCAATTAATACGATCACTTTTACATGCAAGTTATAAAGAGTGAACCATGTGGATTGGACTAGATGAAGAAAGGCCCACAGCAAAACTTGGTATTCTCAGACACAGTTAATTTTGGGTCAACTTTTATAGCAAACACTCGGTATCCCACCCAGATCCTCTCAGTACGCACCATTCTGTGCATGCTGAGGGCTTTCTGCTATAAACACCCCCACTCTCCTGGAGAGCTTTTTTTTGGCTGTTGGAGCATATCCAGCCTTCTTATGGGGTAGGCAGGAGGGCTGTGGAGCCAATATCTGAGGGACTGTTGGCCAGTGACCAATAGGAGTTGGTGGATAAATGGAGCTGTTTTTATAGCCCTCAAGTGGGACAGCCCTGCATGTTCCACACTGGCATCCAGCAGTCTCCAGCAGGATTGAGCTCCAGCTGACCACAGTGGAAATCTTCCCATGAACACACCGTGTTGGCTTCCTTCCCTTTCCTGTCTGCTTCTTCACTCCACTGCTGCATCTTTGTGGAATCACATATTGAATGAATCCTTATCTCAAGCTTTAGTTCCAGGGAAATCTAACCTACACAGCTCTTAGTATGAATTCTGAATTTAGAGAGATAGTGTCTTAAGCAAAGCCTGGAACAATTAAAAACTATCATGATGGTGATTGTTGCTTCCCTTTCTGATTAGTTTATTCCATATCTGAATTATAGAAGAGCTACTACAAAACTTTAAAAATATACTATTTAAATCTAAACATTAAATTTAAAAAGTTATTTTGAAATATCAGGTTCCCTTCCTCCCTCCTTCCTTCCCTCCTTTTCTTCCTCCCTCCCTCCCTTCCTCCCTTCCTTCTTTATATTTAGTTTCTTACTTATAGCCACTAGAATGAATGTCTTACATCCTTGAGATGAACTCAGTACCATCCTCACTGACCTAGCAAGCCATTTTTTTCCATGATGACAAGCTAGGATCACACCTCTTAATGACGGCTGCAAGATTGTCTTATTAGGAGAAGGGCTAAGGTGGGATCGTCTTTAGTGACAGCGAAAGCACCTCATAAAATCTGACTCCTCAGTTTTACAGGCATGAGTCTGGAATTTTAGCAGATGTAGACTTACTAAATCAGTCAGTCAAAAATTATATCAGTTGAAGTGCAATGTTCCTGGCAGTCCAAAAATCCTGAACACGTAGGTGATCTGGAGGGCATTTCGTTAACTCTTTAATTGGTCACTTCAGTGCTAGAGGCAATAGCTAATTGCCTGTAGGTCACTGTAGTCCTAGAGCTTAGGTAAACGTATATTGTTGTATGTCACATTTTTATATGGTTCCTTTGCACAGGTTGGTAAGAATGATTGCTGCGTAATTAAAATTAAGACAAGGTGGGAAAATGATTCAATTAAAGCCCCGGAGCCATTGCACAAATTATCTGATGTGCCAAAATCTAATGAATAGTTATATCTACTTTTATCTTTTGCCTCCTTGTTCTTTCATCCTATGTGCCTCATAGAATACCAGGAACTCTTCAAATTCTCTGTGGCTGGATACTGGGTGGGCAGCTGGTGGCAGGAACAAGGGTGTGAGAAGCTCAAGATTTTAAAATACACATTTACAGAAACTCTGTGGATGGGGATTAAGACTGAGACTGATCAGATGAGAAATTCAAGAGGTCTTTCCATAGCTTAACATTATTTTGAAAACATCTGCAATATTGCAGTATTCATGGAACAGGTATTATATACCAGGTGAGTGATGACAGGGAAAATAAATGAGAATTGTCATACTCAAAATATCCCATATTTTACATCATTTATTTTACAAATCTCCAAACATTCTCAGGAAGCATTAAGTTGGAGGCAAGGGTGAGAACTTTGTGATGCCACGTTTAGCAACAATTTTAATTACTTCATGTTGGCGTAACAAGTGAATGCATATCTTGCTTATGTAAAATTAAGCGAGAAGGTTGTTAAAAAAATACAGCTTTCACTCCACAGAGGCATTTATCTCCTGAATTCTATGTGTGGAGTGAAAGCTGTTCCCCTTCAGCCCTGACTTTATCCACATTCAGGGAAGAAGTAGCCTTTCTTCAGATATGAGTAGCAACTTGAGTTGAGACTCATGGTCTCAGGATCCTGATTTGAAGTTAAAATCTTCCTGGGAGTGTGTCAGAAAACTAACAGCATCAAACCACTTATAATTGCTACCTTTTATTAATACCAATTGCCAGGAATTTTACATATATTATATCTGACACTTACAACATCTCTGTGAAGTATTACTGTTGTATCATTTTAGAGTTGAGAAATCTGAGCCTCATAAAAGTTAAATAATTTCTCTATAAGTGGCAGAGAAAATGTTCTCACATGGTTAGTCTTTCTAACAAACTATCCTGAAACTCTATGGCTTAAATGAAGAAAACATTTTATTGCCTGTCATGATTCTGTGGGTTGCCTGGGTTCAGTTGATATTGGGTGAGTCTGCAGACAGCTGAACTGGAATATTCTGGACCCCCCACTCACTTGTCTTAGGTCTGGGTGGGGTCGGCTGGAAGGCTGAGCTTAATTGGGATGTGAGGATGACTGGGATTCCTTCCCTCTGTGTAATTGCAGAACCTCTTCCTCTCCACATCGCCTTTCCATGGGATGTCTCTAGCAGGATAGCTGGATCACTTATGTGGTAGCCCAAGGATCCCCAAAAGCACAAAAGGAGGACTTGTGAGGCCTTTGGGAGGCTCAGACCTGAAACTGGCATTGTGTTGCTTCTACCACATTCTATTGGTTAAAACATGGCCACCCCTAGATCCAATATGGGGGGGTGGGGTGACTGCATAGGGCCATGAATACCTGAAGGCATATTTGGTTGGGAATAATCTTTGGAGATTCACTACTATACTGTGTGATTCCAAAGCAGACAACGTTTTCACTAAGCATCTACACTGATGCTTGCTTCTTCATGAGAATAGGGATCGTGACTGCATTTTCTTTTTTTCCTCATCTTTATATCTCTAGCACCTGATAACAATATTTGGAACATGGTAGGTGATCAATCAATGTTTTCTGAATGAACTGTTTTGAATGAACTGGGATCATCATGTTATGAACTGTCATAGGTGCATGTTTGCAAGATAATTTCCCTGAGAATGAGTTCGGGTAGACCTGAGTTAAATATGATAAAATATGATTAATTATTCCATTGAAGGCTAAAGATGAGCCAGGACTGAACAGGAATGAATTCTTCTGTGCTTTGGAGTGTCAATTAACAACAACAAGATTCTAAGCCTTTTCTAACTACCCACGTGAATTCATTCATTTAATTCTTTAAAAAATGCTATGAAGTAGGTACTGTTTTTTTATATATATAAAATAGGAAACTGAGACACAGAAAGATAAAGTAATACACCCAAGGTCTCACAGCCAATGCATGACATGGCTAGGAACTGCATCATTGCATTATCCTGTGTCTCTATATTAATTGGTCAAGACTGTCCTACATTTCAAAGGTGATTTTTTTCATACTGGAAATGGGAAAAGTTGTGTGTAACATTCTGTTCAGGAGGATTGAACCAGGACAATGTTCCATTTTGAAGTGTTTAAACAGACTCACCCTAAGAGATCAGAAAACAAAACAGAACTTACAGACAATTGGCCCAGGAGTCTGGGAGGGAAGAAAAAGCCATCACTGGAGTTACACCAACAATTCCCAGATGAAGTATTTTTATCTAAGAGGAGCCCCTTATACTCAGCTAGTAAGGCCCTGCTCTCCTTTTATTGGAATCCTGGAAATAAAAAACTTACATGTTGAAAATATGACTATTTTTTAAGTTATCTGTATTTTCTGTCATTATTTTCTTTTATGTTTTACAATTTACATTTTGGTAAAGTTTTGTGGAGAGCCTGAGGCTGCCTCTGTCCCAAGAATATCCAAGAATCTTTATCTATGCTTGAGTCAGGGAGAAGAGGCAGCAAGGGACCCTGGTGAGGGAAGAGAGGTGGGACCATTAGGAATAAGTGTGACAAAATCTTAGAGGGGAAATGAAAAGTGTAAGAAAACCTGAGAGATTTTTTTCTTATTTGTATTTTCAGAGACAATTTGGACAGGTCAAACTTAGGTTGTGTTTTTATTTTATTTTTTAAATGCTGAATATATGCACTTTATTATTTTTTTAATAATTCTTTTTTTTTTAAATTATTGGCTGTGTTGGGTCTTTGTTGCTGCGCGCAGGCTTTCTCTAGTTGTGGTGAGCGGGGGCTACTCTTCGTTGCAGTGTGTGGGCTCATTGTGGTGGCTTCTCTTTTTGCGGAGCACGGGCTCTAGGTGTGTGGGCTTAAGTAATTGTGGCACGTGGGCTCAGTAGTTGTGGTGCACAGGCTCAGTTGCTCTGCGGCATGTGGGATCTTCCCGGACCAGGGCTCGAACCCGTGTCCCCTGCATTGGCAGGTGGATTCTTAACCACTGCGCCACCAGGGAAGCCCTATGTTGTGTTTTTAAAATGGAGGCATCTTAGAAGCAGATAACACAGTGACTAACATAATAATGTCCTTTATATAAATAGACTATGTCTGTGAAGATAGGAGGGGCTAGGGTCTCATCATTTTCAGGCCACTTCTAAAGTAAAAACAACACCAAATTTTACACATAGGGCACACAACATTTTGAACATTGGGAAGGCTAAATGTGAGTGAGATGCTTCATATTCCTAGAATTGAAACTATTCTTTGAGGTGATCTCAGAGAGAGAAGGGTAGGTATCTTGGGCTTGGTAAGTGAGCTGAGGAGACAGCTCTTTCTTTGCCCTTTAAGGGAAAAATAGCCATGGAAATGAAGATTTGGACAACTGGAAAAAGTGGACCACTAAAATGCTGAATATTACAGATGTAGTAAATATTTATGGATTAGCTTCTCAGTTCTTTCTTCCAAGATCTGGAAGTCACCATAAGCCAACGTGGAAGAGCCCAGTCATGTAAGATCTGCAGGCAGGATTCCCAGGGGAGGAAGGTAGGTCATTAGTATACCTTTTTGGCCTTCCACCACCGCCAGGAATACAAGTTAATCCCTAACATGTCCTCTGAGGCCATCCTTACCTGAGCTTTGCCTCACTGATTTCAGTAGGATAGAAATTGGATACTCACACTGTCTTTCTTTAAAAGAGCTGTAGCGAGCATGACCAACCATTCATTGGCAATTATGTAAGCTGAGGGTTATAGAAATATACAGGATTAGGGACGGAAATGGAAATTTTGGTACATACAAAATACCCTCAAGGATGCTAATTTCACATCAAGAGGATGTCATAGTATTTTGAACAATGGTTTGATTTTAAAAACAGCCAATAGTATAGGCAATCATAAATCTTTGTTCTTAAAAAGTACTAAGACACTTTCACCAAGAACAAATATTACGAATTTCTACTTCAGTCAGAAACATTTACTGAGAAGCTGCTATGGCCAAACCAAGTTTCAGAGTCAGGCACCCAAACCCTTGTAAAAAACTTGTACTTTTCTAGTTCCTCCCAACTCGAAGTCTTTCTTTTTCCTTTCCTGCCTCAAAAAATCAGAGCTAGAAGATCTGATTAAAGAATGTTGATTCTTTTATTGCTGATAACAGCAACAGAAAAACAATCTACCTAGCTACAGGTGTCTTTTTTTTAAAATGAGTCTCCCTAGAACACTGAGAATCCCCCCAAAAGTATATGGACAAGGGACAATTTAATTCTTCCTCACAGCTTTGGCACTGAAGCTAAAATAATGGAAAGGGATTAGGAGTTACTCTGCTGAGGGAATTTCAGGTATTTCAATTCTCTTTGGGTAAAGGTCTCTAGAGAACACATCCAATATATTAAAAACATACAAAGACTTTTTTTGGCTACCCTTTCCTGAGATGTCTAAAATTCAGATGTGGGAATCTGTCTAAGTTCAGTGAGGTTTGGATGGTGGTGGGGTGAGGTGTGCAGCAGTGGGACACCTAGAAACAGAAGCAGCTCTACATCCTACAATAGAATGTGCGGTGCGAAAGATAGCTAAGCAACTAATCCAACAATGAAGAGGAAAATCTTCATGGAGAACATTCTGTTGTCCCAGGACCATTTTACATGCTATTGTAGGAAAGACAGTGCAAATGTGTCTAGTAGTGGAGACAAAACAGAAAAGCACGAGTGTTAAACAACAGAAAACTTTGATAATAATAAATAGTATAAGGGACCACATAAACATTTACTAAATTTGGAGGGAGGCAAGGACACTTGGAGGAGACATACACATTGAGCTTTAGTCTTATTGATCTTAGAAGATAGGAAAAGAGAGGGTAATAACTCTCCAAAAGCAGATGGTCCTTTAAGTCCTAAGTATCTCTCTAAGTGACTTTCTCCTCCTTTCCTTCCTTTCTCCTCCTCCTCCTCCTTCTTTCTCTTCCTCTTCACAGGAAATGACTGTATGGATTATTCTAAGCTTCCCTCTCTTCTGTTAGTGCTGTGTTATTTTTAAGAGAACCCTAGAGTAAATGGAAAAGAAATTCCTGAAATTCTAATGCATGCCTGATGATTGCAGTTGAAAATCAGGGTTTCCATGGCTATTGTGGGAATTCTGTGATATAGATTAAGTGTGGAAAAGGGGCTACGCTTGAGAGAGCTGCATTTCTCAGCTGGGGAAATTGGAGTTCAGAGAGTATACATCTGATAAAACTTCCTGGTGACCCTTATAATGAGGTAGTTGAGTAAGGTCTTACTAGGCCCTGCCACATCTGACGTATTAACAGTTAAAAACTTCCTGGGGATCACTAGGTGCTCTTAGGACCATATTTCTTTTCAGAATCAAGACTCTTTATCTGGAGGTTAGAGGTGACATGACACTCTAATGGCAGTGCTTGTTAGGCACTCAGCTTGAAATCTATTGATACTACATTTTGGCAGTGCCACACCCATTCTTCCTCTTGATTAAGCTACTGCAGTCTGATAAACTGAGGAGAGAAGCTGAGAGCCTTGCAGTTGCCTAGCACTCTCAGCCTCTAAGCTCCCAACACTGCTTAGACTGGAAAGTGATTATCCTCGATTATAATGTCATTTCATAATTATATTTTTTGAAATCAAATTTTCTGTTTTCATACTTAAGGAGAATAAAAAAGTTAACTTCATGGAAAAAAACTAATGATCATGATCTCAAAATGATTTCCATCCTGGTTAGACACTTTGATTGCCAGTTTGCTCAATCAGACAGTATAGCCCCATTAGACCTGACGCTCTATATGTAGGGAGTTATATATATTTTTTATCAAAGGTTTAATATGGCTCTTGGAGTCATTCCACATTTCTTGAATATCTGTACTTAGGAATATACACATTTCTCTATGAATCAAGATATAATCAAACTGTGAGAAATGTTGAATCCAGTTTTCTGACTCCCTCAGGCAAATTTTAGAGGTGAATACTATAGCTCTAGATTCTAATTGTTCTTTGACTCTGAATGTTTATCATCAGACTTCAGGTCAGAAAAACCTTTGAACTCATGTTGCTCATCATTTATCTGGAGGAAAGTGAAAATACTCATAACATAAATATTGCTATTGGTTTATTTACTAACGTGTCTTGAGAATTTGACTTTTTGAGACTATAAGAAGGCTTAAGACTATTTTAAGTCCTGAGGCCCAAGGAAGAAAAGGATTCTAACCTATCAGTGTTACACTCTAATGGGGAAAACAGAAAGTAAATAATTTCAGATATAATTGAGTGCTACAAAGAAAACAAATCAGTTAATCGGATCAAGCGTGGCAGATGTGTTGGTGGGGAAGCTATTCTAGAGAGGATGGCAAAGAAAGCCTTATACGTCTGAGCTGAGAGGAAGTCAGCTAGATGAAATTCTGGAAAAGATAATTTCAGGAAGAGGTAACAGAAAGGGCTGATATAAGTCATTACTGAGAAATAGTTTTTTTTAATTTATTATTTCTGTATTATTTATTTTTGGCTGTGTTGGGTCTTTGTTTCTGTGCGAGGGCTTTCTCTAGTTGCAGCAAGTGGGGGCCACTCTTCATCGCGATGCGCGGGCCTCTCACTATCGCAGGCTTTCTTGTTGCAGAGCACAGGCTCCAGACACACAGGCTCAGTAGTTGTGGCTCACGGGCCCAGTTGCTCCGCGGCATGTGGGATCTTCCCAGACCATGGCTCGAACCCATGTCCCCTGCATGGGCAGGCAGATTCTCAACCACTGCACCACCAGGGAAGCCTGAGAAATAGTTTTATGACATTATTTAACAAAAGTTCTTGAAGTGGACATTGGAGATGGGGGTATTCAGAGCAGAGTCTCTCAGGAAAGTTATGGTTGAATTTGGATGAATCTGCAGAGAATTACACTGAGTGAAAAGACAATCCCAAGATTATAAACTGTATGACTTCATTTATATATCATTCTTGAAATGACACAGTTGTAGAAATGGAGAACAGATTAATGGTTTCCAGGGGCTAAGGGTGTTGGGTGGAAGTGAGTGTCTCTCTAAAAGGGATCCTGTGATAATGGAAATGTTATGAATCTTGACTGTATCAGTGTCAGTATCCTGGTTGTGATATTGTAGTACATCTTTCCAAGATATTACCATTAGGGGAAATATGGCAAAGGATACATGGGATCTCTATTATTTCATAAGTGAGTCTACAGTTATATAAAGCTATAGTTATCTCAAAATAAAATCTTAAATATAGGAAAGAAGCCATCACAGGAAATATGGTAGAACAACAACACATATATATAAGGGTATAAATAGAACCTAGACCCTTATCTCATCCATACACAAAAGATTAAATTGAGATATATAGTTCTAAATGTAAAAGTTAAGATTATAAAGCCTCAAAAAGCCAATAGGAGAATATGTTCATGATGTTGGGTTAGCCAAATAATATTTAAGCATGACACAGCAAACAATAACCATAAAGATTACAGGTTGAACATTATTAAAATTAAAACCTTTCTGTATATCAATATATAGACCATAAGCAAATGAAACACAAGCCACAAACCTGGAACAGTTTCCCCAATACATATATCTCAAAGAGGACCTTATTCAGAATATATAAAACTCCTATAATTAAACAGTAAAAATACAAATCACCTAGGGTAAATAACTTGAACAGACACTTTAAAAAAAGAAGGTACAGAAAGTACAGAAGTGATTAACATATAGAACTAAATATCATTAGTTGCTCAATATCATTAGTCATCAGAGAAATATAAATTAAAACTATAATACATATACTTTTATATCTTTGGGGATAGATGTTTTTGGAGTAAGAAATACTGGCTATACCAAAAGTTGATGAGGATGTGGAGAAACTGGAATGTTCATACGTTGCTGATGGAAGCGTAAAGTAATACCACTTTGAAAATTTGTTTGGCAGTTTTTTTTAAAGTTAAGTATACACATTCCTTATGATTCATTAATTTTACTCCCAGGTATTTACGCAAAGAATTATAGACATGTGTTCACAGAAAAAGGCTTATGAAAGAATATTCATACTAGCCTCATTCATACCTGCCAAAACCTGAGCAAACCACCCTATCAACAGGAGAATTAGATAAACTATGGTGTGTTCCTACAATGGAATACTACTTGGTAAGGAAAATGAATATACTATTGATACAGCAAAATGGATGGATCTCTAAAACGTTAGGCTGAACAAAAGAAGCCAAATATAGAAGAATACATATACATTTTAACGAGATAAGGAACAGGTAAAGCTAATCTAAGTTGCTAGAAATAAGAAAGTTCCTCTTAGGGATGGGGAAAATTGACTAGGAAGGAATGGGAAGGGCCCTTTTTGTGGTGATAGAAATGTTCTATATCTTGTTTTTGGTGATAATTTTATAGGTTTACAACATTGTCAATTCATGGAACTGAAAAGTTTAGACCTTTGTCTTTTATTATACTTAGATTACACCTCAATAAAAAGGCAAAGTTTAAAAATACATTAGCAGGGCTTCCCTGGTGGCGCAGTGGTTGAGAGTCCGCCTGCCAATGCAGGGGACATGGGTTTGTGCGCCGGTCTGGGAGGATCCCACATGCCGCGGAGTGGCTGGGCCCGTGAGCCATGGCCACTGAGCCTGCGCATCCGGGGCCTGTGCTCTGCAACGGGAGAGGCCACAGCAGTGAAAGGCCCGTGTACCGCAAAAAAAAAAAAAAACATAAGCATTTGATGAGATTTCTCTAACAGTGTAAAGATAATGTTAACTTATTCCTACAATTGCTGACTTTTAAAAAATTGCTTGCTGAAAAACATCTGTTGAGTGGGGTTCTACTTGGACCTTCAAGTGCAAGAATCTAAAATGTAAATATTTTCTCATTATTTCCCTTATTTAATTCCCCAAAGATTCAGTTAGTTGACACTAACATACAAGGTGGAGAGCTGCTAAGAGATAGAAACAACTGTAAAAGAGAAAAAAAATGCAAGAAAACCCAGAAGTTGTCCCCTTTCCCTTAAAAAACGTCCAAACAGATTTTCTTTCAATTTGTGAAAAGAAGGAAGTCTCTTTTCAACTGAGTCTTATTAAAGCACCAAAGTATTGAGCAGTCAGATGAGAAAGCTATGAATCAAAGGGTTCATAACACCTATGCTGACAACCCCCTCTCCAGGGCTCAAGGTGGAAAGAGAAAGGTGGTGGAGACCCGCCTCCGCATTGTCCCCCATCACCAGGCCTTACTCCTCCAGCCTCCAGCCCCACCCACAGCAGCTCAGATGTACCTTAGAACTAGGTAAAGGATGTGACATGTGGGGGAGTCCAGTCCATCTCAATTCATCACCTTTAAGTGAAGATAAAATTAGGAACTAAGATGCCTTTTTAACTCCAGTGGGAGGTGGGTAGATTGAAAATCCCATTCATTTTATACTGTTAGCTGGCCAGTGTCATATCTTTATATCGATTGTATTCCAAGATAGAAAGGTATCATGTTATTTTGAACCTGCCTTTTCTCTTGCATTCATGTTTATTTATTCCATACGTATAATTAAGCATGTACTATGAACAATCCAATGAGCTAGCAGCTAGCTTTACTCTAGAGGCTGAACCAGACACATGGAGAAGAGACTATGACTGAAGCATGTCAGAGGGCACATTTATGGATGGTGGGGCCTCCAATCTGAATCATATAGAATAACAAGTGGTTGAGTGAAGTTTTGAATGCAATTAAAATATAACTAGGAAATCCATGTTATGATGGCATTTTGAGGTCATATGCATGATGTATGACCAAACAGCCTTATTGAGTAGTACACCTTTCACAAGTCCTATGCATTAATTCCTGGATAAATAACTTGACTGCTTAACATATCTGAAGGTAAGTTTTAACAGTATTTTGGGGTGTTTTGCCACCTTCCTTGGATATGATGTGGGGTTGCTACATTTTAGGCTAAATATACGTATCCTTGTGCTGGATGCAGATGTGACCCATAAATGGCTTTGTATAGAAAGATTCCAATGGTGCCCTTCACTGTCATGCTACTGCAAATTCAGTTTTTTATAGACATGTTTTCAGGGATGGAATCATACTTGCATAGCCCCTAATAGTCTCTAGAGAGAACAATAACAAAATGAAACAATTCCTCTTGGGAACAAGATGATGGGAATTTAGGGAATGATACCCTGCTCCCAGCTTCTCTCACAGCATAACTGATGACGAAAGAATCTACATGAGGGAAAGACATCAGACTACCTGAACTTGCAAAAGGGAGAGTAGTTGGTTAGAAAACTGAATTTATTTTGATTCTGGTATTGTACAGTGTCATGTAAATCTTTTGTCTTTGAGCCCAAACTCCTAGGAACTTTGTTACAATCTAGGGTGGTAGTAGTGGTGATTAAGAGCCAGTCAAATACAAATTGTATCTGTAAGAATCTGAGACCTCCAGAACCTCTGCTTGTGGTCTAACAGAGTACGCTTAAGGAAGAGTGTATTTCCTCTCACTTCCTTGTGATAGGATCTGAGCAGAAAAGAGGAGTTCTCTGACATTAACCCAAATGAATACTTGAGTAAAACGGGGACATTGTGTATAGCCTTGCCAAGTGATGACAGCAAAGAAAACGGAACATCTTTTGGAGGAGCCTTTGAGGCAAGTACAAGACAAGGATTCTAAGAGATGAGCATGAGAATGACCATTATTGAAGGGCACTCATGAGAAACCTCCAGTGCTCCTTGATTCAAATGTGTGGATTTGGGTTCCAGGAATGTCACTAATTCTATTACTGTGATGGAGGTTGTGATGGTCTGGGAAATGAGAGCTGTACTCACCGTTAAGATCCCAAAAGCCAGCATGTGCTCCGTATTGTGCCTGCTTGCTGTCCTCTTCCACTTTCCCAATTTTTTTTTTTTACATCTTTATTGGAGCATAATTGCTTTACAATGGTGTGTTAGTTTCTGCTTTATAACAAAGTGTATCAGTTATACATATACATATGTTCCCGTATCTCTTCCCTCTTGCATCTCCCTCCCTCCCACCCTCCCTATCCCACCCCTCTAGGTGGTCACAAAGCAATGAGCCGATCTCCCTGTGCTATGCGTCTGCTTCCCACTAGCTATCTATTTTACGTTTGGTAGTGTATATATGTCCATGCCACTCTCTCGCTTTCCCTATTCTTAAACAGCAGCCGACACTAGAGGCTCTTCATGCCAGCTTGGAAAAGTACTTAGAATCTCTGTGGATCTCTGTGCTTCTATTTCTTCACACCTGTAGAGTGGAAGATATCATTCCATGTACTTCCTATTATTGTTGTTGTTTTAATTTAGATTCTATAGAAGGGGAGAGAGAGAGAGAGAGAGAGAGAAGGAGAAAAAGAGAAGACAGAGGGAAGAAAGAAAGGAATTCTGTAAAAAGGAGTCCCTGAAATCAGACAGTTGTGAGGACTAAAAACATGATAAATTTTATATCAGATATGCTATGTAAAATATTAATATTATTCAATTATTTTTGGAAGTGGGCTATATTGTTGTTATCTACTGAATTGTGTTTCCCCCCAAATTCATATACTGAAGTCCTAAATCCTAGTACTTCAGAAAGTCACCATATTGAGACCGGGCCTTCAAAGCGGTGATTAAGTTAAAATGAGCCCAGTACAGTGGGACCCTAAACCAAAAGGACTGGTGTTCTAAAAGAAAAGGATGAGACACCAGGGATATGTGCATACAGAGAAAGGGCCATGTGAGGACACCAGTGAGAAGGTATCACTCCATGGTAGGATCACACGTGATTAATTTCCTTCTTTATGCATTTCTGCTTTTCACATAATAGTGTTCAGTGATCAAATTACACTGGTAATTATTTTTTTTGAAACCACTAAAGGGCTTCCCTGGTGGCGCAGTGGTTGAGAGTCCGCCTGCCGATGCAGGGGACACGGGTTCGTGTCCCGGACCGGGAAGATCCCACATGCCGCGGAGCGGCTGGGCCCGTGAGCCATGGCCGCTGAGTCTGCACGTCCAGAGCCTGTGCTCCGCAACAGGAGAGGCCACAACGGTGAGAGGCCCACGTATCGCAAAAACAAAACAAAACAAAAAAACACTAAAATGCAAATAAAAAACCAAAGCAAACATACAAAACAGTCATTTGCCACTTGGATCTTTTAATCCACTAAGAGAGCTAGTTTTACATGTCGACTTCCTAAGGTATACTTCTCCATATTAAAGTTTTAGTAAGACAAAAAGTAATTTCCATATGAAATTTTAGCTACTTTTTGAAGGAAATTATTGTTTGTTGTTATCATTCAATAGAAAAGAAAATAAAGGGGAAGAAAACAGGGAGAAAAGTAGATAATCTGTAAAGCAGAAAACATTAACCTTCCCGTTCTAAGCTCAGAGAAATTAAACTTGCAGAATCTGTATCTTGGTTTCATTCTTCATATTTGGTCATTACAAAATATTCTCAAAAGACCTAATACTAATCAGGGCAAGCTTTGCATCAGTGGTATATTAGCTTCTACCTTAGACAAGTTACTCCATCTTCCTTGCTGACCTGCCATAAGTGAAAAATAAACATTGTTGTTTTATGTCACTGCAGAATAAGCATGACCATCCTGACAGACTATACTTCTTAAGAATGGCCTGAATGTAGAGTTAAGGGACTTCAAAAAAACTGAAGAAGTCTAACATCTGGGATTTGGGAGATGGTTCATGGCAGGGTGACACTTCAGATGGACACTGATGAATGGATAGGACTTAGATAAGGGGAGATGGGAACAAGGTCACTCCTGATGCAGGGAAAAAAGCAGAGCAAAGGCACACAGATAGGAAAGTGTGGGGCATTGTGAAAAAGAATGAGTAATTTTGTATACCTGGAGCAGAAATATGTAACGGGATTAGCTAGTAATTAAGGTAGAATGATTCATATGCCAACAATTTTCCCATTCTTTCAAAGATACCTGGATATGGTAAGTGTGCTCTCGTTGAGGCATTGTAGAGTGTTCCCAGCTTCCTAACCTCTCCACAACTACTGTATTCTGCAGAATGTAAACTGACATGTAGAAATTTAAATGACCCGACTACATCTGAGATTCTTTTATTGAGAGTGGCTATATTATTCGTGCTAATAATGTTACCATGTGGCACCTTAGCTCAAAGTGCCAGAATGACATCACAAAACAATACCCAAATACACTTATGCCATCTTTCATCCGAGAATCTCAAAGTGCTTTACAAACATTAATTAATTAAGGTTCAGAATTAATTGGATATATTAATTTTTCACTGTATAGAATAGTCTGTGCAGCTCCATTGATTTTTATGTGCTAATAAGCTTTGCCTAAGTCTCTTTCTTTTTTCGTTTTGTTTTTCCCTTCATGTGTAAGTGGGTATAAAGAGGAGAGGGAAAAGACTCATGGCATTTGGAAGAGTGGAACCTGATTGGAATCTGGACTTTTCAGCTGTCCATGTGTTTTTTACATGCCGGCCCTGTCATAGTGAGGACTGACTCTGTGGGGTCACTGCTAACTTTGCCGACGTGACACTGGGGAGCTGTGCCAGGAGCTGAGTCTGAGCTCTGCTGCTTTTCCTTTTTTCCTGGCATGCCAGGTTTTTAACATTTTGCTATTGCCTTGACCTAGATTCATATGGAAATAGTGGTGCTGATGTCTGGACAAGGCAGGGACAGTTGGTGATTGTGTGGCTTAAGTGCCTATAAAATATGACCCAAATGTCTGAAAGGGGAAAAATGCTGACAAATCAGATCTTTTCACAGTAGAGTTTGGTTTGAATAAATACGCCTAAGGATCAGAATTTTTTCTCTGGAAAGTAGGTGAAAAAAAAATCTTTAAAAACCAAAAAAAAAAAAAAAAAATCCAAATGAGTATTACATTATACATCGGGAGTGGAAACTGGAACACCCATCTTGAAGGTTCGAGTTTTTTCTTTTTCTTCTTTTGTTTTAATCATGCTAGCTTCCAGCAGCAGATCAGGATTTGGGGTTTGTTTGTATTTACAATTGGTATCTTAAAAGATTCATTATGAAATGTGTTGCTGTTTCTAAAGAGGAAGCTGAGGCCCAAGCTGGTATGACCTGGCTGGGCAAATGGAGACTCCCCCATCTGCATTCTGTTAGGGAGAACACTGACCCTGTGTGTCGAGGAGCAGGTTGGGGGTGGTATTGCTTACACATGTGTCTGGGAGCTGAGCTGGGCTTCAGCTTATGAAGGTTTCCTTCTTTCAGGGTCATATACCGGCCAGCGCAGATTTAGCCATCTTGGCCCTGATGTACTCCACATGGCTCACATTCCCAGTCCGTTTACCCTCGCTGGGCTTAGCTGCCAAGTCCCCGGTTAGCTCCTTCCTGTTCCCCAAGCTGTTCAGTCCCACATACTGAGAGTGCAGCACATTTCCCAATGTTGACACTCCTCTGTTGGGGAGTTTTCTTTCATGGTTAGTTCCACAGAAACAACAGAAGCAAAATTTCTGGGATCTGGTAATTTGCCTGGGAGCTGCCACCAGTCACTGGCATTGGATTAAGGACTCCTTTGGGCAAGGTGAATTTAAAGGCAGGCGGGCGAAAAATAGGTTCACATGAAACTGGCCTTTTCTTTGGGGGAGCCAAAGGGCATTTTCCATTTGGGAGAAAATGCTGAATTGTTTTCTGCAGACTTGAGCATTCTTTGCTGTCACTTCTACTTGTCCAGCATCCTTCTCAGATCAAGATTATTGGGCTTCTGGGCTCTAAAATTCCCCTACCTGCTTTTGATCATGGGAGGCCTCACAGTGCAGGAAACCTCACTCCCTTCTCATTCCTGTCCGGCTGTGCAAACTCTAACCGTTCTTCAAGCTCTAAGCCCCGTCCTCATTCCTTACTGAAGTTTACCTGTCCACTCAGCTCTGGGCTCTCCTCAGCCTCTGAACTCAACAGTATTATTGTCTGAACTATTTGGCAATGAATCATGAATACCATTGCCTTGTGGCATCTTCTGTATTACATCATTATTAAATTTATATGATTTAACTTTTCAGGTGTCAAACAGTTTCTAATACTTTTTGTGGCAGGGACCAAACGTTATACAATCTTTGAATTCTCCTTGGTACATGTCAGATTTTGTCTCAGTAAGTATTTATTGATTTAAAGTACTCAGGCAAGAAGAGTGAATTATATCACTTCTTTATAAGAAAAATATGATGAATTCTCTGATATTATATTTTTATAATATATATATGTATAAATCATATGTGTGTATAAATCATATGTGTGTATATTTTTTTATTTGAATGTAGGTTTTAGAAAACAAATCAGTCAGAAAGAGAGAAGAGAAATTTGTTGGAAGAATATTAGATTACTGGGTTCTGGAGTATCTCTAGGAAATCAAAGGCATCTAGGCTTCTGGGGTATTTTAAGCAGAAACTGAACAGTCTTCAGAAATGTAGGCAGCCCTCTTTTTCTTCAGTGTCTCATTTTTGTTTCTCTCTGCATATCTGATTTTTACTCTCTTGGTATATAAACTGACATTCTCTGTTGCTATTAGACAGGAACAGCCCCAAAGTTTGAGAATTTATGCTACCTCAGTTCTAACCAGATCCAGAAACTGACTAGGTTTCAATCAGCTCCAATTCCAAATTCCAGGGAAAGAGAGTCTGACTCAAATTGGATCAGATGACCATTCCAGAACCACTAGGCTATGGCTAAGGGACCAAATTATATAAAAAATATAGTTACTAGGAGCCCATCCTGTAGAAGGGAGTCAATTCAAAGGAAAGGGGGATTATCATAATCTAGTCAGACTCCCTCAAATTTTATCAATTACAAATCTTAAATTTGGTTCTTTCCCTGATTTTCAAACTAAGTCAATAATATCACCATTCACTCAGGTCACTGTGATTAGAAGCCTGGACTTTATCCCTGCTCTTCTTCTATCTTGTCCCCAGATCCTGTGACTCCTACTTCCTCTCTCTTCTCCTCTTTGTGCCCATTGATCTTGCCTTAACTCAAGTCCTCCCAACTTGTTATCTGGATTAGTGAAAGAGACTTCACATCGTTCTCTAAGCCTCTCCCACCCATCACTTGCCAGTCACACTCCACATGATTATATTTTTAGACCAAAAATCAAATGAGGTCAGTCTCTTGTATTGGAATATAAAGTATTTTCACCATCACCTACATTGATTCATTAATATTACTTATCTAATATTTGTTCATCACTTACTAGAAGCCATAAACTTCTTGAGAAGATATAAACAGGAAGAAGATTAAGGCAAAAAAGTTCACAGGCCCCATGGAACCTTGAGAGAAGGCAGAGAAAATAGCTAATTTTAGACAGGAATAATCAAAATGAAGGAAACAAATAGGGTGATACGAGAAAGAGTATGGGGGTGGGGGGAAATGAAGCTACTTTAGATGAGTCAGCAGGAAAGTCTTTCTGAGATGATACTTGGTTTTTTTTTAAAACAATGAGAATATGAGAAGCCGCCATTCATTTTTTTGTTTTGTTTTTTTACATCTTTATTGGAGTATAATTGCTTTACAATGGTGTGTTAGTTTCTGCTTTATAACAAAGTGAATCAGTTATACATATACATATGTTCCCATAACTCTTCCCTCCTGTGTCTCCCTCCCTCCCAACCTATCCCACCCCTCTAGGTGGTCACAAAGCACTGAGCTGATCTCCCTGTGCTATGCGGCTTCTTCCCACTAGCTTTCTACTTTACGTTTGGTAGTGTATATATGTCCATGCCTCTCTCTCGCTTTGTCACAGCTTACCCTTCCCCCTCCCCATATCCTCAAGTCCATTCTCTAGTAGGTTTGTGTCTTTATTCCTGTCTTACCCCTAGGTTCTTCATGACATTTTTTTTTCTTAAATTCCATATATATGTGTTAGCATATGGTATTTGTCTTTCTCTTTCTGACTTACTTCACTCTGTATGACAGACTCTAGGTCTATCCATCTCATTACAAATAGCTCAATTTCGTTTCTTTTTATGGCTGAGTAATATTCCATTGTATATATGTGCCACATCTTCTTTATCCATTCATCCGATGATGGACACTTAGGTTGTTTCCATCTCCGGGCTATTGTAAATAGAGCTTCAATGAACATTTTGGTACATGACTCTTTTTGAATTATGGTTTTCTCAGGGTATATGCCCAGTAGTGGGATCGCTGGGTCATATGGTAGTTCTATTTGTAGATTTTTAAGGAACCTCCATACTGTTCTCCATAGTGGTTGTACCAATTCACATTCCCACCAGCAGTGCAAGAGTGTTCCCTTTTCTCCACACCCTCTCCAGCATTTATTGTTTCTAGAATTTTTGATGATGGCCATTCTGACAGGTGTGAGATGATATCTCATTGTAGTTTTGATTTGCATTTCTCTAATGATTAATGATGTTGAGCATACTTTCATGTGTTTGTTGGCAGTCTGTATGTCTTCTTTGGAGAAATGTCTATTTAGGTCTTCTGCCCATTTTTGGATTGGGTTGTTTGTTTTTTTGTTATTGAGCTGCATGAGCTGCTTATAAATTTTGGAGATTAATCCTTTGTCAGTTGCTTCATTTGCAAATATTTTCTCCCATTCTGAGGGTTGTCTTTTGGTCTTGTTTATGGTTTCCTTTAATGTGCAAAAGCTTTGAAGTTTCATTAGGTCCCATTTGTTTATTTTTGTTTTTATTTCCATTTCTCTAGGAGGTGGGTCCAAAAGGATCTTGCTGTGATTTATGTCATAGAGTGTTCTGCCTATGTTTTCCTCTAAGAGTTTGATAGTGTCTGGCCTTAGATTTAATCTATTTTGAGCTTATTTTTGTGTATGGTGTTAGGGAGTGATCTAATCTCATACTTTTACATGTACCTGTCCAGTTTTCCCAGCACCACTTACTGAAGAGGCTGTCCTTTCTCCACTGTACATTCCTGCCTCCTTTATCAAAGATAAGGTGACCATATGTGCGTGGGTTTATCTCTGGGCTTTCTGTCCTGTTCCATTGATCTGTCTTTATGTTTTTGTGCGAGTACCATACTGTCTTGATTATTGTAGCTTTGTAGTATACGCTGAAGTCAGGGAGCCTGATTCCTCCAGCTCCGTTTTTCGTTCTCAAGATTGCTTTGGCTATTCGGGGTCTTTTGTGTTTCCATACAAATTGTGAAATTTTTTGTTCTAGTTCTGTGAAAAATGCCAGTGGTAGTTTGATAGGGATTGCATTGAATCTGTAGATTGCTTTGGGTAGTAGAGTCATTTCCACAATGTTGATTCTTCCAATCCAAGAACATGGTATATCTCTCCATCTATTTGTATCATCTTTAATTTCTTTCATCAGTGTCTTATAATTTTCTGCATACAGGTCTTTTGTCTCCTTAGGTAGGTTTATTCCTAGATATTTTATTCTTTTTGTTGCAGTGGTAAATGGGAGTGTTTTCTTGATTTCACTTTCAGATTTTTCATCATTAGTGTATAGGAATGCAAGAGATTTCTTTGCATTAATTTTGTATCCTGCTACTTTACCAAATTCATTGATTACCTCTAGTAGTTTTCTGGTAGCATCTTTAGGATTCTCTATGTATAATATCATGTCATCTGCAAACAGTGACAGCTTTACTTCTTTTCCGATTTGGATTCCTTTTATTTCCTTTTCTTCTCTGATTGCTGTGGCTAAAACTTCCAAAACTATGTTGAATAAGAGTGGTGAGAGTGGGCAACCTTGTCTTGTTCCTGATCTTAGCGGAAATGGAGAAGCCACCATTCTTATGAAGACATAGAGGTAGAGAATTCCAAGTAAAGGAAAGAGAAGGTGCACATGCTCTGAGTCATTAATGAGGTTTTTTTATTTCAGAAGCAGAAATGTGGTGGGCGTGACTGAGCACAGTGAGCAAGGGGCAGAGGGTGACACAAGGTCAGATCAGAGAGGGCCAGGGGCCAGGACATGGAAGGCTTGGCCGTCCTTATGCTCTTCTCTCTTTTTTTTTAATTGTATAATTGGCATATATTATATTAGTTTCAGGTGTACAACGTAGTGATTGAACATTTGTATATGTTGGGAAAAGGTCAATGGTAAGTTTAGTTACCATCAGTCACCTTACAAAGTTAATATATTATTAATATATTGTTGACTGTATTCTCCAGCTCATGCTCTTCTGTGTTCAGTGGGAATTGAGTACATGCAGAGAGGGGTCTAAGAGAGGAGTCACATTGAAAAGTTTCAAATTTTGGACATATACTATGGCTGTTGTGGAAACGGATTGAACAGTGGCGAGAATAGATCCAGGCCAGTGAGATGACTGAAATTGTCAAGACAAAAGGTGATGGAATAAACCACTGTGAGGGGGAGGCTGGAGGTAGACCTTATAGAACTTGTGATGGAGAAAATGCAGGGGAGGTGAGGAGAGGGAAGAATAAGGAGACTCCTAAGTTAGGCAGATGTTAGTACCTTTTCCTAAGAGGAGGAGGACTGGGGGAGGAACAGATGAAGGGTGTGTGTGGAGATATAGGGTGCAAGTGTGGAATCAAGCATGTACGTTCAGAGATGCCCAACACACATCCAAGAAGAGATATGAATCGGGAAGCTGGATGTTTGAGTCTAAGGAAAAATCGAACTACAGAATATTAATTGGGGACTAATCAGCCTAGAGACAGCATTTAAAGCTGTGGTACTAGATGACATCATCAGAACAGAGAGTGTAGACAGAGAGGAAATGGGGCCTGGAACTGAGGCTCAAGGTACTCTAGCATTTACATGTTAGGCAAAGGACCAGCCAGCATGGAGACTGAACAGGTCAGCCCAATGTTCCTGTTAACCTAAAAATTCAGTGAGCTAATGGTCTGGAACAATGTGCATTGCCACAGCTTTCTGGTACCTTGAAAAGAGGAATTATCTTAGCTTCTTTCTCCTAAAGAATGTAGAATTTGCACAGAAAATGTGTTTGGAGAAAAAGGATAATATAAAGTCAGTATCCCCAGTGGTAAGCCTCCCAACCACCCCCCAGGGCAGTCTGAATGAAAAAATGATTATGTACTTAATGTCCACTGAGCACCCTGGAGAGAAAAAGAGCATACTATAATTGCAGAGTATTATTTTTACCATTATTAATACATGAATCATTCATTAGGAAAAAAGAACAAGGACTTGGAAAGTCAGGAGATAATAGGCTATTTCTAATGTTGCACAGAAGGAATTGTCCACATAAATCCCCTCCCACTAGGATGGGTAGCCAGATTTATGCATGCTGAGTGTGTTCTTGTCTCAAAGACAAACCCTGAGCAATAGCTCTTGGAGAGTTTGGTATTTGTAGCCAGGTGGACGTCTACCTTGTACCCCTTATTTTTTCCCTTGGTCTTTGCCTACTTTACAGAAGGACTTTTACATAAAAGATCCTAGATGAGAGGAAACTTCTTGAGTACAGTCTCTTAGAAAGATATCATCCTTCTTATATAGGCAATGTTTTCAAAGGAAGTGTTTCAGTTTTTAAAAGGTTGAAGGAATTTATAGAAGGTTTGGAAGGACATTGAAGAATACCAAGAATAATCACCAAAATCCTGGATTATCTGCCAGGATACCTGCCACCTAGAACCCAAAGATTTTATCATGAAGCAAAACAAACACACACACAAATATGAACATATGCATTTGGATGTATCTTTGGAAACAAAAAACCACAAAAGATTCTGAACTTGATTTGCAGGCTCTTATTGACTAAAATATTTAGAATAAACAAAACCAAATTGAATACGCTATTTCTATTCCCATATCTTGTAAAGGGAGATAACTTGCTTCCCCAAACAGACGTTCTGGAATACAATGACCAAACGTAAAAATTGCTGTTTTAAAGAAAGGTCCACATTACACATCTTCAAGTGGGAGATTAAATTTAAGAGGCAAATTAACACTGAAAAGGGCAATAAGGAATAAAACTAACTTTACATCTTTCTTCATGAATAACAAAGACAGTTGGTAGAAATGTGTACATACCTGTGAGGTGTGTGTGTGTGTGAGAGAGAGACGGTTGGGGTGGGGAAGGGAGGGAGGGAGATACTCAAAGAGAGAGTGACATTCAGAGAGAGAGAGAGAGAGAAAGAAAGTGATTAGGTCCTGAATTTCTGATAGAACATTGGAATGATAGATTCCTCTTCACAAACAGTACTGGGAGATTGGAAGTGGGAGATTCAGGTGATTTAAATTCCATGATTTTATTCAAATATCACATAGCTGTAAGACCAGATTCATAAAACTCTTTAATATGTATAATTTCATAATAGACTAATAATGTTGCGCAGTCCTTCCAGCTCCTGATTATGAAGGCATCTTTATTACTGTGTCCTCTGACCCATCTGAGTGTTCATCTCTCCACCATATATTATGAGTGGTGATTGGAAGGTCTAGGTTATCAGCAATCATGATGGAGAGGTGGCTATTAAGCAATACCCTTTCCTTTAGAATCATTTTTTAAGCCACATGTAAAATCTGTCCCATTTTTTACCAAAAATATTATTCCCAGCTTAACTAACCATCTTATTCACCAGATTTTTTACCAGATGATGTTTTGCTATATCCAGGAATCAAATTCACTCTAAAAAGGAAAAATGTATTACTGCTGAGAATGTTTAAATAGATATGCCCTGGGCTCTGACAGTAAATCTAAACACATACTCCAAAAAAATGTAAAGTTCAAAGAGAGTGTTATTATTGAAATAAGAGTAAAATTTACCCAAATTATAACTTTTGATAAGGTTTTTATTGTTGATTTTTTTGTTGCTTAGTTTTAATAAATTCAACTGTATTATTTTTTGTGACATGAGATCTAAACTTGCCATAGAACAGAAATGCTCTTAATCCAATGCAGATTTACTCATTTAATGAAGAGACACCTGGTTATTTGTGTGTGTGTGTGTGTGTATGTTCCCAGATAAATTTATTCTTGACTTATGTAGTGATCAATTAGACAGCAGATCCTTTAGTCCTACCCTACCATATTGTTGCCGTCAATGTTGAAATTGGCTCTGGAATCTTGAGCTAGTTAAAATTCATGGTTCAAAAACTGACTTAACTCTTTGAACACACAGATTTAAAAAGTGCATGACTTGTTCTGTTTGCATCTGCTGATACACCCTCAGAAGTTGTGCATAATCACACTCTATTCTTTAAGATGAAGTGGGGCACAGGTATTCCACTCTGAGCCACAGCACTCTCACTCACATGGTGAACATCATACAGGAAAAGTGGCAGCTAGAACTTGAAACCTAATTTGGGTCAATCCTTACAGACTAGGAAAATATTTTGGACCCTGTAGTTTATGCACAATATCTGGCACATGCCAGTTTGTTTAACGAATGAAAAATAAGCAAGTAAATGCCAGTTGACTGGGTTCACAACTCAAAGTCTTGACCTCATTAGTGGCACTACCTATTAATTAACTGAACTGAGGCCCCCAAATAACCCTTCCTCTGTGCAAGAAACCTAACTTTAAAAGATTCCCTCAAAGTATTAACTGAGAACAAGTGCTGAAATCAGACACTTTAAGAATAGCTGCTTGCCCTGTAATAAGCTACCAATTTGCTCCTTCTTATAGACTCCAATCAAAATTTTGTTGGGGATAAAAATGGAAAAAAATTCTTACTGGAGCTCTTTTCTTTTGTCTGTGGGTGTTGTATATTCCCTATTGTAGGAGCTTTTGCGGTCTATCCGTTTCCATCTGCTAAATACCTTCCAGATTTCCTAACTGATCATTCGTCTAGGACCCCCCAGTGGGCTTCCTAGAACTGATATAGATTTATTTTTATATTTCTTCTGTCATTTCGATGGAATTTGAGGAGGGAGGAGAAGAAAGTCGTTTGTTCAGTCAGCCATCTTGATTCAGGGTTGATAACCTTTTATCAGGGCAGCCACAGAGGGACAGAACTCATGCCCCAGATCCTTTAAAAAGTAATTTTGAGAGACATTTAGCACGTTCAGAAGACTAGAACCTGACCTACATTCTTTCAGTATATTGATTTGCAAAATCCAAGTCTTTCTTTACTTTTGTATTTTCTGTGCTTCAGTTCTTTAAAAAGAAAAAAATAGCAAATAGAGAAAAGAGGCTATTAATTGTATCAACATTCCCTCTTAACTCTCCAAGCATTATAAACATGGAGAGTATGAGATAAATTTTTTTTCTAAATGTGTATAACAAGAGAATATATATCAGTCTTGGAATTCCCATCCATTAGATTTTTGTTGTTTGTTTTAATAAAGAGGAATATTTTTGAGAGGGATGTATTCTTCTCAGGAGGTATATATTGTTTGATTGTGTTTCAATAATTACATATTCTTGGAAGGAGAAGATAAGACTGTACTAAAGTATATTTTTACTTATTCGTTCTTAGAACATGCAGAATAAAAACGTATGCTTTCCTCTAATCAGGGATTTTTGTGCATTGCTATATTATTAAAAAGAGAGGTAATATGTCTTAGTGTCATAAAATCATTTAACAATTACAACTAATCAACAAAAGATGGACATAGTGACTACTCTGAAAGATGAAAACATGAGACAAGATACTACTCATTTTATTTTTAAATGCATTTTTATTTGAGTATGATTGATTTACAGTGTTGTGTTAGTTTCTGCTGTACAGCAAAGTGAATCAGTTATACATAGGCATATATCCACTCTTTTTTAGATTCTTTTCCCATAGATCATTACAGAATATTGAGTAGAGTTCCCTGTGCCATACAATAGGTCCTTATTAGTTACCTATTTTATATATAGCAGTGTGTATATGTCAATCCCAAACTCCCAATTTATCCCTCCCCCTTGGTAACCAACCATAAGTTTGTTTTCTATATGTGACTCTATTTGTGTTTTACAAATAAGTTAATTTGTACCATTTTTTTAGATTCCACATATAAGCAATATCATATATTTGTCTTTGTCTGACTTACTTCACTCAGTATGACAATCTCTAGGTCCATCCATTGTCACTGCGAATGGCATTATTTCATTCTTTTTTATGGCTGAGTAATATTCCATTGTATATATGCACCACATCTTCTTTATCCACTCATCATTGATGGACATTTAGGTTGCTTCCATGTCCTTGCTATTGTCAATAGTGCTGCAGTGAACATTGGGGTGCATGTATCTTTTTGAATTATGGTTTTCTCTGGATATATCCCCAGGGGTGGGATTACTGGATCATATGGTAGCTCTATTTTTAGTTTTTTAAGGAATCTCCATACTGTTCTCTATAGCGGCTGCACCAATTTACATTCCCACCAACAGTGCAAGAAGGTTCCCTTTTCTCCACACCCTCTCCAGCATTTATTGTTTGTAGATTTTTTGATGATGGCCATTCTGACTGTTGTAAGGTGATACCTCATTGTAGTTTTGATTACTCATTTTAGTCCAGTAATTCGTAGAAATTATGGTGGTGATGGTGTGTGTGTGTGTATGTACATACATGTGTTTAGCTGTCATGCAAGACTTTATTTGAAATCAAGTCTTGGTTAAGTATTTTCTCACTAAACCCAATATGAAGATGCATAGCAGGGAGGTGGCTTGTAGGAATGTGCAAGGGCTGCTGGAGTAGAAGAGAGAGAAGGGGAGAAAAGGATGGGGGAAGGGGAAAGGGAGGAACTGTCATAGTGGAGTCTGGTTGTTCATGTTTTAAGTGCCATGGACTGAGTTTTGTATGCCCTTTTAAGCACATTACCTTGACACCCTTTCTCAGTACTCAGCGCCCTTCTGTTGCTAAGCATCTGTGCAGAAATCTTACTACAGTGCTTCCCCTGAGACATCCCTCAGCAGTGACTAATCCATGTTCTTGGACTTTTTCTTCTTCTCTGTCCTCATTAATATGCTCACATCATTTTCGCTTTCTTCAAAACATACCTCTAATTTCTCCCTCTCCCCCACAGAGTATCCTCTGACTAATCCTTATGCTAATATCCCCCTTCTCTGATTTACTCCAGAGCTTAGAGTCTACTTTTCACAATAAAATATCTTTCTGGTAAGAGCAGTAGGGGCAAGAAGTAATAGTAATATCAGCCAACCTTTGTATAATGCTTTAAAACTTACATTGTGCTTTCATTTTTAATCTCACTGAATTTGAGAGAGGTATTACAAGCTCATTTTAATGATAAGGACATAGACAGTGAAAAGTAATAAGAGACTGTCCAAGGTCAATCAACTATTTAGTTAAGAACAGAGCTGGGAAAGGAAGGTGATACCATACTAGGATTCACAGAAAACTCTAAAATTCATTCGAGGCAGGCCTTCAAGGCTATACAGGCCAAAGTGTTTTGCACCTTGGTCTATATCTGGGCTCTGAAACTTACCAGCTGTGTGACTTTGAACAAATCACTATTCCACTTTGACCTTCTGTTTTCTATCTCAAGTACTGCCAGTGCTTGTCATGAAAGGAAATGAGATGCAAGGACAAAGTTATCTGTTAAAAGTTCAGCTCTGTAAAAATATCAGGCACGATAGGACTGTTGTGTTTCATGACTTCAGAAGGCACCATTCACATAGAATGAAATGCTCCAGGGCCTAATCACAATGTATTACATTTCAGTGGTATTCCAATGGAGTTGTGCAATTCCCATGGTTCTGCAAATTGTTTGTTGTTGTTTAAATTTTCTAAAGGAAAAAAGATAATTGGAGATGTTCACAGAATAATTTGTTTGAAGTCCCCACCTGGACAGTAGGAAATGTCATGGTTATCTATTGCTGTGTTATCTATTGTTTCGTGACTTAAAGCAACAACTTACTGTTATCTCATGGTTCTGGGGTTCTCACTTGGGGGCCCTCCATATGGTTTCAGTCAGAGAGCAGCTAAGGCTGGAGTAATCTAAAGGCTTCTTCACTCAGCACCAGGGCTGCTGAGGTGGCTGGAACAGTTTAAGGCTGATTTGTCATTGATCTCTCTAAGGAAACTCTCCAAATGGAGATCTGAGATTTTCTTACAGTTTACAGTCTAAAGGTAGTTAGACTTCCTGCTTGGAGGAAGAGTACGAGTTCCAAAAAGCTGAAGGGGAAACTGAGAAGCTTCTTATGACCTAGATTTGGAGTCCTAGAACAACATATCTGCTGCATTCTGTTGGTCAGGCAAATTATAAATGCCAGCTCATGCTGAAGTAGAAGGGAGGGGTACACTCCACTTCTCAATGAAAGAGTGGCGTGTATGTTCAGAGAGGGAAGGAAAACTGATGGCAGTCATTTTAGAGACAAGCTACCATGGTGAGTTGTCTCCTAGCCTCTAGTCTGTTGTCTGACCAATGTCTCAAAGTGTGTGTTACCACACTGCCAATGTCACTCACCCCAACATCACACTCATCACTACCCTTTGCCCATCTGTGTTACACACACACACACACACACATTTATTTCTGCTACTAAATATCCACCTCATTCATACACCTATCCACCCACCGGAACTTTTGTTTCCAGATTGAGCTTATTGGTACTGAAGATAACAGTTTAGGTTTTAGGACTAAGTGCATATGTAAGCGAAAAATTTGTTCCTTGGTTACACTTGCCCTCCTTAGGCTAGCAGCCATGACAAAATATGCATGTTTGATCACAAGAGAAACCAAGAAAAAGAGTTCAGGCAGCTGGGTCAGCATGACCACATCTAAGAAGTTAGCAGGTTGATAAGAGTGTGTGTGTGTGTGTGTATGCACACGTGTATATATATAAAATATATATGTCTGTAGGTATAATATGATAATGTATATGTGCCTATATATATATATGTATGTATATGTACATGTGTATGTGTATATATTATAGCTATGGTATTTATATGTGTGTATATATATATATATTCCAGACTGTTCAAGGGTAGTGGTATACAACATAGCAGTAGTATCTTTAGACAGAAAAGTAAATTCTAAAATTCTGAGATTACAATTCTCCCCTAGGTCAATATTAATTTTTAGTTGACTTTAGATTGGTAAAAAAATTGCCTTATGGTCTTTACCTCATAAGCTACGTTTAAACTATTTTAAATTATTGCCTACTTGCTTTAGTGTATTTTTTGTACATCTCATTTTTATAATGAAACAAGTGGGATGCACTTTTATTTTAAATACTAACGGTAATAACCCTAATGAATTCAGGCTGCTTCTGTATTATGTGTTGGTGAAAATGCAGTGACAGCTATGAAGCTGCCAGACATATCCTGCCAAGTAAATGTACGTAAGGAAAGTATATGGAACGACTATTAGAAAAGCTATAAGAACTCCCCATATTGCCTTAATATGGTATTAAAATGATTTTAATTGTGCACACACACCCACAGACCTCCAAGGGTTAACTGCACACAATGTAAGGAATTCAATAATGATGAGTTAAAAAAGGTCTAATTAGCAAGTAACCACTTTATTATGAAAGAAAATGGTAATGAATTTAATAGCTCAAAATCATTAACAATATTTAGTTTGCTGGTACTTGTTCTCTATTATCCTCATTAATATGAACATTTAATATGTTTTAAAATGGATTTGTAATACTTTCTGTGCCATGAGGTTACACTGACAGAAAAAGTGTAATTATTCTGCTAATTGTTATCACTGTATGTTTGTGCTCTGAATAGAAGTATATTTAGGTGTTATACCAAAAAAAAAAGTAATTAAGAAAGGAAAGATTTAAAACCTAATTAAACAAAAACTAAAAAAAAAAAAAAATCTTAGTCCATCATAAGAAAAGAATTTCTGAAGCAATTGCTTTGGAAACTTTTTTTCTTCTCCATATTAATTCATTTTTCTATTGTGGATTTCTTGAAGGAGAAAATAAAATTATCAAAAAGAAAACTGGGATAAAAAGAAAGAAATAGAAGTTCAAGATTCACGATCTGCAAAATGAAGTTAGATCTTTTCAACGTGCCCAACTGCAATGAAATGCAAACTTTCTCTGTCAGGACACTCTTTGATGGCTGGTAACAGCATCTCTCACATAGGACCGTTGGTAGCTTTGCTCCCTCACCTGAATTTGCCCTGGAAACCCCCTCTGTCTCTGTTGTCCCCTAAGAATCGTCACATATTCTCTGGTTCATTTCCCACTGAGTCTTGTCTCTTCTGAGATTCACTCTAGTTTTTCTTCTTTGAGCATCCTTTAATCACCAGAGCCATTGAAAGTAAAAAGTTTCGGCCACAAATCCTCATAGATGGAAAATATAACAGCATAAAAGAAACAAATGTTTAAATATCACCTAACATCGTCAAAGGCGAAAGAGAAGGATGGAAACAAGGAAGCAAATGAGCAGATTCCTCCCAACAAAGAATCTGAAATCCTTTGTTGTTGTTGTTTTTTAAACATCTTTACTAGAGTATAATTGTTTTACAGTGGTGTGTCAGTTTCTGCTTTATAACAAAGTGAATCAGTTATACATATACATATGTCCCCATATCTCTTCCCTCTCGCATCTCACTCCCTCCCACCCTCCCTATCCCACCCCTCTAGGTGGTCACAAAGCACCAAGCTGATCTCCCTGTGCTATGCGGCTGCTTCCCACTAGTGATCTATTTTACGTTTGGTAATGTATATATGTCCATGCCACTCTCTCACTTTGTCCCAGCTTACACTTCCCCCTCCCCGTATCCTCAAGTTCATTCTCTAGTAGGTCTGCATCTTTATTCCCGTCTTGCCCCTAGGTTCTTCTGAACTTTTTTTTTTTTTAGATTCCGTATATATGTGTTAGCATACGGTATTTGCTTTTTTTCTCTTTCTGACTTACTTCACTCTGTATGACAGTCTCTAGCTCCATCCACCTCACTACAAATAACTGTTTCGTTCCTTTCTATGGCTGAGTAATATTCCATTGTATATATGTGCCATATCTTCTTTATCCATTCGTCTGTTAATGGACACTTAGGTTGATTCCATGTCCTGGCTATTGTAAATAGAGCTGCAATGAACACTTTGGTACGTGACTTTTTGAATTATGGGTATATGCCCAGTAGTGGGATTGCTGGGTCGTATGGTAGTTCTATTTGTAGTTTTTTAAGGAACCTCCATACTGTTCTCCATAGTGGCTTTATCAATTTACATTCCCACCAACAGTACAAGAGGGTTCCCTTTTCTCCACACCCTCTCCAGCATTTATTGTTTGTAGATTTTTGATGACGTCCATTCTGACCAGTGTGATATCTCATTGTAGTTTTGATTTGCATTTCTCTAATGAATAATGATGTTGAACATTCTTTCATGTATCTCTTGGCAATCTGTATAACTTCTTTGGAGAAATGTCTATATCTTCTGCCCATTTGTGGACTGGGTTGTTTGTTTTTTTTCATATTGAGCTGCATGAGTTGCTTGTATGTTTTGGAGATTAATCCTTTGTCAGTTGCTTCATTTGCAAATATTTTCTCCCATTCTGAGGGTTGTCTTTTCGTCTTGTTATGGTTTCCTTTGCTGTGCAAAAGCTTTTAAGTTTCAGTAGATCCATTTGTTTATTTTTCTTTTTATTTCCATTTCTCTAGGAGGTGGGAAAAAAAGGATCTTGCTGTGATTTATTTCATAGAGTGTTCTGCCTATGATTTCCTCTAAGAGTCTGATGGTGTCTGGCCTTACATTTAGGTCTTTAATCCATTTTGAGCTTATTTTTGTGTATGGCATTAGGTACTGTTCTAATTTCATTCTTTTACATGTAGCTGTCCAGTTTTCCCAGCACCACTTATTGAAGAGGCTGTCTTTTCTGCACTGTATATTCTTGCCTCCTTTATCAAAGATAAGGTGACCATATGTGCATGGGTTTATCTCTGGGCTTTCTACCCTGTTCCATTGATCTATATTTCTGTTTTTGTGCCAGTACCATACTGTCTTGATTACTCTAAGTTTGTAGTATACTCTGAAGTCAGGGAGCCAGATTCCTCCAGCTCCGTTTTCCTTTCTCAAGATTGCTTTGGTTATTCGGGGTCTTTTGTGTTTCCATACGAACTGTGAAACTTTCTGTTCTAGTTCTGTGAAAAATGCCATTGTTAGTTTGATAGGGATTGCACTGAATGTGTAGATTGCTTTGGGGAGAAGAGTCATTTTCACATTGTTCATTCTTCCAATACAAGAACATGGTATATCTCTCCATCTATTTGTATCATCCTTAATTTCTTTCATCAGTGTCTTAAAATTTTCTGCATACAGGTCTTTTGTCTCCTTAGGTAGGTTTATTCCTAGATATTTTATTCTTTTTGTTGCAATGGTAAATGGGAGTGTTTTCTTAATTTCACTTTCAGATTTTTCATCATTAGTGTATAGGAATGTAAGAGATTTCTTTGCATTAATTTTGTATCCTGCTACTTTACCAAATTCATTGATTAGCTCTAGTAGTTTTCTGGTAGCATCTTTAGGATTCTCTATGTATAGTATCATGTCATCTGCAAACAGTGGCAGCTTTACTTATTCTTTTCCTACTTGGATTCCTTTTATTTCTTTTTCTTCTCTGATTGCTGTGGCTAAAACTTCCACAACTATGTTGAATAACAGTGGTGAGAGTGGGCAACCTTGTCTAGTTCCTGATCTTAGTGGAAATGGTTTCAATTTTTCACCATTGAGGACAATGTTGGCTGTGAGTTTGTCATATATCGCCTTTATAATGTTGAGGAAAGTTCCCTCTATGCCTACTTTCTGGAGGGTGTCTATCATAAATGGGTGTTGAATTTTGTCAAAAGCTTTCTCTGCATCGATTGAGATGATCATATCGTTTTTCTCTTTCAATTTGTTAATATAGTGTATCTCGTTGATTGATTTGCGTATATTGAAGAATCCTTGCATTCCTGGGATAAACCCCACTTGATCATGGTGTATGATCCTTTTAATGTGCTGTTGGATTCAGTTTGCTAGTATTTTGTTGAGGATTTTTGCATCTATGTTCATCAGCGATATTGGCCTGTAGTTTTCTTTCTTTGTGACATATTTGTCTGGTTTTGGTATCAGGGTGATGGTGGCCTTGTACAATGTGTTTGGGAGTGTTCCTCCCTCTGTTATATTTTGGAAGAGTTTGAGAAGGATAGCTGTTAGCTCTTCTCTAAATGTTTGATAGAATTCACCTGTGAAGCCATCTGATCCTGGGCTTTTTTGTTGGAAGATTTTTAATCAGTCTCAATTTCAGTGCTTGTGATTGGTCTGTTCATATTTTCTATTTCTTCCTGGTTCAGTCTCAGAACGTTGTGCATTTCTAAGAATTTGTCCATTTCTTCCAGGTTGTCCATTTTATTGGCATATAGTTGCTTGTAGTAATCTCTCATGATCTTTGGTATTTCTGCAGTGTCAGTTGTTACCTCTCCTTTTTCATTTCTAATTCTATTGACTTGAGTCTTCTCCCTTTTTTTCTTGATTTATCAATTTTGTTTATCTTCTCAAAGAACCAGCTTTTAGTTTTATTGATCTTTGCTATTCTTTCATTTCTTTTTCATTTATTTCTGATTTGATCTTTATGATTTCCTTCCTTCTACTAACTTTGGGTTTTTTTTTTTGTTCTTTCTCTAATTGCTTTAGGTGTAAGGTTAGATTGTTCATTTGACCTGTTTCTTGTTTCTTAAGGTAGGCCTGTATAGCTATAAATTTCCCTAGCAGAACTGCTTTTGCTGCATCCCATAGGTTTTGGGTCATTGTGTTTTCATTGTCATTTGTTCCTAGGTATTTTTTGATTTACTCTTTGATTTCTTCAGTGATCTCTTGGTTATTAAGTAGTGTGTTGTTTAGCCTCCATGTGTTTTTCTTTCTTACAGATTTTTTCCTGTAATTGATATCTAGTTTCATAGCATTGTGGTCAGAAAAGATACTTGATAAGATTTCACTTTTCTTAAATTTACCAAGGCTTGATTTGTGACCCAAGATATGATCTATCCTGGAGAATGTTTTGTGAGCACTTGAGAAGAATACATATTCTGTTGTTTTTGAATGGAATGTCCTATAAATATCAATTAAGTCCATCTCGTTTAATGTATCATTTAAAGGTTGTGTTTCCTTATTTATTTTCATTTTGGATGATCTGTCCATTGGTGAAAGTGGGGTGTTAATGTCCCCTACTATGATTGTTTTACTGTTGATTTCCCCTTTTATGGCTGTTAGTATTTGCCTTATGTATTGAGGTGCTCCTATGTTGGGTGCATAAATATTTACAATTGTTGTATCTTCTTCTTGGATTGATCCCTTTATCATTATGTAGTGTCCTTCTTTGTCTCTTGTAATAGTCTATTTTAAAGTCTATTTTGTCTGATATGAGAATTGCTGCTCCAGCTTTCTTTTGATTTCCATTTGCATGGAATATCTTTTTCCTTCCCCTTTCAGTCTGTATGTGTCCCTAGGTCTGAAGTGGGTCTCTTGTAGACATACATACAGGTCTTGTTTTTGTATCCATTCAGCCAGTCTATGTCTTTTGATTGGAGCATTTAATCAATTTACATTTAAGGTAATTATCGATATGTATGTTCCTTTTACCATTTTCAAATCGTTTTGGGTTTATTATTGTACGTCTTTTCCTTCTCTTGTGTTTCCTGCCTAGAGAAGTTCCTTTAGCATTTGTTGTAAAGCTGGTTTGGTGGTGGTGAATTCTCTTAGCTTTTGCTTGTCTGTAAAGCTTTAATTTCTGTGTCAAATCTGAATGAGATCTTTCCTGGGTAAAGTAATCTTGGTTGTAGGTTTTTCTCTTTCATCACTTTAAATATGTCCTGCCACCCCCTTCTGGCTTGCAGAGTTTCTGCTGAAAAATCAGCTGTTAACCTTATGGGGATTCCTTTATGTGTTACTTGTTCTTTCTCCCATGCTGCTTTTTGTATTTGTTCTTTGTATTTGATAGTTTAATATGTGTCTTGGCGTGTTTCTCCTTGGATTTATCCTGTATGGGACTCTCTGTGCTTTCTGGACTTGATTAACTATTTCCTTTCCCATATTAGGGAAGTTTTCAACTATAATCTCTTCAAATATTTTCTCAGTCCCTTTCTCTCTTCTGAGACTTCTTCTTCTGGGACCCCCATAATTCAAATGTTGGTGCATTTAATGTTGTCCCAGAGGTCTCTGAGACTGTCCTCAATTCTTTTCATTCTTTTATCTTTATTCTGCTCTGCAGTAGTTATTTCCACTATTTTATCTTCCAGGTCACTTATCCGTTCTTCTGTCTCAGTTATTCTGCTACTGATTCCTTCTAGAGAATTTTAAATTTCATTTATTGTGTTGTTCATCACTGTTTGTTTTCTCTTTAGTTCTTCTAGGTCCTTGTTAAACGTTTATTGTATTTTCTCTATTCTATTTCCAAGATTTTGGATCATCTTTACTATCATTATTCTGAATTCTTTTTCAGGTAGACTGCCTATTTCCTCTTCTCTTGTTAGGTCTGGTGGGTTTTTATCTTGCTCCTTCATCTGCTGTGTGCTTTCCTGTCTTCTCATTTTGCTTAACTTACTGTGTTTGGAGTCTCCTTTTTGCAGACTGCAGGTTCGTAGTTCCTGTTGTTTTTGGTGTGTGTCCCCAGTGGCTAAGGTTGGTTCAGTGGGTTGTGTAGGCTTCCTGGTGGAGGGGACTAGTGCCTGTGTTCTGGTGGATGAGGCTGGATCTTGTCTTTCTGGTGGGCAGGTCCACGTCTGGTGTTGTGTTTGGGGGTATCTGTGGACTTTTTATGATTTTATGCAGCCTCTCTGCTAATGGGTGGGGTTGTGTTCCTGTCTTGCTAGTTGTTTGGCATAGGGTGTCCAGCACTGTAGTTTGCTGGTCGTTGAGTGAAGCTGGGTGTTGGTGTTGAGATGGAGATCTCTGAGAGATTTTTGCCATTTGATATTATGTGGAGCTGGGAGGTCTCTTGTGGACCAGTGTCCTGAATTTGGCTCTCCCACCTCAGTGGCACAGCCCTGACACCTGGCTGGAGCACCAAGAGCCTGTCCTCCACATGGCTCAGAGTAAAAGGGAGAACAGAAAGAAAGAAAGAAAGAAAGAAAGAAGAAAATAAAATAAAATAAAATAAAGTGAAATAAAATAACATAAAGTTATTAAAATAAAAAATAATTATTAAGTAAAAAAAATTTTTTTTAAAAAGGATAGAAAGAACCCTAGGACAAATGGTAGAAGCAAAGCTATACAGACAAAATCACACACAGAAGCATATACATACACACTCACAAAAAAGAAAAAAAGAGGGAAAAAATATATACCGTTGCTCCCAAAATCCACCTCCTCAATTCGGGATGATTTGTTGTCTATTCAGGTATTCCACAGACGCAGGGTACATCAAGTTGATTGTGGAGATTTAATCCTCTGCTCCTGAGGCTTCTGGGAGAAATTTCCCTTTCTCTTCTTTGTTCGCACAGCTCCCGGGATTCAGCTTTGGATTTGGACCCGCCTCTGTGTGTAGGTTGCCTGAGGGCGTCTGTTCTACACTCAGGACAGGGTTAAAGGAGCAGCTGATTTTGGGGCTCTGGCTCACTCAGGCCGGGAGGAGGGAGGGGTATGGATGCGGGGCGAGCCTGTGGCAGCAGAGGCCGGCGTGATGTTGCACCAGCCTGAGGTGCGCCGTGCGTTCTCCCAGGGAAGTTGTCCCTGGATCATGGGACCCTGGCAGTGGCAGGCTGCACAGGCTCCCAGGAGGGGAGGTGTAGATAGTGACCTGTGCTTGCACACAAGCTTCTTGGTGGTGGCAGCAGCAGCCTTAGTGTCCCATGTCCGTCTCTGGGGTCCACACTGATAGCCACAGCTCGCGCCCATCTCTGGAGCTCCTTTAAGCGGGGCTCTTAATCCCCTCTCCTCGTGCACCAGGAAACAAAGAGGCAAGAAAAAGTCTCTCCTCTTCGGCAGCTCCAGACTTTTTCCCGGACTCCTTCCTGGCTAGCTGTGATGCACTAGCCCCCTTCAGGCTGCGTTCACGCCGCCAACCCCAGTCCTCTCCCTGCGATCCGACCAAAGCCCGAGCCTCAGCTCCCAGCCCCCACCCGCCCCACCAGCTGATCAGCACCGATTCTCTGTGTGGGAATCTCTCTGCTTTGCCCTCCACACCCATTGCTGTGCTCTCCTCCGCGGCTCCGAAGCTCCCCCCGCTCCACCATCCCTGAGTCTGCCCGCGAAGGGGCTTCCTAGTGTGTGGAAACCTTTCCTCCTTCACAGCTCCCTCCCCGAGGTGCAGGTCCCGTCCCTCTTCTTTTATCACTGTTTATTCTTTTTTCTTTTGCCCTACCCAGGTACGTGGGGGAGTTTCTTACCTTTTGGAAGGTCTGAGGTCTTCTGCCAGCGTTCAGTAGGTGTTCTGTAGGTGTTGTTCCACGTGTAGATGTATTTCTGATGTATTTGTGGGGAGGAAGGTGATCTCCGCATCTTACTCTTCCGCCATCTTGAATCTCCTTGAAATCCTTTGTTAAGAGACCACCCCAATATGCTGCTCATAGTGAGTAGTCATATGCTTTTATTATGGTCTGCTTAAAAGCAGAAGTTTGTTAGACCGTAGTGATTTATAAATGGATACCACTGTACCTGATTCAGCAACACTCCAATACAGCTTTCAGGATCAAACTATGTACAATTGAGGTTTCATTTTTCCATTTAAATACACATAATTTCAATTCTTCTTGCTATTCATTCCTTTGGCCAATATTCATTGAGAAGGTACTCTTCTTGTGCTCTCAAAACTACTTAATTGTTTCAGGAGGCTTCTTTTGCGTTGACTTTTAAGTTGAGGAGTCAGATTTTGTCCTAGTGCTATGGTGACCCTCTGACCAGCTGGGAAGCCAGGATTAGTATCTGTATACACTGCATTTACTTCAGTGTCTTGACAGTTTACATCTCCATCCACTTTGATACAGCTTTATGTTCACCTTGTTATCTTGGAGGCATCAACTAGTAACAGGATATCCAAAAACTGTCATTATTTCACAGGGTAGAATGTCTTAAAATCTTAAAATATATAGTAGGTAGGAAGAATTTCATGTGTTTGGGACTACAAAGATAAGCCAAACCAAGAATAACCTCACACAAGTCATTTCATTTCAGATGAAAGAAACAAAGAGGATTGAGAGGACTGTTAATAAAATGGTAACTTTCCTGACTTACAAACTTAGATGGTATTAATATTCATGACTGACTGAAGTAGGGTCTCTTACCTCAACAGTTTTACCCATGTTTTCTCTTTGTTTTGGGAAATTTTTCAGTGGTATTGACTGATTTTAACTGATTTCAGATTGCTAATAATTGCCCTCAGTTTGAGGATTCAACCACCATGTTGGTCAAAATAAACAGAAAGGAAAATCTTACCTAATTCTGGTAAGATATGACTGAAATAACCTAGTATGTGTAAAACTTTCTGGGCTAGTAGGATACATTCAGTTAATTCTCAATTATTAGCACTAAGAAATGGGCTGAGCATAAACCACAACATAATTTCCATAGTGTGACTTTTTTTTCCTTTAATACTTCATTATAAGTTAAGTATCTCTTCTAAGATAGTTAAGACAAACAATGAAGACCCACCTTAAAAATGGTAAGAGAGTTCCAACATCCTTTATCTGGATCCCTCAATCCTCGCATTTACTATCCTTGCCCCTGCCTTCACCAACACGGACAGATGGCTCTTGCTGACCATCCCTCCTTCAGTATTCTCCATTTTTGGTGTAACTTCAGTATTCCCCCAATTTTTTTAAAGCAAAGTTCTGCAAGAAGGAGATTGATAGACCAATTTAGAAATTTCAAAGGGCCTTTCTGCATTCTACTTCCAAAGTACATAGAAAGGATTTAGATCTCCAGAATCAATCAGTTATATATACTTTGAAAGCATTCTCTTGAACTTGAACATGTTGAACACAATATCAGAAACATAGGGGCTCCAATAAATGTTAGCTCATTCATTCTTCTTTTCAATCAGCCTATTAATACTGTACTATGTTTTGTACAGAGCCAAGGTAAAATATGAGCTTGTGTTCCTGCTTTCAAGGAAAAGATTTGTCCAAAATGGAGCACTTAGTGAATAAACAAAGTGAATTATAATCTATAGTTGGAGTCGTTAATTACACTGCAAGCAAGCTCTGCTCCAGAAAGCTGTCATATAGGCATCTATACACAATCCCAAAGAGTCTGACAGTAAATGTTAAAAAAGGATTACTCTCTATGCCCTAAGGTTAAAAATGTCCAGTTTATCTGACTGCCTTAAGGAATAAATCTTTGAAAACTGTTTTTAATCATCCAGGCTTCAAAATGAAGGTATCCAGCCAGTTTGCATCAATGTAGATAAATATAATACAGTATATGACTAAAATGACCAAAATAAAATCCTATAATGGTTTTCTTAGTCTGTGGAGTTGGAGACTGTAATGACTGGGAAATTAGAGACACTTTTGCCAGTACACTCTTCTACTTTAATTCTTATACAATAATTGTATATATTATATATTGTGTATATTTGGTTTTGATTCCTAACAAAACTGGAAGTATGTGTACTATTCTATAATTTGATTATTTTACATTACCGTACATCTTGGACATAGCTCCGTGTCAATAAGCAGTGCTATATTTCATCATTTTAAATAATTGTGTAATACTATGTCAACCTTGTACAATGACTATGACCAATTTTTTTTTTATTACTAGAAATTAGGTTTTCTCTTTGCCCTCATCTGAAGAGGAAGATTCATCTTTGTATACTTACCTAATTTCTTTTTTAATATAAAATTACATAAAATATATCAAAAGATATACCCGGTTTAAAATACTATAACATATTGTCAAATGGCCTTCCAGAAACATTGTCAGTATATACTTCCACAAACCATGTTAATGAGAGTGACTCTTTCTTCATATCTTCATCAACACTGGACAAACTTTATGTTCTTTTCTTCCAAACTAGTGATGCTGAAAATCTCAGCCTCTGTGCACCAGTGCTGAATCAAATCTCAGAGACAGAGTTTTGGGTGAAGTAGAAAAGAATAGCTTTATTGCTTTACCAGGCAAAGGGGGACACAATGGGCTCCTGCCTCTCAACAGTGTGTCCCAACCTGGGAGGATTTGTAAGGAGTTTTATAGCAATAGTTCAAGGGTGGGTTTGCTGATAAGATTAGGGTATGTGCAGGGCCTGCACTCCTTTAATCTGGTCTCAGGTGGTCTTCTCTGGAATGAAGAATGCTACATCTTCCATTTGTTGGGGGTTTTAGTGTGTAAAGAGCTCAAAGATATTGTTATCTGTATCCCTTGAGGCGGAACCACGACCCTGCCCCAGGGTTGCACTATTGTTTCTTAACTGCTCTTCCCTTGTCTCTGAATCTCCTCCCTTCCCTGATTAGCAACTGTTTGAATCTGCCCTTTGGACTGAGGGAAGGTCATGGAGGCTGGAGTCTGTTCCCTACAAACAAGAAATGGGGGAGATGGAAGGGCTTCTGTGATCAGGAGCCCCACAGGGTCCTGCTCAGTTTTGCTAGTAAAAATCAAAATCTAACCTATCATTATAGTTATCATCATTCTACTTTGAATTTACACTATTGTGGGTATAAGCTTCTTTACTTACCTAATTTTCCCCCTACTCTTCATTATTTTCTAAAAAAAAATTTCAAGACTATAATTGTCTTTCTAAGTAACACTTTCCTAGATACTGCAAGTTTCTTATGTAGTAAAAATATTGTAATTGTAAGTATTTTATAATTTCTAATATGATGATTTTTTTACTCCATTGGTTATTTAGGAAAGGGTCTCCATACTTCTACCTATCCAAACACATGCTGTTCTTTATTATTTTATTATTGTAGAGTCTAAGTTTTTGGCTCTATCAGAAAAATTATTCTGTACAATACACATATTTTAAAAAATATATTGAGGTTTTCTGTGTGTTAAAAGTTTCTAGCATTTTTTTCTCCTCAGTCTATCAGTTGATAATTGTGTTCTGTTAAAATCTTCAACTCTGTGGATATATGAATTTCTCTTTGTAACAACTCTCTCAGGTGTGTGTGTATGTATACACATACACACACATACATATATAAAGAGAGAGAGAGACATTATATATTTTAGTACAGGTGATGATTATTATATAATCTTGGTTAATTTTTCTTTTTCCATTATGTAATATCCTTTTTTATACCAATTAATGTGGGGTTTTGCCTTAATTTTTTTTTTTTTTTTCCGGTACGCGGGCCTCTCACTGTTGTGGCCTCTCCCATTGCGGAGCATGGGCTCCGGATGCGCAGGCTCAGCGGCCATGGCTCATGGGCCCAGCCGCTCCGCGGCATGTGGGATCTTCCCAGACCAGGGCACGAACCTGTGTCCCCTGCATTGGCAGGCGGACCCTCAACCACTGCGCCACCAGGGAAGCCCCTGCCTTAATTTTTATTTTGTTGGGAATTCACCTTGTCTAAAGTTGTCTGAACTTCTATATCAGCTTTTAAAATATATGATACACCTAATATTTCTTTTGATTGGTTATACTTGGTATATCTTCTTATATATTTTCATTTTTTGTCTTTCTGCACTATTTTGCTTTCAGTCACACTTAAAATAGCATACATGTTGACTTTTAAAAAATTCAAGTTGATAGACTGCCTTTCAATAGTTGAGATTTATCTAGTCAAATGATTATTATAAATATATTTAAACTTATTTTTGCAATCTTATCTTTCCCTTTAACACTTTATATTCATTTTTTTCTTTTTCTTTTTGAAGTCTTCCACTGGATCAGTTGATGTTCATTATTCCACCTATTTATTATTTGAAATTTATATATTTATTTCTAGACCTTTAGTAGCTACTCTTAAATTATATATATACACACATATATACACAAAAGACATGACATATGTATACATATACACCTTACAAAGACATGTAATGTATATAAGGCATACGTATATGTAATGTATATATATCTCAAGCATCTTCTCCTACACTCGTTCCCCCATATATACTAAAAAGCTCATAATACACTGTTATTATTTTTGCTTAGTCAGTGTTCTTTAAAGAAGTTACTATGTGTAAACTTTTATATATCCAAATATATTTTGTACATATATACCTATATATATATGCATATTTTAAAAGGTCTTTTATATTAACTTAAATTTTTACCCTTTTTGTACTCTTCATTCCTCCCTGCAGTCTCAGTTTTCTTCTTGAATTGTATCTCTTCAGCCTGAAGCTCTTATTACATTTCTTAAAGTGCAGATCAGTTGGAAACAATTCTCTGTTTTTATCTGAAAATGTCTTTAATTCACTCTCAGTTTTAAAGTATATCTTTACTGGGTTGAAAGAAATTTTCCTTTAGCACTTTAAAGATGTCATTCTATTTCTTCTGTCATCTGATGTTTCTGAAGAGAAGTTAACGATCATTCCTGGCATTGTTTCCCTACATATAGTGTGCCTTTTTTTATGACTGCTTTCAAGATTTTATCATCATTAATTTTTACTATTTTGACTCTGATGTGCTAAGTTTTGTATTTCTTTGTACATTTCCTGCTTGTTGTTTGCTGAAATGTTTGGCCCTGTAGAATGATGTCTTTCATTGGCTTTGTAAAAATGCTGGGCTCCTGTCTCTTCAAATATTTCTTCTGTCTTATTATCTTCTCTATTTCTGGGACTCCAATTACATGTAGATTTGGCCTTTTAATATTGTCCCGCATATCTCAGATTTTCTGTTCCATTGATTTCACCCTTTTTTATTCTACTAACCTGTCTTCAGGTTTATTTATCTTTCACTTTATATATTCTCTTTTGTGACCTCTTTTCTGGCTGGACTGCAGTTAACTCTATCAAATAACAGCATATATATTCAGAGAGTGAAGAAATTGGATGGTAGTTATCTTGGAGACAGGTTACCATAGTGAGCTCTGACTTCTAACCTCTAGTCTGTTGGCTGAACAGTGTCTCAAGGTGTGTATGTTACCACACTGCCAATATCCTACCTGTCACTACCCCCAACACCACACTCATCACTACCCCTTATGCATCTGTGTTATAGCTGTTTTCTGTTGGGCTTCTTACCTTCTTGACCTTGGCAACTTAAGAACAGGCAAGTGCCTTGAGGGGGAATCTGGCACCAAACATTCGGCACACTTCTCTGCACCTGCCTTTTTTAAAAATAGGATCTTGACCCCTGAAGTCCTGACTACCTTGACAACACTGACTTCCAACTTTTGTCTTCATAGCCCTGTAAGATTGCCAAAATCTCCACTGGCTGTCTGCCATTTAATGGCACTGTAGGCAGAATTTGCAGTCTCTGGCCTAGAATCAAATGTCTGCAAATGTTACAAAGGGAAAAGCTGTGTGCAGAATGTTTGGGTTCAAATCTCAGAGATTCTCTTCTTTTGGGATAGGGGTTTCTCAAGTCCTGGTTCCATGAGCAGCTCTCTGGTGCATTTAAATATATATATTTTTCATATCCCCTAGTTATTTTGAATGGGAATTGTCTGATACTAAGTCCTCCATGATAGGCAGAAGCTGAATTTCCCTGTTCCAATATTGACCCTTTTTCTCTATACATGCTACATAGCTTTTGTCTTGGAGCTTCTTTTCACCATCATCTTAGTATTTCCCCTTGCCATGCTCTTGTTCTGGATCCCCCTCTTTCCTGAATCCCATGCCTTCCTTTTTCTTAAGTTTCTTGGTTTGAGGAAGTACCATCCACAATAATTCCCTGAGAAGGGTGCTTATAAAGTCATATATATAATATTATGTATGGTATATTATTATATATTATTATATATGTTTATATGCACATTATATGTATAGTATAACATGTGTAACATAACTTTTGTATGATATACAATATGATATAGTATTTGAAAAATATTTGAGGAGAGTGGTCTTCCAGGTATCTGGAAATGTCTTCATTTTACAGTTGTTTTTTGAATATAGATTTATAGGTGGAAAACATGTTTTCCTCTAGTTTCTTCATTGTTTCTAGCTTCTGCATTTGCTTTTGAGGATTCAGGTATCATTCTGATTCCTGATCTTCTTATGTCACACATTTTTCTTTCTGGAAGCTTTTAGGATCTTCTGTAATCTTTACTGATCTGTAATATCATGGTGATGGGTCCTTGTGTGATGAGATTTTAACTGATAACTTTTTTGGATGTTCTTTGGAGACCTTAAATCTGGAGCTTTCTGATCATCAACTCTGAAATATTTTCTTCTTGATGTTTTCATAATTTCCTCTCCAACATTTCTCTTTTCTCTCTAAGACCTCTGTCATTTGGATATTGGCCCGCTTAGATTTGCTTACCTATTTTCTCATGTCTTAGCCTTTTTTTCTTTGTTTAATTTCTTCTAACAAGTTTGTTTTTCCTTCTAGCTGTTTTATGGATTTTTAAAATTTTTCAGCTAACATATATCCAGTTTCTAACAGTTCTTTCTTCTTCTCAGGATGTTTGTTCTCATAGCAGTTTATTATATCTTGGATTTCATATCTTCTGTCTCAGAGGAGGTTAATTACAGGTTTCTTTTTCATGTTTTTCTCTAATATCTGTATTGTCTTTATGTTCTCTAAGTTTTTCTGTATTTTGTTTTGTTTATTTTTTAGCCTCTGTCATTCATGCTTAAAGTTTTCCTCAAACATCTATGATTCATCTTAAGCTACCCATTCATTTTAAGAAAAGAATTCTAAAAAGTTGATAGAAAACCTGTGGATTTTACTCTAGATGAAAAAGTGACAAACCAGTGATTTCATTCAGGGACCACAAGGTGTCATTATTTATAGATCTTTCCTCATAAGATTTTTAATGTAGTTTATACAGCATTTTTATGTTTGAAAGGGTTCTTTTACTTTATTTCTGTCATATTTCTTCAATTTTTTACTATTTATTTTAACGTATTTCTTGGATCAGTAAGGCAGTTGAACACCATTTCATGGTGTTTCATGGTTTATGTCTAATTTCTGAATAAACTTATTTTTCCTATACAGAATTTTCTCTTGTCATTTTGATCTTTAACACTTAAGAACACTCTATGTCTTAAAGTTATTAACCTTGTGTATATATTGATACTTTCTTTCCATTTAATTTTCAACTTTGATTATGGTATACTTTAAAGTAAACAGATGTTTTAGTTTTGTCTTTACAGACTTTTCAATGTGATTCTTAGTACTTTATGACCTTGTAATCATGTTAAAAATTGTTTTATCCATATCATATAATGAAAATGACTTCCTATATTTTCTCCTAGTGATTTTATTCTTTTATTTTTGTATATACTTTTTTTCTTTGTTGGGAGTTGCACATCTAATTGTATTTTTCCCCTCAAAATTAGCAGTTATGTCAGTCAAATTAATTAAACAGTCCATCTATTCCCCAAGTGATTTGAAAAGCTACCTTTATTTTGTCAGAAATTGACATGGACTTCATTTCACTGTTTTCTTTCTCTGTTCATGGTCCAGATCACACTGTTTTAATTACTGTAGTTTTATAATACATTTTTATATTCTTTCTGTTTTTTAACATAGTTTTTCTTATTTATTTGTATGCAAGGTTAACTTTTTAAAAAATTACTGACTTAAGTTTGATTTGAAATTGTCTACATTTAAAAGCAAATTAGAGAGCTGATATTTTAATGGGACCCATAATATAACATAGTTCCTTTTTATGTTTTTTCTGTTACCATGCTCTTATTATTATCTTTTTGGTATATGTCATATAGTATCATGTCTTCTGCAAACAGTGACCATTTTACTTCTCCTTTTCGAATTTGGATTCATTTTATTTTTTTTCCCTGATTGCTGTAGCTAAGACTTCCAAAATAATGTTGAATAAAAGTGGCAAAAGTGGTTGTCTTGTTCCTGATCTTAGAGGAAATGCTTTTAGCTTTTCACTGTTGTGTATGATGTTAGCAGTTGGTTTGTCATATATGCCCTTTATTATGTTCAGGTAGGTTCTCTCTGTGCCCACTTTCTGGAGAATTTTTATCATAAATGGGTGTGGAATTTTGTCAAAAGCTTTTTCTGCATCTATTGAGATGATCATATGGTTTTTATTCTTCAACTTGTTGAGATGGTGTATCACACTGATTGATTTGTGGATATTGAAAAATCCTTACATCCCTGGCATAAATCCCAGTTGATCATGGTGTATGATCCTTTTAATGTATTGTTGGATTCAGTTTGCTAGTATTTTGTTGAAGATTTTTGCATCTATGTTCATCAGTGATATTGGTCCGTAATTTTCTTTTTTTGTGATATCTTTGTCTGGTTTGGCTATCAGGGTGATGGTGGCCTCATAGAATCAGTTTGGAAGTGTTCCTTCCTTTGTAATTTTTTTGGAATAGTTCCAGAAAGATAGGTGTTAACTCTTCTCTAAATGTTTGATAGAATTTGCCTGTGAAGCCATCTGGTTCTGGACTTTTGTTTTTTGGAAGTTTTTAAATCACAGCTTCAGTTTCATTACTTGTGATTAGTCTGTTCATATTTTCTTTTTCTTCCTGGTTCAGTCTTGGAAGATTGTACCTTTCTAAGAATTTGTCCATTTCTTCTAGGTTGTCCATTCTATTGGCATATAGTTGCTTGTAGTAGTCTCTTATGATGCTTTGTATTTCTGTGGTGTCTGTTGTAACTTCTTCTTTTTCATATCTAATTTTATTGATTTGAGTCCTCTCCCTTTTTTTCTTGATGAGTCTGGCTAAAGGTTTATCAATTTTGTTTGTCTTTTCAAAGAATCAGCTTTTAGTTTCAGATCTTTTCTAGTGTTATATTCATCCCAGAAGTCTCTTAGATTGTCCTGGTTTCTTTTCTTTCTTTTTTCTTTATTCTGTTCTGCCATTGTGATTTCCACCAATCTGTCTTCCAGCTCACTTATCCATTCTTCTGCCTCATTTATTCTGCTATTGATTCCTTCTAGTGTATTTTTCATTTCAGTTATTATATAGTTCATCTCTGTTTGTTAGTTCTTTAAGTCTTCTGGCTCTTCTGGCTCTAAACATTTCTTATATCTTCTCAGTCTGTGCCTCCATTCTTTATCTGAGATCTTGGATCATCTTTACTATCATTATTCTGAATTCTTTTTTCAGGCAGATTGCCTATCTCCACTTCCTTAGTTGCTATTCTGGGGTTTTATCTTGTTCCTTCATCTGGAACATATTTCTCTGCCATCTCAGTTTGTCTAACTTTCTGTGTTTAGGGGCTCTGTTCCACAGGCTGCAGGACTGTAGTTTTTCTTGCTTCTGGTATCTGCCCTCTGGTGGGTGAGGTTGGTGCAGGAGCTTGTGCAGGCTTCCTGGTGGAAGGGACTGGTGCCTGCCCACTGGTGGGTGGAGCTGGATCTTGTCCCTCTGGTGGGCAGGACCAGGTCAAGTGGCATGTCTAGAAGTGGCTGTGAGCCCAGAAAGACTTTAGGCAGCCTGTCTGTTGATATGTGGGGCTGTGTTCCCACCCTGCTGGTTGTTTACCGAGGCCTCCCAGCACTGGAGTCTGTTGGATAGGGCCAGGTCTCGGTGCCTAAATGGCAACCTCTGGGAGAGCACGCACCAAGGAATATTCCCTAGGCCCTCCATCACCAGTGCCCTTACCCCCAAAGTGGGCTACAGCCAACCCCCACCTCCCCAGGAGACCCCCCCACCAAGACCCACAGGTAGGTCTGGCCCAGGCTCCTACGGAGTCACTGTTTTTCCCTGGGTCTCAGTGCACGGGAAAACTTGTGTGTGCCCTTCAAGAGTGAAGTCTCTGTTTCCCCCAGTCCTGTTGAGCTCCTGCACTCAAGCCCCACTGGCATTCAAAGCCAAATGCTCTGGGGGCTCCTCCTCCTGATACAGGACCCACAGGCTGGGGAACCTGATGTGAGGCTCAGGCTCTCATTCCTGTGGGAGCCCTGTGCGATATAATTTTTTTCCAGTTTGTGGGTCGCCCAATCAATGGGTATGGGATTTAATTATATTGTGAAAGCACCCTTCCTACCATCTTGTTGTGGCTTCTTCTTTGTCTTTGGGTGTAGAATATCTTTTTTGGTAGGTTCCAGTCTTTTTTTTTTTGTCAATGGTTGTTCAGCAGTTAGCTGTGATTTTGGTGTTTTCGTGAGAGGAGGTGAGCTCAAGTCCCTCTACTCCACCATCTTGTGTCCTATGGTATATTAAATAATGTATTGAAGACGGAGGACTATTTGGCTTGCAGAATGTTTGCACTGCTTTACAAAATAAGCTGATATCATGGGAATAAAAGATGCCAAATATCAAACCCAACTTAAAACACTAATTTTTCATAAATTATACACAGTTATCCCTTGGTCTGTAGGGGACTGGTTCCAGGACCCCCTTGGATAAGAAAATCTATGGATGCTCAAATCCCTCATGTAAAATGACTTAATACAAGCAGCCTTCCATATTTGTGGATGCAGAACCCTGTGGATAAGGAGAATGAACTATATATAGGCACAGGTATAAAACGTTACAGATCCTTAAATGGATATGTCCCTCTTCAGATGGCAACATCAAGAATCACAACCTCTGTTGGCTCATCCCTCTTCTCATCACCACAGCAACCCACAACTCAAGCAGTGGAAAGTATTACTAAGGGAGATGGAGACCAGCAACATGTGCCCCTTATTTGCAGATGCTTTTCCTCAGGGGAATAATCTTTTGATTTTGGCTTACCCTTAAAGAATCTTAGTATACTCTGATATGCAGATACATCTAGTCAGAACTTGAAAATTTTTATTTGGATCATAGGCAGAGTCAAAGTTGTGTATCAAGAATGCTATTCAGGACTTCCCTGGTGGCACAGTGGTTAAGAATCCTCCTGCCAATGCAGGGGACATGGGTTCAATCCCTGGTCCGGGAAGATCCCACATGCCATGGAGCAACTAAGCCTGTGCACCACAACTACTGAGCCTGCGCTCTAGAGCCCGTGAGGCACAACTACTGAAGCCTGCGTGCTCTAGGGCCTGCATGCTAAAACTACTGAGCCTGTGTGCTGCAACTACTGAAGCCTGCACACCTAGAGCCTGTGCTCTGCAACAAGAGAAGCCACCACAGTGACAAGCCCACACACCACAATGAAGAGTAGCCCCCGCTTGCTGCAACTAGAGAAAGCCTGCATGTAGCAATAAGGACCCAATGCAGCCAAAAATAAATACATAAAGAAAACAAGAATGCTATTCAGACTTTTAGGTAAAATTTCCCTGGTAGACCCTCAATTAGTAAAGGAAATGCCAAGCTTACATAGACCTTTCTCTTTTTTTTTTTTAATAGACGCTATTTTTTAAGAGCAGTTTTATGTTCACAGCAAAATTGTGAGGAAGGTAGAGATTCCCCACATACCCCGTCCCCAAACATGGATTGCCTCTCCCATTATCAGCATCTCGCACCAGAGTGAAATTTTTGTTGCAACTGATGAACCTACAGTGACACATCATTATCACTCATTGTTCATAGTTTACATTAGGATTCACTCTTGGTGTTGTATATCCCATGAGTTTTGACAAATATGTAATGACATGTATCCATCATTATTATACTATCATATAGAGTAGTTTCACTGGCCCCAAATTCTCTGTGCTGTGCATAGACCCTTCTTGATAAATACTGAGCAGATTTTAACTTCCAACTCTGATATATTCTAATCACACAGTAAGAAAATCAAATGTTCTGAACTAAAAGGGAATATAAGTTATCAATCTGGAGCATATTAACTATAACAGATGGGTATCTATCCAAAGAGCAAAAGATGCAACACAAGAAGCAAAGGGAGAGAGGAGTTCAGGGCAAACGCGAAAAAGAGGAGGGATGTATGCTGTAAGAATCGGCCTCAGCACTGAGTACCAGGGTGCTCACCTCAATTCCTTCTGAGAATCCATCTTTTAAGCCTCTACAGACACTCCACAGAATACCTCCATCACTCTAATTATGTAATCTCACCCAAAATTCCTTAACGTGAATATGAAACTGATCAAACCCCTTCTGCTGTCTACTTACAAGCAAACCCACAGCTGTATGTCTCAGGCTATGTATGCATAGCTCAGGGTTCTGGCTTGCAAAGGTCATTTCCGAGCTTTTATTTAAATTTCCTTTTCACCAAATTCTTTTAAAAGAAAGTATTTAGATGGAGTTTTTGTTGTTGTTTTGTTTTTTCTTTTTTTGTTGTTGTTTTATTTTTCAACAGAGCTGTTGCATAACACAATTGGTTTTGCATGCTTTATAGGAAAGCAGGCCACCTTCCTTCATAAAGGGTGAGGGCACTGATGTGCCTTCCAATCACTCGATCCTATTGTTCTAAGCAGTCCTTTCAATGTTTTTGGCAGGCTCAGGCTTCTGTGCTACTATGGCCTTATTTTATTATTGTTTGGAGGGGAGTGCAGTGTGATTATCCATTCTTCCTTCAGGCAGAGCAAGCCATCTGGAATGTTTATTAAGCCCGCCGGCTGATCAGGAGGCTAGAACTCTGGTGATATACATGAACGTGGGTTGTTCTACATCATCACAGCTTTGTTCCTCTGATGATGTAGCACACAGAGAGGGCCCCGCTAATGGATTTAGAGCACTTCACAGTGGAGGTGCCATGGGCTGAATGGGGAAAGATATATTTTTGGCCTCTGGGTAATTGACTGGAGGATGGTAGAAAAATGTTTAATGTAAAGCAAGAAGGCTTTAAAACTTTTAAATGTTTAATTTGGGGTGGTAGAGGGCAGGTGATCAGCAAGAGGTTTGAGGAGCGGCCTTTGAAGCCCAAATCTTTGTGATGAGGTCATGCCCCCCTAAGCTCGTCTGTCGCTCTGTGTAAAAAGATCAGTTGAGCTTGTCCAAAAATAAAATGCTACTATTCTAATTTTAAAATTTAGGCATTTCCTGGCCCACACTAAGCAGTACTTATATTTCTTTCCTTTTAGTAGTGTCACTGCAAAGAAAGAGGAACATTTTTCCTTTTGCTATAAATTTTGGTCTGTAATTGTTGAACATATTTTTTGCAGGAAGGCAAAGTTTGTCTCTTCCTGCTTTCGCTGTTTGTAAAAACGAGTGTTTGTGGAGCTGTAACGAATAATTTATAATGAGGATTTGGGTTTCTTTTTCAGTTTAATTTGGGTTTTACACTGAGTCAACTTTTCAGTCAATTATAGAACTATGATTAGTTACCAGTCACTTAAATAAGCACCTTTTAAAAATAGACCTATAAAAATGATACAGGGACTAACCACTGATGTGAGAAATCTCATGCAGGGCCACCGGAACCATAATAAGAGGAAGAAAAGATGGTTGAGCATATAAAACCTGAGTTTGGCTAAATCACAAGATATGCTAGTTACCCAGCCTCCTGCATAAATCTGCCCTGAGCCAGTTTATTTCAGTGCACAGGATATGCTACCAATAGATCCTTTAGTAAACCCTTGACAAGAGAAATGAGTAATTTACCTTTATATGAAGATGAATGTATCAGGTTGAGGAGCTCCATGTAAAACATCTTGTCCAATTTTATCGTGTCTATTAATCTAGATATAGGCAAATATATATGTTTAAAGTCGAACATATCAACAGAGATGTGGTTATATATATTGCATGTATGTGTGAGTATATATTTATCTATATATACTCAGAGAAAATATATATATTTATATTCACATCCTTATGTTTTTCTCTACAGTCAAATTAGTGACATCTAATCCACTTCACCAAAAGTCGGAGCTAAACTAATATTACAGATGGAGCTAATCCTATCAGACACATACATCTCTGTATCAGTGGTCTATTGTCACAATAATGATTCACAATAACTACCGCTCCCCAAATGATGTGACTTCATATAGTAACCATTTATTATTGCTCATGAGGCTATGGGTTAGGCCACTGAGCCATACTGGTCTGGCACTGCTCATGCATGCATCTGAGTTAAGCTGCAAGTCAGCGAGGTAGCTTTGCAGTCTTAGCTGGTTCTGTCCCACATCTGGAGCCTCAACTAGGAAAACTTGGCTAACTTTTTCTACTTCTCATGTTCTCTCCTCCTCCAGGCTAGACTGGGCTTTTTTACAGCGACAGAGAGAGAGAGAGAGAGAGAGAGAGAGAGAGAGACTCCACAAGGCTTCCTGAGGCCTAGGTTCTGAATTGGCATGTTGCCACTCCTGCCATATTCTATTGGTCAAATCAAGTCACAAAGCCAGTCCAGGTTCCCAGTGGTATGTAGACCCCACTTCATGATAGGTAGAGCTGCAAAGTCACCTTACAAATGATGTGGAGATCAGAAGGGTGAAGCCAGCTCATACCTCCCTGCAGCTCAGGCTGTGGAGTGTCAGGACACATTCCTGTCAGGAGGATGCATGCATTCTCTTCTATCACCGTCTCTAACACACTTAACTCTGTCCCTTCTAAAATGAAACAATGCTGTGCAAATGTTGGCCCCTGAGCCCCAATAAACCATCTACAAATTGCAAATATCGGCGTTCTCAAAATAAGATCCAATATATATAATGACTGTTGACCATAATCTTGGTCCTGTCTATACTAAGCAGAAACTGAAGATTCACCAGTTGAGATTATTTTACATGCTGTGCCCAGAAAGTCTAGAAAATGTCATAAGTTCAGCTCTCTTCTTAAGACTTTCTTAAACTAATTAGGCTTCTACTGGAATAATATTTTGGTTTCACTTATAACCTCTCTCTGCCCCAGTGTCTTCATCTATAAATGTAGTGTATCAGAATGTGATTTCAAGGAGTTAAGCCTTTTTATGCTAAAATTCCATTATTTTCTTATAAAAAATGGAGACACTTCTATTTGAAGTCATTTTCTAGATTTTTTCTAGGCTTCTCTAACTGTGCCCACCAATCTTCCTCCTCCATGTAGTATGTAGAAGAGCACTGATTAGGAATATTAGTCAGTTTTTAATATCAGGAATATTAAAAACAAACAAGTAAACAACCTCAAAGTTGTTTGAAATTTGAATTGATAGCAGCTCACCAATTATCCAATTAACATGAAAACCTGTCTTTTCATACTCAGAGGTGAAGCTCAGACATCTTTCAGTTTATTTCAACCGGAAAAAAACCTGTTTAATGTCAGCTTAGTTTTTTGGGGAAGTGCTCATATGGCCTACCTACTCTTTACCTCTCCAGACTTCTGCTCTTGACTTTCTTTTCTTGTGTATAGTATGTATCAAGTATTTATTCAATGCTTTGACATCCATGCACTAAGCCAGGTGGACAAGAATCCACTTGTCTTTTGTGGCTACCTATTTTACATAGAAGAGACTCCTGGGAATATGGGAACTTAGAAAGATAGACAGATAGATGGATAGTTAGGCAGACAGACAGACTTGGGTAGAGGTCCATATGGAGGCTAGATCACAGGGAGAAATAATGGGACCAATGAGACCCTGTATCGTAAGCAAAGATAAAGTCTGACACCCAGGCAGGTAACAGAGCTTGGGCCAGAAGTTAATGTTGGTCCTGGGTATAACCTAGTGATTATCGGGATTAGTCTTCTCCAGCTACTTTGGCAGCCTGTCTGATAGCACTGGCAGAAGGAGGTTATAATTTCTTAATGGAAAAAACTCCAAAATTAAAAGATGTAATATGTCACACCTCACTCAAACCTTGCTGTGGTACCCTACCCTCCCTCCTCCAATCCAAACAAACCTACAAAGGGCCAGTTTGATCCTGACTCTGTGAGTGTGAAGATGGAACTCACTGGTCCTTCAAGTTCCACTGCCTTCAGAGGCAAGCACACCAAGTGCCAGTGCCCTGGTCCCGTGCCATGGCACTGGCTCTCACTCCATTGGCAAGGTAGTGAGGAGGTTTCTACTGCAGCCAGCACCTCAGTGATAAAGGGAACAAGGCTTCAACTTGGAGCAGGACTTCCTGGGGCACTTTCTGAATCTAAGTTCTGTGGAGTCTCGGCTGAGATCATTGTAGCAAGGATGGAAAATTAGGGCAGATCAGTGGACACAGGAAAGTCACCCTGGAATTGGGAAATATTTGGGAAGAAGAACTCTGTAAATATCGTTTTTCTGCAGAAACGAGATTGGTATTGGGGCATCAAGATTTGAGTAATAGTGTTAATGAGACTGCATTTATATTCAGCAGCTTTTAAACCCTGAGACTTTTGTTTTACCTGAATTTCAAACTCATTTGATTTTGTGAGGTATTATTACTTCCACTTTACAAGTGAAGAAACAGAGGCTCAGAGAGGTTAGGTGACTTGTCCAAGCCACACAGTTGAGATTTAAGGCCAGTTCTCTGTGACTCTGAAGGCTGAACCCTCTCTGCTACCCCACAGAGCAGCAGATTCTTCTTCCCTCTGCTTTGGGAGTTATTTCTGTTGAGTTGATTCTGAGTCACCCGCCTAGTGTCAGTCCTAGTGTTCTCTTCATCAATGTTTGTCTACGAGTGTCTAGCACTAATTCGCCTACATTTTGAACCTTGAGAACCAAAATATATTAACAACTGAATTAGGAACAATGCCTGAAACTTTGATTCCTAGTTTGTAATAAGTGAATATTGGTCTCCATAATCTGTAATGTCATTTCTGACATTTTTTATATTATGAACATTTTTGGACTTTTCCATTGGTAATAAAACCAGCCAGTGGTCAACATATCCTTAAATATTTAACTTTCATTTCCATAAGGTCTAAAACATCCATTCAGAACCACCACTGGAAGACTCTTTCTAGGATTGCAGCCTGGCAGATTCTCTCCCCTTAATCTATCCTGATAACCTATTATTGACCAAACATAGTGCTAAATACATAAAGCATCTTCCTGTTCTAAGCAAGATTACTACTCTCACTATATACCCAGTAATGCAAGTAGCACTGGGTTTGATTGAATGTTCATGTTACCCACTGCTGAACTAAATACTATAACTCTTCTGAGATAGAAGGTCTTTAGAAACTAGAATAGTAATCAAAGGCTTCAAGGCAGTTGGGAGGGGTTAGACTTAAGTGAACCCTGAAGGGTGGATAGGTATTAAAAGGAAGACAATTGTAGAGGATTTTCTGACATGGATAACAATTCTGGCAGATTTAGGAATGGTGAAAATTGGAAACCCTGAAGGATAGTGGTGTATATTAAAGGGAAGGGGCCAAAGCTAGTATACTTCTTGGTGAAAAGACATGGAATAAGGGGTAAGAAGATGTTCCCTGAGGGTAGATTTTATGTCTACATGACAGCCACTTAATATTTCATTCACAAAGAAAATGTTTTCAGTCTATGGAAGTAAAGGAATTGCTTGCTATCTTCCAAAACATGAAGAGTTTGTACAGAATCCAACAATGAATTGTCTAACATCTCCACAGTAGGAAAGCAAGGATGGGGTGAGAAAAGGTGAGGCAGGAGAGAAGCCCTGAGAGAGCCTTGGTCCATATGGGATCCATGACTTAATGTACTAATTCACCAATATTTTTGCTTCTAGGAGTCCAGAATTTAAGAAGAAATACTATTGACTAGATGCCTATTAACTAGAGATCCTTGTGAATTTGTAAGGCTCTGATAAACAGCAGGTGTAGGCTCTACTTTTTAAAAGGTGTACCTATAGGCTAGAAGTTGAAACATGGTTAAAGCACCAGAATCTTACATCCTACCATTCCTGAGAGGAAGTCAACCATTTCTTTCCTGAACATCTCCCTATTTCCCACTCCCTTTCATTTGTACCCCCTCTTTAATACTTCCTAAGCATTCATGCTGTATACATGTGGAGCTACACTGAAAAATTAGGAAGATGCTGACTTCTTTTATAGGAGTAGTTAACCGCCAGAGTGTTAGGTTTCACCTGCTAATCCCTACAGGTAAGAAAGGTTTGGTGGAGTAGTCCATGTTCTATTTCAAGGGCTGACAGATAAATAATATTGCTCACAATTTGTTTGGGAAAACAGGGCATCTGCTTGCTGGTTAGATTAATCCCCCCAGGTGTGCCTTCCCTCTGTCTATAGGATTTAATCCAGATCATGTTTTCTATGTAAACTGGCTATCAAGCAAAGAATTAGTGAGACCTAATAATTCATAACCTCTTCACTAAGAATTATGAAAAGTTTCCTCTGGCTTTAGAGAGTGTTTGTCAAGATTGGAAAAATCTCTCTTGGAACATTTCTAAATAGTTGCATTGGAAATTGCCCCTGTAACAGATGAGCCCATCTCTTTTAATGTACATTAATAAACCACAAAGCAAGGGAGTTGGGTAGAGGGGCATTTTCATCCAGGAAGGAAGCTTGGGAGTACAAGACATGGATTTGTTGGACATCATGGTAATTGCTTATGCACTGTCCTGCAGTTGACAAGTCTGTTTCTTTTTTTAAAATAAATACAATATTTTAAAAAGTAAAACTCAGAAAAGGCCAGGATCTGGATTGAATTTGACCTCCTAGAAGCATGATAGGGTATGGTAGCAATCCTATGGTGGCAGGTCTAAGATAAGCAATGTTGCTGAGTAACTGACCAGAGTATACCAATGTGAATTATTTCAAAGTATCCAAAAACCATCAGTCCTAAACAAGATTGAGGATGCACCTATATTTTGGGATCATTCTAAGCTTCTCAAGAAGCAAGCCCAAATTACTGAGTAAACCTGAGAATCAAATTTCAGTGAAGCCTACAACTCTAATTTCATTGAGAAGCAACCTCTGCTAAGAAATGGAACTGTGGTCAAGATGGAAAATATGAGGCTGGCATGCCTCACCTTAGCCTAGGCATCCACAGGATCAACAGTCCTACCTCCTCTTCAGATCAACCATGAAGCTGCAGAGATCAAAACAAAACAAAATAACATTTTATTCCCTTTACAGGCAAATAAAATCCAAAAGATATGGATCTTTGAATGGATTCTGTAGTCATAAATAGACTTCAGGGTGAGCTGCCTATATTTCCACTCACTGTTGAATCCTATCTGCTATGAAAAATTTTCACTGTCTCCAAGTCATCATGAAAACATTCTCAGCTAACTGAGACATTCCCAAACAATTAAGATAACCAGATGCGTCTGTTATTTGTAATTACCTGAACATGCATTCCTTTCTCTGAGAATAGTTCCATTTTTTGAGCCTTTTGAACTACTCCAGATAATGAAAATGAAGATTACTGTGCGTGCATTTTTCACTCGGCCTAATTTTGACGTAGAATTACCTCTTTCCAAAATTAAGCAGCAAAACTGGAAACGTGTGCAAAAAGAACTCTTCATTTTGCCTGGTGCCAAAATAATACCTTTTCTCCCCATACAAATTGTATTTCTGACAATTTCTAATACTTAAGGTAATGCATGTTTAAATGTAAAAGATGGACTCCAATAGGTAAGGAAAAAATAAACAATTTATAGTTACCACTCATGACCTGCCACATTTAATCTTTTAGATTCATGATGGGTCTGCAGTACTGTTTACAGTTCTTGGCATGTAGTAGATGTAGTAGGGTTTCCGTATGTGGTAACTACCAGCATAACTACTATTCTTTCTACTGTTACCAATACTACTATCCCTACTCTTCCTGATAATAATATACAATTTCTTCAAGTGGAGATCTTCACTAGTGATTTGGGGTTTTGTTAAAATATTTTGTTATTGATTTGTCTAATTATTACAGAGAATTATCAGAATAATTCAGCACTTTCTTCCAACAATAGTCTTAATATATTTTCCCTTTTCCAATTATGCAAATTCTTGTAAAATTTCCGGATACAATTCAAATTCTACCTCCATCTTCTTTCAACTTTTATAACATTAGCCTTCACTATTTATTTATAAATTACTTTTATATCTCTTTTTAACTTTATTATAGCTGTCTTGAGCAACTATTTAGCTTGCATTGTAATTTACATTTTTGTATGCCCAATCTGAAGACAAGGCTTGCCTTATCCTTGTTTTCATTTTTTACCTACTACTCTAGTCCTCACACATGGTAGTTGCTCAATAAATATTTGATTTGCTTTTATTTGAAAAGATCTTATGCCTTTCTGATATATTCATTCCCTCCAGCAAAAGCTGTCTTCCAGTGTTAATTTTGTATTCTCAATTGTTGGGACATTATAATCCACCTATAAGATAAATGAAACTCTTTTCTTTTGCCCTGGACAGTGGAGCTGGTATCACTCTAAGTCACTCTGTGAAGGCAAAGTTTCCTACTTAGAAGATCAACTTGAGGGAAATGTCTCTAGAAGTGGACAATGACATCAGGAGACCAGAGGTGGGAGAAAGGAACAGAGCAAAAAAGTGAAGAAGAAGAAGGAGAAGGTTTAGGAGGAGGAAGAAGAGGAAGAGAGGAGGGGAAACAGTAAGAGGAAGAAGGAAGAGAAGGAGAAGGAAGAGAAGGAGGAGTAGAAAAGCAATCATTTTCCCTATAAATCACGTTTGTTAATAGTGAATATTGATATCATGTTAAAAGTGGAAGATGAGTGATATTTATGCAGCAGTTGCTAAATATTTTCCACTTTTTTTTTTTTCAGTACACGGGGCTCTCACTGTTGTGGCCTCTCCCGTTGCAGAACACAGGCTCCGGATGCGCAGGCTCAGTGGCCACGGCTCACGGGCCCAGCCACTCCGTGGCATGTGGGATCTTCCTGGACCGGGGCACGAACCCATGTGCCCTACATCGGCAGGCGGACTCTCAACCACTGTGCCACCAGGGAAGCCCAATATTTTCCACTTCTGATGAGTACTTCTGAGCTAGTGTATGTAGAATGCTCTTTATTCTTATGCAAGTAATCATTCATACTAATGATTTAAACTTCATCAAATCCCTGGACCTAGAGTACAATCACCATCAAAGAATAGGAACTACTAGTCAACTTTTCCAAAACCAAACTCATTATTTTTGTTAACTGTCTCTCTTATATTTATTTGGCTAAAACTGTGAGACATTTATTGTTTTGAGAAAAGAGTACAAATTGCAACCCTGCATATTTTACTTCAAATCTTTGTTCTGCTACTTAGTAATTGTATGACTTTGGACAAGTAATTTATTCTTTTGGAATATAATTTTCTATTTTTAAAATGAGAAGAGTAAGAAATTATGTATGTACAATGGGCATTCCATCAATCTTAAATTTAAAAGCTTTATCCATTAAAAAAATCTTATATAGTACTTGAATAAATTAAACTTTTGGAGGAAAAAATTGTTATAATCTTTCATTGTTTGTATTATTTTTATTATATTTTAATTATGTGCAAACATGCTTATAATTCGTATATTGTAAAAATCTAAACAAAGCTTCATATTATACATTAAATTAATTAAACAAGGAGGCCATTAGACTCTAATGCCATGGTGACCTCCATAAGCAAACCAAAATCTCAACCTATAAATGCCTCCAAGTTACCAAATGAAAACACTAAGGACAACCAATCACAAACAGCCAACTAGACTTTAAGCAATAGCCAATCAAATAATTTCCTTTCTTTGCTTCTACAGTTTCTCTATGTAAGTCTTTCCCTTGACTCCTGTTAGTGGAGGGTTCCTAAGAACTTCCGATTTGGCACTACTCGAGTCCAATCAATAAATGCTCAAATCAAGGGATTAATCTCCAAAATATACTAACAGCTCATGCAGCTCGATATCAAAAAAACAAACCAATCCAAAAATGGGCAGAAGATCTAAATAGACATGTCTCCACAGAAGACATGCAGATGACCAAGAGGCACATGAAAAGATGCTCAACATCACTAATTATTAAAGAAATGAAAACCAAAACTACAATGAGGTATCACCTCACACCAGTCAGAATGGCCATTATCAAAAAATCTACAAACAACAAATGCTGGAGAGGGTGTGGAGAAAAGGGAACCCTCTTGCACTGTTGGTTGGAATGTAAATTGATACAGCCACTATGGAGAACAGTATGGAGGGTCCTTAAAAAACTAAAAATAGAATTACCAAATGACCCATCAATCCCGCTATGGGGCATATACCCAGAGAAAACCATAATTCAAGAAGACACATGCACCCCAATGTTCACTGCAGCACTATTTACAATACCTAGGTCATGGAAGCAACCTAAATGCCCACTGACAGATGAATAAAGAATGTGTGGTACACATATACAATGGAATATTACTCAGCCATAAAAAGGAATGGGGCTTCCCTGGTGGCGCAGTGGTTGAGAGTCCGCCTGCCGATGCAGGGGACACGGGTTCGTGCCCCGGTCTGGGAGGATCCCACATGCCGCGGAGCGGCTAGGCCCGTGAGCCATGGACGCTGGGCCTGCGCGTCCGGAGCCTGTGCCCCGCAATAGGAGAGGCCACAACAGCGAGAGGCCCGCGTACCACAAAAAAAAAAAAAAAGGAATGAAATTGGGTCATTTGTAGAGACATAGATAGACCTAGAGACTGTCATACAGAGTGAAATAACTCAGAAAGAGAAAACAAATATCGTATATTAACGCATATACGTGGAAGCTAGAAAAACAGTACAGATGAACCTGTTTGCAAGGCAGAAATAAAGACACAGACGCAGAGAAGAAACATATGGACAGCAAGGGGGGAAAGGGGGAGTGGGATGAATTGGGAGATTGGGATTGACATATATACACTAGTATGTATAAAATAGAAACTAGTGAGAACCTTCCATATAGCACAGCAAACTCCACTTAATGCTCTGTGTTGACCTAGATGGGAAGGAAATTCAAAAAAAAGGGGATATATGTATACATATAGCTGATTCACTTTGCTGTACAGCAGAAACTAACACAAAGTTGTAAAGCAACTATACCCCAATAAAAATATATCTGAGAAAAAATGCTCAAATAAACTCTTAAAAATTTAATATTCTCAGTTTATCTTTTAACATATGCAAATAAAACTATGTAGCTAAAACTATTCAAATAATTTGATGTGGCAGATGATGTTATGTTGTTTTGCTGAACTAAATGATCTATGTGGGTTCAACTGTAACATACACACACACACATATGGCATTTGATTCATTTTCTTTAAACTTGTATAGTTGTAATGTTGAGCCTGATGGACCATTCCTTAAATCATAGTCATCACTGTAGTCATCCTTCCTCTTTAAAGAATAGCTAATTTAGACCACAATCCACTGTTTTAATGGGCCCATCCATTTAGCAGTCCACCCAAAAACTACTAAAAAATAATCTTAAAATATAATTTAATGGAAAATTCCTCATTGTTTATTACCACTTACTCCTCATGAACTACTGCAAGTTGTGATGTACAAAGATGGGTCTGGAAGGAACATCTGTGAGAAACATGGATGGCCCCTATTGCTCTGCATGGATTTCTGTGAGTTCAGTAATGCTTATATCGCTATATGCCCTGTGATGACTTAATTATTCAACCAGAATTCTCTATTTGACCAACTATCAAACCTTTGGCATTTTTTACTAGGTGTTCTGATGTCATTTATTCTTCATTTGGTACAAAAATCCCATTTATATATTAAGTCTGCCTCTGTTCCTTTCTTATTAACCTGTGACAATTAATGTAGAACATTATTCCACCACACTGTCATTTTCATGATGTCAAAACATTCTACATTTATTAAATTATGAAGCTAAAATCCTAGTCTGTGAAAATATCTTTCAATTGTAGCTGATCACTATAAAAGAGAAGTTTTGCCTTTGTAATCAGTAAAAGAATCCAACAAGAGTACAATAGCAGACACGTGATGAATGCTGTCTCATTAACATTAGGACATATCACCTAAAGCCTGCCAGAAAATCTCTATCTGTATGTTATCACTGGGGATCAATATAACAGTAAACTCACAGATAAACCAGAGCACTGAAATCATGTGGCTCTACTTAGTTATAAGGTAGTCTAGTAGATGATTCAGAATATGTTTCATCCTTCCATATTTTAGAAATTATAATCAATGTGGAAAAATTAAAAGCAGGAAACTTACCATTGTAGACCTCATTGACTTTGCATAATGCTGCCACAGACACTCATGAATAAGAAGACACAGCAAATTAACATATTCAATACCAAGAGATCCTCATTGGAGAATACGTAATAAGTCTGAATGTTGAGACTTTCACATTCTATGATAGCTTTCCCTTTTGTGATCTTTATTTATTTTGTTATGACTGAGGCAGGCATTTGGTTACATCTGCTTTAAAAATTGTCTAGACTAAGATTATTGGAGTCATGCTTTATGATCTAGGTAACCAGGGTCTTGGTTGTACTTTTGTTTGTGTGCCAGTGGTGACCCCAAACCACTTCAGGAGAAACTTGTCCATGACTACAGAGACTTCTGTGAACTGCTTCCACAGGAAGGAAAGATGGCCTTCAATTCAGCCAAGTGTCCTTGTCAGGCTCTTTAACATTCATAAGAGAATGTCAAACTTTATGTCAGTATGGTTGACTGCTGGACCTTACGTTTCTGCACAAACCTTAGGCATAGAACAGCACACTGCATACTTGTCAGGGAACACAGCTGTGAGCTCTCTGCCTCTGGGGACATATCAGAAGTTCAAGTGAGGAAGACAATATCTATGGAGGCATTCCTGAGGGGCATGCAATCCATCCATTCCTTAAGATCAACTGTCCTCAACCCTCTCCTGCCTCACCACACATGAAAGATGGAACCTACATAGCATACTTCCATGGATAAATGCAGATTTTTGATAAAACCAATAAAGAAAACACAACTAACATAGTAAAATAAAGCATTGCAATAATAATTAATTCATGATCTCAGTGACTATAAATTGTGCACCAAATCGTACATGGTATTATATCCATTTTACAAAGGAGGAAACTGAAGCTCAGAGGGGCTACGTAACAAATATAGGGGCAGATGCCTGCTTTAGTCTGGCATGCTTTCTTATTCTGTCCGCTGTCTCTCATCATTTCAGACCATTCTTTTTGGAAAAGTTGCATAGCCTTACATAAACAGATTAATCAAAGAAGAAGAGTCCAGTGTTGCTTGAGAATAGGAATTGTACAAGAGCAACTGCGTTATCCCTCTTGCAGAGACAGACGTGGATTTGACTGCTTCTTACCTATCTTTTTAGACACTGAAGGGGAAAAATTTGGATATGCTCCAGTTGCAAACTAAGAGTCTATTTATGTAAGGGAGGGCTTAAATCTGTTCGTCTGTTTCTTTTCTAAAGTTGATAATAAAGTTACGATGACATCAAGGAACCATGCTAGAAAAAACTGCAAACATATACCAAAAAAAATGAGAAGATAGTTGGAAAATTATTGAAAAAAATATAAAAAACTCAGGTGGGTAAAGACACTTGACATATAAACGCATCTTGGATACATAAGGGATTCAAGAAAAGCCACTGGAGGGGACTGCTTGTTACTATTAACTGTATCTGGGTTATCACTCCCTTTTTTACTTCCTTCTATAGTACTTACAGTATACCAGGTATTATTCTATTTTATTTATATACATTAACTCACTTAATACTCCCAGCAACCTTGTGAGTAGATACTATCATTATATACTTTTTACAGAGATGGAACCTGAGGCACTGAGAGTTTATGTAACCTGCTCAAGGTCAAATAGGAGTTAAGGGGTGGAGAGGGGGCTCAAACCCAGACAATGGGCCCCCCAAATACATGTTCATCACCATTATGCTCTGCTGCCTCCTTCTTCATCCACTGCCCTTGGACCATCTCCCCTTTCCATTCATTCTGGGGTTGGGCTTGGGTAGGCCAATCTCTGTAGTGGTGAGAGCAAAGAAGAGGAATTGCTTCTTCCCACTCTCTGTCTTCCACTGGAAGAGCTTGGGAGGTCATTATAAATCCACAGGTGCCAGACCATCCATAGACGAGAATGATAATATCAAAGAAAATACTGAGTGCTTACCCTGGTAATTATGAAGGTAAGTTCATTACAAAAACCAGTCCATTAATCCTCTCAACAACCCTTTGAGGTAGGTATTATTTTTACTCCCCTTGTATAAATTATTAAATAAACAGCAAAAAAAGCTTGTAAACCAGGCAGTCCTACTCCAGAGCCCATCATTGTTGCAAGAATATGAAGGAAACCTTTGAAAATTTGCACTAAAGGGCTTCCCTGGTGGCGCAGTGGTTGGGAGTCCGCCTGCCGATGCAGGGGATGCGGGTTCGTGCCCCGGTCTGGGAGGATCCCACATGCCGCGGAGCGGCTGGGCCCGTGAGCCATGGCCGCTGAGCCTGCGCGTCCAGAGCCTGTGCTCCGCAACGGGAGAGGCCACAACAGTGAGAGGCCCACATACCGCAAAAAAAAAAAAAAAAATTTGCACTAAAAATTTAGATATAAATAGATAACCTTAAGAATAAGGATGTTAATCTGGGTAATTTATACCAGATGATATCAGATATAAGTTCTCCAAATAGTCACAACCTAAGCCCCTGATACTTTAGCCAGTTATATCTTGCAGGTTTATGTATTAAATAAGTCCTTGTTAAATTACAGAATGGTGTTGGTAGAGCAGCAGGGGAGCACAGCATGGCAAAGACTGTTTCCTCTGGTATGATCTTTATGCAAGGGGACCTGAAAAGGTATCAACACAGCCAACCTTTTGCATCACTGTGTGCTGGCTTCAGGAACACAGCGTGAGGAGGAAGCCCTGAGCCTCTATTCCAACCCAAAATGTTTCTATTCAAAGGGAAACTTGAAGCAACAAATGGCAAATAGCAGAAGGCAGAGGTGATCGCTCAGCCTTCAGGGCTGGCAAGAGTAAAGAAAGGAAGAACCTCTCCTCAGGTTTACGTGGCAGGAGTCTCTGGCCCTCACAATAGCTTCTAATGTCAATTGCCCTATTCCTCCTTTCTACTAGGGCCTTCTCCTGGCCCTCACTGTCTCTACACCCCTGGAGCTCCTTCCTCAGGCCACAGGATTCCACCTGGATGCTGGTGATTTGGAGAGCCTGGAGAGATCCTGATTTACTGCAGTGCTTGAGGGCTATGGTTTAGATTTGTGTCCTAAACATCCCAGAACACATTTTTTTTTTTTTTTTTTTTTTTACTATAGAAACACTGGGACACCTAGTACTATAATCCATGCATCTATAACCAGGCTTTTGTGTCTAAGACCTAAACTCTTAACCTAATTTATAAGACTTTTTGCCATGAGAACATGCATTCATTATTCCAAACAACTTCCTTCAAGAGAACATTTGGAAAGACAACCTGTTCATAATTTGGGGACTCTCAGCCCGGTAAATCATCATTGTATTCTTCATGCTGTGTGTTCTGTTTTATTATCACCAGAGCGTGGTAATGTTTGGTCTCTCTCACTCTACCAGGGAAAGCTCGGAGCAGTGGGCGTGTCCTTGGCTCATGATACAGGTCTTTCACCAGGGTCTCTGCAAAGAAAAACATGAGCTGCACTCCAGTTTCCTAGTTTCCCTATTCCCTTCTTTTGACATTTGCAAAACAATCTGATAAAACAAAGTATACAATCAGTATTTGAGGATGAGTATAAAGTTTACCATAATGTTTTATTATATATACAGTATCTGAAACTGGAATTGGCTTCTCTAAACAACAGCTGTGGTGGAGGAAGCAGCTGTTTTGGAGGAGAAATGGCTCTGGCTTGGGAGTCAGGGGATCCAGGGCTGTCCCAGATCTGACCATTGCTTCAGTAGGCCAGCTATTGGACTCCCCTGGTGACTGGTTTCATCATCTGTAAAATGGGGATAATTCCGTCCCGCAGGATTAAATATTATATATCTATATCTATGTACCTAACGATGTATCTATCTATAAAACAATATTTTATAAATTACTGAGTGAATCAGAGCTCTTAAGGTTGTTAAGTTAGATACCTGTAACTCTAATGAATTGGGTCCAAAGAAATTATTATTATTGTTTTTTTTAGACTAGGGAGCTTATCTACCTTTCTTTTGAATTTAATTTTTTAATTAAAGTATAGTTGATGTACAATGTTATAAAAGTTTCAAGTGTACAAGATAGTAATTCACATTTTTCTTTTTTTTTTTGCAGTATGCGGGACTCACTGTTGCGGCCTCTCCCATTGCGGAGCACAGGCTCCAGATGCGCAGGCTCAGTGGCCATGGCTCACGGGCCTAGCTGCTCCGCGGCATGTGGGATCTTCCCAGACTGGGGCACGAACCTGTGTCCCCTGCATCGGCAGGCGGGCTCTCAACCACTGCACCACCAGGGAAGCCCGTAATTCACAATTTTTAAAGGTTGTATTCCATTTATAGTTATTATAAAATAGTGGCTATATTCGCTTATGTTGTACAATATGTACTTTTAGCTTATTTATTTTATATATCTTGCCCTTCCCCTCCTCATCTCCCTGGAAATGTAAATGCATTTGACACTTCTGTCTTATATCTCATACACACATGTGGGCAGTCTCCCTCCTTCTTTTTCTCTCTCTCCCTCTTCACAAAATACAAATAAAGTGAAGACCCGTAAGTGAAAGTAAAGGTTTGCAAAGCTTTAGGCACAGTTTTGGAGAAAACACAAGTTGTTGATCATGTCATAAAAAGCCACATAGCAATACAATTGCATCATAGGGATACCAAGAGAACATCTGCTCCTTAAAAATCTCACCAGAGTGCAGAGTTCAGTTTGAGGCATCTCCTTTCAGAACCAATGAAAAGCAATGAGAAGAACTCCAGACAAGAGCAGCAAGATGATTAAGCCCATAAAAGAATCCAGTTATCTGGGTGGATTAAAGAAAATGGATAATTCATTGAAGCCATTGCCAAGATGAGGAATAATTACAATCTACAAAAATTTCAAAGGTAGAAAAGCCAAGGAAAGAGCAGAACTATTTAGCTTGATCCAGAAGACAATGCATTGAAACAGTCACAAATGAGAGAAAAGGAATTATTTGTGAAATGATATTTGGTGACTTGAAAGCTAATATGAAGAGTCCCTGAAGGACACCAAAGATTTAAAGAGGGGCAGGGTCTCTGCATAGCAATGACATATGAAGATCTATTAAAAAGTCTTCACTGAAAGTCCCTACCTCTAATGCATAGGGGAATCTTCTACCTCAGAAGTCTCCCTGGACATAGGGTCAGCAGACTAGATTATTCTGATACTCATTTGTTAACTGTATGTATTAAAAAGCCAATTTTCCAGGAAGAAAAATGGTTGAGAATCTTGAAGCCTCATTCTTACCAATAGAGAGGCAAATATATGATAGCTCAGAGCAATCATATGGGATATAAAAAATATTTATTTATTCATTTAACAAATATTTCCTGAGCACCTGCTAGGAACCAGGCAGGGTGCTAGGCATACACACGAGGTCCAACACTCTAAGTTTTCTACTCCTGGCTCTAGTTCCACTAATTTATATTATATTTGGTCTTTTTCATATTTATCTACTACCCAAAAGTTATAGTAAGCTCCATGAAGGTAATGACAGGGACAGATAAGGATTCTTCCATCACAGCAGCCAGCCCCCTGCTCTGACTATATATATGACTACTGAATGCATCAGCCCTTTGCCCAGCATGATGCCAGGATGAGGGACAGGTGCCAAGATATATGATTTCTAGAGTGAAATTATTTTTGTGCCTCAATGTCATCAACCCCAACATGTCACAAAATAATATTCATTTAAAAATATAAATGCAGATTAGTTAAAGATGGCAGAGTACAAGGATATATGCTCATTCCCTCTTTCGAGAGCACCAGAATCACAACTAACTGCTGAACAGTCATCGACAGGAAGACACTCGAACTCACCAAACAAGAGGCCCCGCATCCAAACACAAAAGATAAGCTGCAATGAGATGGTAGGAGAGGCGCAAGCACAAGAAAATCAAATCCCATAGCTGCTGGGTGGGTGACTCACAAACAGGAGAAAAATTATACCACAGAAGTCCACCCACTGGAGTGAAGATTCTGAGCCCTCTGTTACGCTTCCCAACCTGGGGGTCCAGCAACGGGAGGAGGAATTCCCAGAGAATTAGACTGAAGCCTAGCGGAATTTGATTGCAGGATTTTGACAGGACTGGGGGAAACAGAGACTCCACTCTTGGAGGGCACACAAAAAGTAGTATGCACATCAGGACCCAGGGGGAAGGAGCAGTGACCCCAGAGGAGACTGAACTAAACCTACATGCTAGTGTTGGAGGGTCCCCTGCAGAGGTGGGAGGTGGCTGTGACTCACTGTTGGGACAAGGATACTGGCAGCAGAAGTAATGGGAAGTGCTCCTTGGCATGAGCCCTCCCGGAGTCTGCCATTAGCCCCACCAAAGAGCCTGTGACCAGCACTAGTCACCTCCAGTGCTGGGTCACATCAGGCCAAACAACCAACAAGGAGGGAACTCAGCCCCACCCATCACAAGCAGATTAAAGTTTTACTGAGCTCTGCCCACCAGAGCAATACCCAGCTCTACCCACCACCAGTCCCTCCCATCAGAAAGCTTGCACAAGGCACTTAGACAGCCTCATACACCAGAGGGCAGACAGCAGAAGCAAGAAGAACTACAATCCTGCAGCCTGTGGAACGAAAACCACATTCACAGAAAAATAGACAAAATGAAAAGGCAGAGAACTATGTATTAGATGAAGGGACAAGATAAAAACCCAGCAAAATAATTAAATGAAGTGGAGATAGGCAACTTTCCAGAAGAATTCAGAATAAATATCATGAAGATGATCCAGGACCTCAGAAAAATAATGGAGCCAAAGATCGAGACGATGCAAGAAATGTTTAACAAAGACCTAGAAGAATTAAAGAACAAACACATAGAAGAATTAAAGAACAAACAAACACAGATGAACAATAAAATAACTGAAATGAAAAATACACTAGAAGGAATCAGTAGCAGAATAACTGAGGCAGAAGAACAGATAAGTGACCTGGAAGACAGAATGCTGGAATTTACTACTGTGGAACAGATTAAAAAAAAAGAATGAAAAGAAATGAAGACAGCCTAAGAGACCACTGGGACAACATTAAACGCACCAACATTCACATTATAGAGGTCCCAGAAGGAGAGGAGACAAAGGACCCGAGAAAATATTTGAAGAGATTATAGTCGATAACTTCCCTAACATGGGAAAGGAAGTAGCCACCCAAGTCCAGGAAGTGCAGAGAGTCCCAGGCAGGATAAATCCAAGGAGAAACATGCTGAGACACATAGTAATCAAATTGACAAAAATTAAAGACAAAGAAAAATTATTAAAAGCAACAAGGGAAAAATGACAACATACAAGGGAACTCCCATAAGGTTAACAGCTGAGTTCTCAGCAGAAACTCTACAAGCCAGAAGGGAGTGGCACGATATATTTCAAGGGATGAAAGGGAAGAACCTACAACCAAGATTACTCTACCCAGCAAGGATCTCATTCAGATTCGATGGAGAAATCAAAAGCTTTACAGACAAGCAAAAGCTAAGAGAATTCAGCACCACCAAACCAACTCTACAACAAATGCTAAAGGAACTTCTCTAAGTGGGAAACACAAGAGAAGAAAAGGACCTACAAAAACAAACCCAAAACAATTAAGAAAATGGTAACAGGAACATAGATATCAATAACCACCTTAAATGTGAATGGATTAAATGCTCCAACCAAAAGACACAGGCTCACTGAATGGATAAAAAAACAAGACCCATCTATATGCTGTCTACAAGAGACCCACTTCAGACCTAGGGACACATACAGACTGAAAGTGCGGGGATGGAAAAAGATATTCCATGCAAATGGAAATCACAAGAAAGCTGGAGTAGCAATACTCATATCAGATAAAATAGACTTTAAAGAATTTTACAAGAGACAAGGAAGGACACTACATAATGATCAAGGGATCAATCCAATAAGAAGTTATAACAGTTATTAATATATATGCACCCAACATAGGAGCACCTCAATAGATAAGGCAAATACTAACAGCTATAAAAGAGGAAATAGACAGTAACACAATAATAGTGGGGGACTTTAACACCTCACTTACACCAATGGACAGATCATCCAAACAGACAATTAATAAGGAAACACAATCTTTAAATGACACAATAGACCAGATAGATTTAACTGATATTTATAGGCCATTCCATCCAAAAACAGCAGATTACATTGTCTTCTCAAGTGCGCATGGAACATTCTCCAGGATAGATCACATCTTGGGTGACAAATCAAGCCTCAGTAAATTTAAGAAAATTGAAATCATATGAAGCATCTTTTCTGACCACAACGCTATGAGATTAGAAATAAATTACAGGGGAAAAAACTGCTCAAAACAGAAACACATGGAGGCAAACAATACCTTACTAAATAACCAAGAGATCACTGAAGAAATCAAAGAGGAAATCAAAAAATACCTAGAAAAAAATGACAATGAAAACATGACAATTCAAAACCTATGGGATGCAGCAAAAGCAGTTCCAAGATGGAAGTTTATAACAATATAATCCTACCTCAAGAAACAAGAAAAATCTCAAATAAACAATCTAAACTTACACCTAAAGGAATTAGAGAAAGAAGAACAAGCAAAACCCAAAGTTAGTAGAAGGAAAGAAATCTTAAAATCATAGCAGAAATAAATGAAATAGAAACAAAAAAAAAACAATAGCAAAGATCAATAAAGCTAAAACCTTGTTCTTGGAGAAGATAAAAAAATTGATAAATCTTTAGCCAGACTCATCAAGAAAAAGAGGGAGAGGACTCAAATCAATAAAATTAGAAATGAAAATGAGGAAGTTACAGGACACCACAGAAATACAAAGCACCGTAAGAGACTACTACAAGCAACTCTATGCCAATAAAATGGACAACCTGGAAGAAATGGACAAATTCTTACAAAGATATAACCTTCCAAGACTGAAGCAGGAAGAAATAGAAAATATGAACAGACCAATTACAAGTAATGAAATTGAAGCTGGGATTAAAATCTTCCAACAAACAAAAGTCCAGGACCAGATGGCTTCACAGGTCAATTCTAGCAAACATTTAGAGAACAGCTAACACCCATCGTTCTCAAACTCTTCCAAAAAACTGCAGAGGGAGGAATACTTCCAAACTCATTCTACGAGCCCACCAACACCCTGATACCAAAACCAGACAAAGATATCACCAAAAAAGAAAATTACAGACCAATATCACTGATGAATATAGGTGCAAAAATCCTCAACAAAATACTAGCAAACAGAATCCAACAACACATTAAAAGGATCAAACACCATGATCAAGTGGAATTTATCCCAGGGATACAAAGATTCTTCAATATATGCAAATCAATCAATGTGATACACCATATTAACAAATTGAAGATTAAAAACCATATGATCACCTCAATAGATGTAGAAAAAACTTTGACAAAATTCAACTCCCATTTATCACAAAACTCTCCAGAAAGTGGGCGTAGAGGGATACTTCAGTATAATAAAGGTCACATACAACAAACCAACAGCAAACATCATTCTCAATGGTGAATATCTGAAAGCATTTCCTCTAAGATCAGAAACAAAACAAGGATGTCCACACTTGTCACTATTATTCAACATAGTTTTGGAAGTTCTAGCCATGGCAATCAGAGAAGAAAAAGAAATAAAATGAATACAAATTGGAAAAGAAGAAATAAAACTGTCACTGTTTGCAGATGACATAATATTATACATAGAGAATCCTAAAGATGCCACCAGAAAACTACTAGAGCTAATCAATGAATTTGGTAAAATTACAGGATACAAAATTAATGCACAGAAGTCTCTTTCATTCCTATATACTAACAATGAAAGATCAGAAACTGAAATTAAGGAACAATCCCATTCACCATTGCAAGAAAAAGAATAAAATACCTAGGAATAAACCTACCTAAGGAGGTAAAAGACCTGTACTCAGAAAACTATAGGACATTTAAGAAAGAAATCAAAAATGACACAAACAGATGGAGAGATATACCATGTTCTTGGATTAGAACAATCAATACTGTGAAAATGTCTATACTACCCAAAGCAATCTATGGACTCAATGCAATCCCTATCAAATTACCAATGGCATTTTTTACAGAACTAGAAAAAAAAAATCTTAAAATTCATATGGAGACACAAAAGACCCCAAATAGCCAAAGCAATATTGAGGGAAAAAAACAGAGCTGGAAGAATCAGACTCCCTGACTTCAGACTATACTACAAAGCTACAGTAATCAAGACAATATGGTACTGGCACAAAAACTGAAATATAGATCAAGGGCACAGGATAGAAATCCCAGAGATAAACCCACGCACCTATGGTCAACTAATCTATGACAAAAGAGGCAAGGATATACCATGGAGAAAAGAGTCTCTTCAATAAGTGGTGCTGGGAAAACTGGACAGCTACATGTAAAAGAATGAAATTAGAACACTCCCTAACACCATCCATACACAAAAATAAACTCCAAATGGATTAAAGACCTAAATGTAAGACCAGACAATATAAAACTCTTAGAGGGAAACATAGGAAAAACACTCTTTGACATAACTCACAGCAAGATCTTTTTTGATCCACCTCCTAGAGTAATGGAAATAAAAACAAAAATAAACAAATGGGACCTAATGAAACTTAAAAGCTTTTGCACAGCAAAGGGAACTGTAAACAAGATGAAAAGACAACCCTCAGAATGGGAGAAAATATTTGCAAACCAATCAACAGACAAAGGGTTAATCTCCAAAATATATAAACAAATCATGCAGCTCAATATTAAAAAAACAAAAAACCCAATCAAAATTGGGCAGAAGACCTAGATATTTCTCCAAAGAAGAGATACTGATGGCCAAGAGGCACATGAAAAGCTGCTCAACATCACTAATTATTAGAGAAGTGCAAATCAAATCCCCTGTATCACCTCACAGCTGTCAGAATGGCCATCATCAGAAAATCTACAAACAATAAATGCTGGAGACGGTGTGGAGAAAAGGGAACCCTCTTGCACTGTTGGTGGGAATGTAAATTGATACATCCACTACTGAGAACAGCATGGAGGTTCCTTAAAAAAATAAAAATAGAATTACCATATGACCCAGCTATCCCACTACTGGGCATATACCCAGAGAAAACCATAATTCAAAAAGACACATGCACCCCAATATTCACTGAAGCAATGTTTACAATAGCCAGGTTATGGAAGCAACCTAAATGTCCATCGACAGGTGATTGGATAAAGAAAATATGGTACATATATACAATGGAATATTACTCAGCCATAAAAAGGAATGAAATTGGGTGATTTGTAGAGACGTTGATGGACCTAGAGACTGTCATATAGAGTAAAATAAGTCAGAAGGAGAAAAACAAATATCGTATATTAACCCATATATGTGGAATCTAGAAAAATGGTACAGATGAATCGGTTTGCAAGGCAGAAATAGAGACACAGACATAGAGACCAAATGTATAGGCACTAAGGGGGAATAGTGTGTGTGTGGGGTGGGATGAATTGGGAGATTGGGATTGACATATATACACTAATATGTTTAAAACAGATAACTAATAAGAACCTGCTCTATAAAAAATAAATAAAATAAAATTCCAAAATATATAAATGCATTTTTTTGTAGGATAAATCATCAAATCCTAAAGGGGCAAACAGTGTCAAAGCCAAATATGTACAACTGAGACAATCCCAGGGCTATTTAGTTATAGACATATCGAAATAATGAAGGACAGAGTCATTAGCCAGGCTGACATCAAGAGCAGTAGTTAAATACTGGAGTAATTCTAAGGAAGGACAGAAAATGGTGATGGATTTCTCTTGTCCTCCTTCCCTAATTTTATGTGCATAAGATTTCTTTATTTCTAACAGTTGATCAACTGTAAACATCCATAATATGGTAAATACCAGAAAGGAGACACCATTAATTCTGTCTTTTAGTCTAAAATAGACCAGCTAAAGAGAAGTTATTTTATTAGTACTTCCAGCTCTATGCCAAATATCCACACATGTTCTCTGCAGTATGTGCTTTAAATTACTTACTGAAATGGATATTTGTCTTTACAAAGAAATAATGGTTTCCTTGTGTCTCTCAGTAACAGGAAAATTTTCCATCCTTACTGGGGTAAGATTAAAAAGCTAATCAGCATTGCGGTCTCTCAAGAGTCTACAGATGTGCTCTCCCTAGATCCACAGTGGATTTGGGTTACCTGGCGATATTTGAACTGCCCCTCCTGCTCTTCTTGTACATTTATTTAACACTTTGCTCAGCTTTGTTTTTAAATGATTCTGACAGCTCCTAACTAAGGAACAACATGCTCTGGCTAGCTGTTTCGGCCAAGGGTTTTAATGATTTAAAAATAAGCTTGCATTCACTTTGGTTTTAATGTAGAAATGTCTACAGATGGAAGAGGTCCAAATGAAGAGCAAAGAGATGGCAGAGGCTGGGCTACATTTGCAGAGCTGTAGTCTGCCCTGAGGTAAACTCAGCATCATTAGCTCCCCACCCCCCAATTAAAGAGAAGCAACATTTGGCTTGGTAGTGATCCATTTATATATATTTGAAAAGTGAGCTTTTCATCAAATTCATCTTTTTAATACTTAGGTGTTCCTCATCCTGCTGGGCACATAGTAGGCATGTAACAAGAACGGGTGAATCGCATTGTTTTCCCCACTACATCGTGAGTGATTTGAGGTCAGGTCTATGACGGGACTGGTGTTGTCCTGGGCATTGCTGTAGGTCCTCAACCAAGACTTGCTAAGTGATTGAAAGACTGACTTGTTTCTCATTCTACCCTATGCCAAGCCATTCATCGGAGGAGGAGTAAACAGAGTTAACAAGAGATGAAAAGAAGGATTGCTGAGCCACAGTGAGCGGTTGGAAAACACGAATTTGTGGCAGAGCCAATCAGTCTGTTCTCAAAAATAACTAACAAAACTTGTCAGCCTGGGAGACAGGAGAGAGGATGAGAAAGGTGGTAAGTGGGGACAGATCATGGGGGAGGAGGCCCCAGGGGGAGCGTTTTTCCAAACTGGTGGATGGAATCAGTATCTCCATGCCCCTTCTCTCATTTCTACTTTTGGTGTTCCAGATGGTGAACTGGCTTCTCTTGGAATAATTCTAAGAATGGAAGGAAGACCTCAGAGTTGGACAAGCTCACAGAGTGTTTACAAATGACCGTAAGTTATTATCATGACTCTTGGTCTGAAACAGGCCTTCATCTGTATTTTATTTGAGATTTGAGAGTTTCTGTCTCCAGCACCTCCTCGGTTCTCCTTTCCTCTTTCTTATTTGTAGGGTCACTATGTAATTCTATCATTGAAATTAAGACAGTTTTGAGAGGAAGAAAGAAAGCTGTTAATGACTACACCCATGGCTGTGTTATGACTTTTGTGGTCTCTAGGCACTTTTGCTTCCATGGGACCTTTCCTCCAGAAAAAACAAACAAACAAACAAAAAACCCCACTAAAAACTATATTTTACAACTCTGATGGTATAAAGATGAATATAATGCAGGCTAGAGTCATTATAATATAGTACATTCATTGTTATCATATTCATTTTTTCTTCTTATTTTAAAAGAAATGAACATTTCTGTGGACCCCTGATATCACGATGGACCTTAGCACTGTGCCCCATGGAGAAGCTAGACCTGTTTAGGATATCAGAAGTAAAATGGGTCTGTCTTAGGTATGGTCACTCTGTAGGTCATAAGATTTCTGTTAATAAATGCTACTCAGCAGGACTCCAGGTTCCCTGGAGCTTGGCTTCAGACCTGTTCAGAAGGTAATGAGTTTAAACTCATCAAGATGTATACATTAAATGTGTGTAAGTTTCTGAATATCAGTTAAACCTCAATAAAGCTAAAAAATATATAATGAATTACCTGAACTATTATAATAACATTGTTGAAGTGGAAAAAAAATGACATGGCAGGTAAGTGGATGTGGTTGTTTAAGGCAGAGACTAAACATGGGGTGTGGTGGGTGGAAGGCAAAGGCAGATTCCAGAGCACTTTGCTGGAAATGCCTTCAAACTGCCAGGGGTGTGTGGTGAGGCTTGCTGATGGCCATGGCTGTGCTCCTATCTCTGCAGTGAGTCTTCCTTAGAGTGAGGGGCTGGCGCTGGCCTGGAGCTTCTTTGGGCAAGACATCCAGTTAAACACCAGGCTGAGTGGGGAGACCTGCCTTAGAGCTAGAGACATTAGATGATCCTGAGTCTTGCTCAGAAGCCAAGAGCATGGGACTTCTTCATTTTCTATAAGGAAAGGTGGTGACCTTAGCATGGAGCTCTTATCCTGAGATACATCTGTAGAAAGAATTAGCTTACTCACTGAACATCCAAACACTATCTTGTACGGTGACTTCTCTTTTTAATTCATTTTGCATGAGCATGTAGCTTATCTCTCTAACTTGATGGCTTGTTTCTGGTAAGCTGAAACTGTGTCATCTTAGAGTTCATAGTTATTGGATCTAACTGGAAATAATATCAGAGTCCATGTCCCTTACTTTTTAGCTGGGAAGCCTAATAGCTTGTTGGTGGTAGAGCCATGCTTCAAACTCAGGTTTCTTGAGTTCTGGGTAAATGGTTTTTTTTTTTGTTTTTTTGCGGTACGTGGGCCTCCCACTGTTGTGGCCTCTCCCATTGCGGAGCACAGGCTCTGGACACGGAGGCCCAGCGGCCATGGCCCACGGGCCCAGCCACTCCACGGCATGTGGGATCTTCCCGGACCAGGGCACGAACCCGTGTCCCCTGCATCGGCAGGCGGACTCCCAACCACTGCGCCACCAGGGAAGCCCTGGGTAAATGTTTTGTTCTGAAATTTTATGGCATCTTTTAAGGGCCTCTTCACAGCCTTGGACCTGTCACCTAACTCCTATTTTCACCTTTCTTCAATGAAGCTCTACTGCTGTTACTGTATTATATTTTTCTTCCTAAAGTATCAGCCCAATAATTTGAGAATCTTCATTGATGTCCCAAATCATAGCTTTTGTACAATTTTCTTAACCGTTTCAACCCTTATGGCCTTGATAGTCATGCATTTCTGGCACCTTTCTGCTTATACCACTTTAGACTCATCTTCTCTTAAGACTGACCCAATTTCAGTAATCCATATTTAAGAGCGCCTCTTGGTCACAACATCCACCTTACCTTCTAGCTGTTCCATTCGAAACAGCTGCCTCAATTTTTCACGTTTCTGATGGACACTGTGCACTCAACTCAATCTCAGTTATCCCAGTTCTTCACCCTACCTCTAGCTTCAAGGGCCTTCCCCAGGCCCCAAGACTCCATGTCAGTTACTTTCAAGTGATCCTTTCTAACACACTAGAATCACTCCTTACAGTGCCCTAAATTATGTCATATCCCCCAAATAAGTTACTTTACCATTTGTAGGCTATTCACTCATTCCCAAGCGTCCAAGCTTTGCCAGATAAATTTATGAGAAAGTTGCCACTGGGTCTGCTATACTCTTTTATTTCCTAACCTCACTTTTAAGCATCTTATTCCTCATGATCTCATCATCTTATGCCTCTCTGAACTATATATCCCTTTCCTCTTGGGGGAAAAAAAAAAGTGTTCTAACATTTTTCTACATTTTTTAAGCCTCATTCTCAACCATGCCGTCCTCACTCTGAACAGATGACCTTCCTTCCTACTTTACTGAAAAAGCAGAGGCCATCTGGTACAACCTCCATAATCTTTCCTCCTCTCCATCTGTCACCATGCTTTACTCTCTGAAACTTTCTCTGATATCTTCATCTTTCCTTCTCTTCCCTCCTGTTTCCATCTCCTTTCCAAAAGAAGTCCTAGATTTTTTAAAAATAATAACTACTGTGAATAAAGCACTGAGCTAGACTTGTTATGCACTTTATGCATAGGCCTCTCATTGACATCTAAAAGTAGATTTTTTCAGGCACCATATCAGGAAACTGAGACAGAAGTTAGCAACTACCCCAAGGTCACCAAGCACCATGGGGCTCTTTATTTCTTACTTCTTGATTTTTCTACAATCTACAGGATACACCTCTCTCTTCTTGGCCAGATTTGGTCTTTTTCTCTATTTTTGCTTACATAAACATGCACAAAAGCATCCAATTTTCTAAACAAAATTCTAAAACACAAAGAACATAGATTAGTTATTTTGAAAAACTACTAATATAAGAATATCATTCTGCCACATTCATTTATTTAGTTATTGGGGAAATTTTAAGAAGCTTCTTAAAGTATATCAGTCCAGAAACTATTTGCTTCTTATGGTTGAATGTACATCTTCCTAAACCTGATTACTAGATGTTTACGAATCTTTAAAATTAACAGGGCCTAATCAATTGATGTATAATTTATATACGATAAAATGCACCCATTTTAATGTGAACAGTTTGAAGAGTTTTCCTATATGTGTACATTTGTGTAACCTCCATCACAGTCAAGACATAGAACACTCCCATCATTTCAGTAAGATCCCTTATGCCTATTTGCAGTCAATATCTGTCCTCACTCCACTGAACCGGCCCAGTTCCCACTAATTGCTTTCAGTTACTATAGATTATTTTTTCCTGTCCTAGAATTTCATATAAAAGAAATTCTACAACATGCAATCCTTTGTTTCTTGCTTCTATCGTGTAGCATAATAGTGTTGAATGTATCAGTAGTCTTTCTTTTTATTGCTGCATAGTACTCCCTTGAACGGAAATACCACAAATGGCTTATACATTCAACTGTGGACTGACATGTGGACTGTTTCCAGTTTTAAGGCATTCTGAAGAAATTTGCTGTGATTATTCAATTACGAGTCTTTTTTGTAGAAATATGTTTCATTTCTCTTAGGTAAACAATTTTAAAAGAATTGTTTGATCACAAAGTATATGTTTAAGTTTATAAGAAACTATTAAACTGTTTTTCAAAGTGGTTACATCATTTTATGTGACCATCAGAAATATCACAGCTCCAGTTCCAGCATGCCACACCCTCATCAACAATTGGTATTGTCAACCTTTTTAATTTTAGCCATTTTAACAGGTGTATAGAGGTAACCAGTTACAGTTTTAACTTGCATTTCCTTGATGACTAATGATGTTGACCATTTTTCATGTGCTTATTGGCTATTTGCACATTTTCTTTTGTGAAGTATCTGGTCAAATGTTTTGACCATTTTTACATTGGCTTGTCTTCTTAGAGTTGAAAGATCACTTTACATAGTCTTGATACAAAATAATTTGTCAGATAGATGTATTACAAATATTATTGTTCAGTCTACTGTTTGCTTGTTGATTTTCTTAATGATGCTTTTCAAATGACAGAGTTTAAATTTTATGAAGTCCAATCGATTTTGTTTGGTTTGGTTTTTTTTGGTTAAGTTGTATGTCTGTGTGTTTCTGTGTGTGACATGCAATGTTATGTTAGTTTCAGGTATACTACGTAATGATTTGACATGTGCATATGTTATGAAATGATCACCACAATAAGTCTGGTAACCATCTGTCCCCATATAAAGCTATTACAATATTACTGACCATATTCCTTATGCTGTATATTATATCCCTGTGACTTATTTATTATGTAACTGGAAATTTGTACCTCTTAATCCCCTTCACCTATTTCACCCACCCTCCCAACCCTCCCTTCTGGCAACAACCCATTTGTTCTCTGTATCTATGAGTCTATTTTCATTTTGTTTTGTTTGTTTATTTGTTTTGTATTTTTTAGATTCCACATATAAGTGAGAACATGTGGTATTTATCGTTCACTGTCTATTTCACTTAGGATAATACCCTCTAGATCTACCCATGTGGTTACAAATGGCAAAATTTTCATAATTTTTTATGGCTGGGTAATATTCCATTGTATATATAGGCTAAGTCTTCTTTATCCATTTGTCTATCGATGGACACTTAGGTTGCTTACAAATTTTGGCTACTGTAAATAATGCTGCAATGAACAATGGAGTGCATATATCTTTGAATTAGTGCTTTTGTTTTCTTTGGGTAAATACCCAGACGTGCAATTGCTAGATTATATATCAGTTCTATTTTTAATTTTTTTGTGGAAACTTCATAGTGCTTTCCACAGTGGCTGCACAGCTTACATTCCTACCAACAGTGCACAGGGTTCTCTTTTCTCCGTATCTTTACCAACACTTGTTATTTGTTCTTTTTTGATAATAGTCATTCTGGAAGGTGTAAGGTGATATCTCATTGTGGTGTAGATTTACTTTTCCACGATGATTAGTGATGTTGAGCAGCTTTTCAAGATGCCTGTTGGCCATCTGTATGTCTTCTTTGGACAACTGTCTATTCAGGTCTTCTGCCCATTTTTTAATTTGGTTGTTTGTTTTTTTGATGTTGAGTTGCATATTTAGGATATTAACTCCTTATCATTTGAAAATATCTTCTCCAATTCAATAGGCTGCCTTTAGTTTTGTTAATAGTTTCCTAAACTGTGAAAAGGTTTTTTGTTTGCTTGTTTTATGTAGTCCCATATTTTAATTTTTGCTTTTGTTTCCCTTGCCTGAAGAGACATATCCAAAATAATATTGCTAAGACCAATGTCAAAGAGCACACTTACTATGCTTTCTTCTAAGAGTTTTATGAATTCCAATCTTACATTTAAGTCTTTAATCCATTTTGACTTTACTTTTGAATAGGGTGTGAGAAAGTAGTCCCATTTGACTCTTTTGCATGTAGCTGTCCAGTTTTCCCAACACCATTTGTTGAAGAGACTGTCTTTCCCCCACTGTATATTCTTGCCTCCTTTGTTGTAGACTAACTGACCATATAAATATGAGTTTATTTCTGTGATCTCTCTTCTGTTCCATTGACCTATGTGTCTGTTTTTTGTCAGTACCGTACTGTTTTCATTACTGTAGCTTTGTAGTATAGTCTATAAAGGGAGCATGACTCCTCCAGCTCTGTTCTTTTTTCTCAAGATTGTTTTGGCTGTTCAGGGTGTTTTGTGTTTCCATAAAAATATTAGAATTATTTTTTCTAGTTCTATGAAAAATGCCATTAGTATTTTGAGAAAGATTGCATTAAAAATTTAGATTGACTTGGGTAGTATGATCATTTTAACAATATTAATTTTTTCAATCCACAAGAATGGTATATCTTTCCATTTGTTTATGTCATCTCCAGTTTCTTTCATTGGTGTCTTACAGTTTCATGAGTACAGGTCTTTTACCTCCTTGGCTAGATTTAGTCCTAGGTATTTTATTCTTTTTGTTGCAATTGACATATTTCACATCTTTTTGTTTTGTGTGTTTCTTAACTACATATTTTGCATATAGAAGATTTTAAAGTCTTTTAACCTTCCTATTACCTTTAATGTATCTTTGCCTTTACCAATGACAATTTCCCTTTCATAATTTTCATATTTCTAGTTATGGCCTTTTCATTTTCTCTTAGAGAAGTCCCTTTACATTTCTCGTAAAGCTAGTTTAGTGGTGCCAAACTCTTTTTGCTTTTGCTTGTCTGTGAAACTCTTTGTCTTTCCTTCAAATTTGAATGATAGCCTTGTCTGGTAGATTATTCTTGGTTGTAGGTTTTTTCCTTTCATTACTTTGAATAGGCCACTCCCTTCTGGCCTACAAAGTTTCTGCTGAAAAATCTGATGATGATCTTATGGGAGTTCCCTTGTAGGTAACTAGTTGCTTTTCTCTTAGTGTTTGTATGATTCTTTATCTTTAAATTTTCTTTATCTTTAAATTTTGCAGTTTTAATTATAATGTGTCTTGGTGTGGACCTCTTTGGGTTCAGCTTGTTTGGGACACACTGTGCTTCCTGGACCTGGATGTCTGTTTCCTTTCCAGGTTAGGGAAGTATTCAGCTATTATTTGTTCAAATAAGTTCTCTTACCCTTGTTTCTCTCTTTTCTTTCTGGGATTCCTATAATGGGAATGTTAGTATGCATGATGTTGTCTCATAGATCTCTTAAACTATCCTTACTTTTTAAAAATACTTTTTTCTTTTTTCTGTTCAACTTTGATTTCCATCACCTTGTCTTCCAGTTCACTGATTTGTTCCTCTGTATCATCTAATTCCTTCCAGTATATTTTTATTTTACTTATTGTATTCTTCAGCTCTATTTGGTTTTTTTTAAATATTTTTTTTGACTCTTTATTAAAATTTTCACTCTGTTCATTCATTCTTCTCCTAAGTTCTTTGAGCATCTTTGTGATCATTACCTTGAAAGTTTTTTCAGGTATCTTATCTTAGGTATTGCTTATTTCCACTTTGTTTAGTTCTTTTTCTGAGATTTTGTCTTATTCCTTCATTTGGAACATATTCCTCTGTCTCTTCATTTTACTTAATTCTTTGTGTTTATTGCTGTGTATTACATAGACCAGTTATATTGCCTGATCTTGTAGAAGTGGCCTTATGTAGAAAACATCCTAAGAGGCCCAGCACTACACTCCTTTCTGGTTACCAAAGAAATATGTTCTAGGGGTACCCTCTCTGTGGGCTGCATAGGTCCTTCTGTTTTGGTAGGGCTGACTACTTTGGGTGTGCTGGAAGGCAAAGCTAGTACCTGGCCCAGGTGGCTGCCAGGCCCTCCCTTGTGTGATGGCTGCCAGCCCACTAATGGGTGGGGCCAGGTTCCAGCATGGCAATGTAGGGTGTCTAGGGAGTCCTGCGGCTGGTGTCAGCCCACTGGTGGGCAGGGCTAGGAGCTGAGGCAGCTGGCTGCACAGCCCATGGAGTGGCCTGAGGCTGGTGCTGACCTGCTGGTGGGCAGCTAACCCCCTGGCACTAATAGGCTAGAGGGAGGACTCCAAAATGTCCACTTCTAGCACCAGTGTCCTCGTGGTACAACAAGTTTCCAAATATGACTGCTGCCAGAGTCTGTGTCCCCAGGAGGGAGTCACAGATGCCTCCTGCCTCTCTGGGAGACTATCCAAGGTCAGCAAGTGGGTCTGACCCAGTATCCTTTCAAATTACTGCCTCTACACTGGGACTTGGAGCATGTGAGATTTTGCACATGCCCTTTAAAAATAAAGTCTCTGTTTCTTGTGGCCCCTTGGCTCTCCTGTATGCCCACTAACCTTCAAAATCAGACATTCTGGGGTCTCATCTTCCTGATAATAGGAACCCTGGGGCGGGGAGCCTGTTGTGGGGCTCAGACCCCTCCCTCTTTGGGGGAAACCTCTGTAATTATGATTATCCTCCCAGTTGTGGGTCACCTTTCCAGGGGTGTGGGTCTTGACTTTACCACATTTCCACCCCTCCTACCTGTCTCATTATTGTTCCTTCTTTATATCTTCATTTGTGGAAAATCTTTTATGCTCATCTTCAGATCTTTCTCATAAATAGTTTCTCTGTAAATAGCTGTAATTTTGGTGTTCCCATGGAAGGAGGAGAGCTAGGGTCTTCCTATGTCACCATCTTGGCCACTATGCCTCTAGGAGTCTTTATCAACCCCAAGATTGCAAAGGTTTTCTCCTGTGATTTCTTCTAAAGCATTTAGCTTTTATTGTAGGTCTATCATCCATCTAGAGTTAATTTCTGTGTATGGTGTGAGGTAAGGGCTGAGGCTAATGAATTATAATTAAGTACAATATTTAATTAAAGTAAATCTTTAATCGAGAATTATGGGTCCTTCATATTTGCTTTTTTCTCTTCAACATTGCTTTGGCTCTTATGCATTCTTTGAATTCCCATATAATTTCTCATATAAATTTTAGAATTAGATTATCAATTTTTACCAAACAGCCTGGTAGGATTTTCCTAGATTCTGACTGGAATTGTATAGAAATTGTAGACCAATTTAGAGAGAACCGGTGTCTTAAAAGGATTATCTTCCAATTCATAAACATTCTAAATCTCTTCATGAATGTAGATGTTTTAATTGCTCCCAGGAATCTTTTTTAACTTTCAGTATGCAGATATTACACATATTTTATTAAAGTTATCCCCAATAACTTTATGACTTGAAGCCAGGATAAATGAAATTTTAAAATTTCATTTTCAAATTGCTCATTGTTAGTATATAGAAGTGCAGCTAATTTTCGTATGATGATCTTCTGTGTTGTGACCTTGCTAAGTTCATTTATTACTTCTAGACACTTTTGTATAGTTTCTTTAAGGTATTCTACGTGCATGATAATGTCATCTGAATAAAGACAGTTTTATCTCCTTAAAGCCAATCTTTGTGCCTTTTCTTGGCTCATTTCATTAGCTGAGACTTTTAGTAGTGAATACTATAGAAATGGGGTTCAGAACAACGTGCCTTGTCCAAACATTAAGGAGAGTTTATCAGTCTTTCATGAAGAAATATGGTTGCTCTAGTTCTGCTGTATACACCCTTTGTCTTTCTAACTTTACTGAGAGTTTTATCATGAATGAATGTTAAAAATTATCAACTGTTTTCCTGTATCTGTTAGGATAAATACACACATGCACTCACATGACTCTTCAGCTTTTCTCTTTCTTCTTGTGTTTGTTTTAAGGAATGTGTTTTTTATTAATTTGTTGAATTTATGGCCTAAAATCTTTTATAATTTTCTCATACTATCTTATTAATTAATACAGGATTTCAAATATTATCTCCTCTTTCATTTTTGATATTGGCAAATACGTATTCTCTCTTTTACTTGGTAACTCCACCTTAGCCTTTATCAAATTTATTGATCTTTTTAATAAACCAGGCTTTGATTTTATTAATTTTCCATTTGTCTGTTTTTCATTTCCTTGAGTTCTTTTACTCTAAATTTTATTATTTCCTTCTTTCTACTTAATTTGAGTTTAATTTGTTCTTTTTCTTAATGTGGAATAATTTGTTTCTTAAATGTGGCTCCCTAATTTTTTATCTTTCCTGTCTTCTAATATAAACATTTTAAGCTACAATATTTTCCTGGTGTACTACTTTAGTTCCATCCAATGAATTTTGATATATTGTATTTTAGTCAGTTACAATGTTTCAATTTCTCTTTTGATTTTTTTCTTGAGCTGGATTATTTTACAATATATTTTTCCCAATAACTGTGTATTTTGCACATTTAAAAAAAAATTGAATCCTTTTTTAATTCTCTTATAGTCAGATAAGATATCTATACCCTTTGACATTTATTCACTCTTCTTTTATGGCACAATATATGGTGTCTTTGAATGAATAATCCATGTACATTTGAAAAGAATGTATATTTTGCTGTTGCCATGCTACATAAATGTTAATTAGTTCATAGTGGTTGATAGATTTGCTACTTCTTCTATTAAACTGAGAACAGGGTGTTGAAATTTTCAATTAAATTGTGAATTTCTCTATTTCTTATTGTAGTTCTGTGACGTTTAGTTTCATATATTTTGATGCTCTGTTATAATTGCATACACATGTGGGATTCTTGTATCTTCTTGATGAATTTACCACTTATCTTAAGAAACAGTCCTCTTTATCGCTTGACTATTGCTTGACTAGACTCAATTTTGTCTGCTATTAATATAGGTACTGAGGTTTCTTTAGAGTGGTGATTCATGGTATAACTTTTCCACCTTTAAAATTTTGTCTTATCTTAATTTTTATAGTTAATGCCTACTTCTTGTACATAGCATATAGTTGGAATTTGTTGTGGTTATCTAATCTGTCCATCTTGTGTGCCAAGCCATTAATATTTAATATAATTATTGATATAGTTGGATGTAAATCCACCATTCTGCCTTTTTTTTCACTTTCTTCTGTTCTTTTGTTATCTTTTTCTCTTGCCTTCATTTGGCTTACATGAATATGCTCTTTTTAGTATTACATTTTGTCTCTCTTTGGCTTTTTTTTTTTTTTTTTTTTGCGGTATGCAGGCCTCTCACTGTTGTGGCCTCTCCCCTTGCGGAGCACAGGTTCCGGACGAGCAGGCTCAGTGGCCATGGCTCACGGGCCCAGCCACTCCGCGGCATGTGGGATCCTCCCAGACCGGGGCACGAACCCATGTCCCCTGCATCGGCAGGCGGACTCTCAACCACTGCACCACCAGGGAAGCCCTCTCTCTGGCTTTTTAAGTATATCACTTGTTCCATTTTTTTAAATTAGTGGATTTGATGAGATATAAATATACATTTTTAATTTGCCACAGTCTACATTCAAATAACATTATACCCACTTAAGTACAATATAAAAATATTACAATATTTTTCTATCCTCCTTGTACTGTTGTCTTGTTGTTGTCATAAAGTTTATCTCTATGCATTTATAATTCCCAACACTATTATTTTTGCATTAAACAGTAAATTATGTTTTAAATAAATAATAAATTAGAGAAAAAGTTTTTAATAGTTACTCTTACATTTTCATTTCCAGTCTTCCTCATTCCTTTGTAAGGATTTAAATTTTTATCTGGCATTATTTTTTCTTCTGCCTGAAGAACTTCCTTCAACATATCTCTACTACAAGTTTGATGGTGATGAATTCTTTCACTTTTTTTGACTGAAAAATCTTTTTTTAACCTTCTTTTTAAAGGGTATCTTTGTTAGATATAGAGTTTTAAATTGACATTTTTTCTCTTTCTTTACTTAAAATATTTTTTATTCTTTCTTTCATTGCTTCTGATGAAAATTTAGCACTTGTTTTTACTTTGTGGCTAGTACTTAATGTGCATTTTTATTCTAGCTGCTTTTAAAATTTTCTTTTTAAATTGGTTTATAAATATTTCTAGATGTGTCTAGATACAATTTTCTTCGTGTTTATCTTTCTTGGGATTCATTGAGCTTCTTAGATCTTTGAATTTATACTGTTCACATCAATTTCAGACAATTTTTTGGTCATTTCTTCAATATTTTTGATCCTCTTTTTGTGACTCTAATTCCACTTATATTAGAACACTTTAAAATGGCCCACAGATGATTAATTCCACTTTTTGTGTTTTCTTCAACTGTGTTTCCTTCTATGTTTAGTTTTTCTATTTCTGTGTCATCAAGTTCACTGATCTTTATATCTTACACATTTTCTCATTATTTTTTTCCTTTAATATTTAATTACATTTAGAAAGCTGTTTTAAATTCTTATCTGATAATTCCCTCATTTTTTTCAAATCCTGGGACTGTTTATATTGATTTTTCTCTTGATAATGGGTCCATTTTCCTGCTTCTTCACATTTCGTCATTTTTAATTGAATGCTGAAAATTGCTATTTTTATTGCTTTTAGTGTATAGATTTTGTTGTCTTTTTTTTTTTTACAGTATTGAATTTTGAGGGAGGGTGGTGTTAATTTAAGTACTTTTTTTATCAGCTTGATCCTTTCAAAGTTTGATTTTCAGCTCTCTTATGACAGGTCTAAAGAAATTTTTACTATAGTGTCAGCCTATGGGATAGCTTCTCTGAGATCTCTGCTATGCTTATCATTCAAGATGTTTCAACTTTTGACCCCAGACTTCCATTCCAATATTATCATACATTTCCTTTTGGGATGCACATTATGCTCCTGTCAACCAAGTCCCCTGTTTGGCTTATTCTATTCATTCCCTTTGTCTAAAATGCTCTATTCTTTTTTTCTGCCTTTTTAAACCACATCATTGTTTCCATACGTAGATTACATATCATCACCTCTATAAAGCTTTCATTCATCATCTACATCAGAAGTAACTCTTTCCTTCTCTGCTTCTAAGTTTTTTGGTTTGATTCTATCTCAATTTGTCATATCTTACATCATAGCTATTTGTAGTCAAATTATTTTGTCTTTCTTAGACTTAGCTTACTCATCTTTAGAATAAAGGTGGCTAGATTTCTCAGATAACTTGTTGGATTAGTCTATTATAATGAAATATAATGAATGTGAAAAGTTATTATTATCTTTAGCTTGATGATAATCTTATCACCCTTATAATGCTGTAATGTCCTTGATTGGCAACATCTGGTTGCCATAAGAATTTTGTAATTCTCCATATTTTGACTATATTCTTCAAATATTATGACCCTTTTCTTTGTCCACTATAAACTTCCCAGTGCACAACCAATGCATTTATTCTCTATGAATGAGGAAAGTGTGAACAAGCACAATTACCTAGTTCACGTGCCAAAACATATATTCCTCAAGCATTTTGATATGCAAGGTGAAACTATATTTTGGCTTGAATTACTCTGATACTTACCTTGTTTAACATTTTTCACATCATGTGGATTAATTGGCTAAATGACCTGAAGCTATGAGTTAATATGCATTTATCAAGTGCTTGCTAAGTTTCCAATAACATGTTAGATACTTTGGCCAAACAATAATAACCTTAATACTAACATTTGTTGATAATATGCTCTGGTCCCAGTATCCTGCTTAAGGCTTTTATATACATAAACTCTTTAATCTTCCAAGAAAAAGGTGGTTATGAAAGCTATTTTATCCGTATTCCTTACATAAAAAAATAAAGACTTAGTGATGTTAAGCAATCTCCCCAAGATCACACTCTGAATTAGAGATTGAGATTAGATTCTCAATTAGAATCACCTGGAAGTTTTTAATAAATTACCACATCCTCTAGCACCCTACACCATTTAACTCAATCTCTGAGGGTATAGCCCAGGCACCAGTATTCTAAAGTATCCTTGCAGGTGATCTGAATATGCAGCCATGATTGAGAGTCACTACTCTAGAACCTATATTTTATCCCTTGTAAGAATTTATAAAAGACTCCTCCTGACCAATATGAGCTTACAAGTTAATTGGATAAACATACACAGATGAAACAATAAATAACTAGTACACAGGTAGCTTGCACAAGCCTCTTAGATAGCCTCATCCACCAGAGGGTAGACAGCAGAAGCAAGAAGAACTACAATCCTGCAGCCTGTGGAACGAAAACCACATTCACAGAAAGACAGAAAAAATGAAAAGGCAGGAGCCTATGTAACAGATGAAGGAACAAAATAAAACCACAGAAAAACAACTAAATGAAGTAGAAATAGAGAACCTTCCAGAAAAAGAATTCAGAATAATAATCGTGAAGATGATCCAGGACCTTGAAAAAGAATGGAGGAAAAGATCGAGAAGATGCAAGAAATGTTAAACAAAGACCTAGAAGAATTAAAGAACAAACAAACAGAGATGAACAATACAATAACTGAAATGAAAAATACACTAGAAGGAATCAATAGCAGAATAACTGAGGCAGAAGAACGGATAAGGGACCTGGAAGACAGAATGGCGGAATTCAATGCTGCAGAACAGAATAAAGAAAAAAGAATGAAAAGAAATGAAGACAGCCTCAGAGACCTCTGGGACAACATTAAACGCAACAACATTCACATTGTAGGGGTCTCAGAAGGAAAAGAGAGAGAGAGAAAGGACCCGAGAAAATATTTGAAGAGATTATAGTTGAAAAGTTCCCTAACATGGGAAAAGAAATAGCCACCCAAGTCCAGGAAGTGCAGAGAGTCCCAAACAGGATAAATCCAAGGAGAAACATACTGAGACACATAGTAATCAAATTGACAAAAATTAAAGACAAAGAAAAATTATTAAAAGCAACAAGGGAAAAATGACAAATAACATACAAGGGAACTCCCATAAGGTTAACAGCTGAGTTCTCAGCAGAAACTCTACAAGCCAAAAGGGAGTGTCACGATATATTTCAAGTGATGAAAGGGAAGAACCTACAAGCAAGATTCTCTACTGAGCAAGGATCTCATTCAGATTCGATGGAGAAATCAAAAGCTTTACAGACAAGCAAAAGCTAAAAGAATTCAGCACCATCAAACCAACTCTACAACAAAGCTAAAGGAACTTCTCTAGGCAGGAAACACAAGAGAAGAAAAGGACCTACAAAAACAAATGCAAAACAGTTAAGAAAATGGTAATAAGAATATACATATCGATAATCACCTTAAATGTGAATGGATTAAATGCTCCAACCAAAAGACACAGGCTCAATGAATAGATAAAAAAAAACAAGACCCATCTATATGCTGTCTACAAGAGACCCACTTCAGACCTAGGGACACAAAAAGACTGAAAGTGAGGGGATGGAAAAAGATATTCCATGCAAATGGAAATCACAAGAAAGCTGGAGTAGCAATACTCATATCAGATAAAATAGACTTTAAAATAAAGAATGTTACAAGAATGGGTCCTTCAAGATGGTGGAGGAGTGAGAAGTGGAGATTGCCTTCCTCCCCACAGATACATCAGAAATACATCTACACGTGGAACAACTCCTACAGAACACCTACTGAACACTGGCAGAAGACCTCAAACTTCCCAAAAGGCAAGAAACTCCCCACGTACCTGGGTAGGGCAAAAGAAAAAAGAATAAACAGAGACAAAAGAATAGGGACGGGACCTGCACCACTAAGAGGGAGCTGTGAAGGAGGAAAGGTTTCCACACACTAGGAAGACCCTTTACTGGCAGAGACTGCGGGTGGCAGAGGGGGGAAGCTTCGGAGTAGCAGATGAGAGCACAGCAACAGGGGTGCAGAGGGCAAAGCAGAGAGATTCCTTCACAGAGGATCAGTGCCAACCAGCAATCACCAACCCAAGAGGCTTGTCTGCTCATCTGCTGGCCAGGACTGGTGGGGACTGGGAGCTGAGGCTTGGGCTTCGGAGGTCAGATCTCAGGGAGAGGACTGGGGTTGGCTGCGTGAAAACAGCCTGAAGGGGGGTAGTGTGTCACAACTAGCCAGGAGGGAGTCTGGGAAAAAGTCTGGACCTGCCTAAGAGGCAAGAGACCATTGTTTCAGGGAGTGCGGGGAGAGGGCATTCAGAGCACCGCCTAAACAAGCTCCAGAGACAGGCATGATCCGCGACTATCAGCGCAGGCATCACAGATGAGCATAAACGCTAAGGCTGTTGCTGCAGCCACCAAGAAGCCTGTGTGCAAGCACAGGTCACTATCCACACCTCCCCTCCCAGGAGCCTGTGCAGCCTGCCACTGCCAGGGTCCTGTAATCCAGGGAAAACTTCCCCAGGAGAACACATGGCATGCCTCAGGCTGGTGCAATGTCACGCCAGCCTCTGCAACTGCAGGCTTACCTGCATTCTGTACCCCTCCATCTCCCCAGTCTCAGTGAGCCAGAGCCCCCTAATCAGCTGCTCCTTTAACCCCGTCCAGTCTGAGCAAACAAGAGTCACCCTCAGGCAACCTACACACAGAGGCAGGGCCAAATACAAAGCTGAACACCAAAGAAGAGAAAAGGAGATCTCTCCCAGCAGCCTCAGGAGCAGTGGATTAAATCTCCACAATCAACCTGATGTACCCTGCATCTGTGGAATACCTGAATAGACAACGAATCATCCCAAATTGAGGAGGTGGACTTTGGGAGCAAAGATTTATTTTTATTTTTTCTCTTTTTCCGTGTGGCCGACAGGGTCTTGGTGCTCCAGCCAGGTGTCAGGCCTATGCCTCTGAGGTGTGAGAGCCGAGTTCAGGACATCAGTCCACCAGAGACCTCCAAGCTCCACATAATATCAAACAGCGAAAGCTTTCCCAGAGATCTCCAAATCAATGCTAAAACCCAGCTCCACTCAACAATGAGCAAGCTTCAGTGCTGGACACCCTATGCCAAACAACTAGCAAGAGAGGAACAAAACACCACCCATTAGCAGAGGCTGCCTAAAATCTTAAGGTTCCAGACACCCCAAAACACACCACCAGACATGGTCCTGTCCACCAGAAAGACAAGATCCAACCTCATCCTCCAGAACACAGGCACTAGTACCCTCCACCAGGAAGCCTACACAACCCACTGAACCAACCTTAGCCACTGGGGGCAGACGCCAAAAACAATGGGAAGTACGAACCTGCAGCCTGCAAAAAGGAGACCCCAAACACAGTAAGTAAGCAAAATGAGAAGACAGAGAAACACACAGCAGCTGAAGGAGTAAGGCAAAACCCCAGCAGACCAAACAAATGAAGAGGAAATAGGCAGTATACCTGGAAAAGAATTCAGAGTAATGATAGTAAAGATGATCCAAAATCTTGGAAATAGAATGGAGAAAATACAAGAAACGTTTAACAAGGACCTAGAAGAACTAAAGAGCAAAGAAACAATGATGAACAACACAGTAAATGAAATTTAAAATTCTCTAGAAGGAACCAATAGCAGAATAACTGAGGCAGAAAAACGGATAAGTGACCTGGAAGATAAAATAGTGGAAATAACTACCACAGAGCAGAATAAAGAAAAAAGAATGAAAAGAATAGGGGACAGTCTCAGAGACCTCTGGGACAACATTAAACACACCAACATTCGAATTATAGGGGTTCCAGAAGAAGAAGATAAAAAGAAAGGGGCTGAGAAAATATTTGAAGAGATTATAGTTGAAAACTTCCCTAATATGGAAAAGGAAATTGTTACTCAAGTACAGGAAGCACAGAGAGTCCCATAGAGGAAAAATCCAAGGAGAAAGATGACAAGATACATATTAATCAAACTATCAAAAATTAAATACAAAGATAAAATATAAAAAGCAGCAAGGGAAAAACAACAAATAACATACAAGGGAATCCCCATAAGGTTAACAGCTGATCTTTCAGCAGAAACTCTGCAAGCCACAAAGGGGTGGCAGGACATATTGAAAGTGATGAAAGGGAAAAACCTACAACCAAGATTACTCTACGCAGCATGGATCTCATTCAGATTCGATGGAGAAATTAAAACCTTTACAGACAAGCAAAAGCTAGGAGAATTCAGCACCACAAAACCAGCTTATAAAAAATGCTAAAGGAACTTCTCTAGGCAGAAAACAGAAGACAAGGAAAACACCTACAATAACAAACCCAAAACAATTAAGAAATGGTAATAGGAACATACATATCGATAATTACCTTAAATGTAAATGGATTAAATGCTCCAACCAAAACACACACACTGGCTGAATGGACACAAAAACAAGACCTGCATATATGCTGTCTACAAGAGACCCACTTCAGACCTAGGGACACATACAGACTGAAAGTGGGGGGATGGAAAAAGATATTCCATGCAAATGGAAATCAAAAGAAAGCTGGAGTAGCATTTCTAATATCAGACAAAATAACTTAAAAATAAAGACTATTACAAGAGACAAAGAAGGACACTACATAATGATCCAGGGATGGATCGAAGAAGAAGATATAACAATTGTAAATATTTATGCACCCAACATAGGAGCACCTCAATACATAAGACAAATGCTAACAGCCATAAAAGGGGATATCAACAGTAATCATAGTAGGGGACTTTAACACCCCACTTTCACCAATGGACAGATCATCAAAAATGAAAATAAATACGGAAACACAAGCTTTAAATGATACAATAAACAAGATGGACTTATTTATAGGACATTCCTTCCAAAAACAACATAATACACTTTCTTTTCAAGTGCTCATGGAACATCTCCAGGATAGATCATATCCTGGGTCACAAATCAAGCCATGGTAAATTTAAGAAAACCAAAATCGTATCAAGTATGTTTTTCCAACCATAGTGCTATGAGACTAGAAATCAAATACAGGAAAAATCTGTAAAAAATACAAACACTTGGAGGCTAAACAACACATTACTGAATAACCAAGAGATCACTGAAGAAATCAAAGAGGAAATCAAAAAATACCTAGAGAAAAATGACAATGAAAACACAATGACTGAAAACTTATGGGATGCAGCAAAAGCAGTTGTAAGAGGGAAGTTTACAGCAATACAATCCTACCTCAAGAAACAAGAAACATCTCAAATAAATAACCTAACCTTGCACCTAATGCAATTAGAGAAAGAAGAACAAAAAAACCCCAAAGTTAGCAGAAAGAAAGAAATCATGAAAATCAGATCAGAAATAAATGAAAAAGACATGAAGGAAACAATAGCAAAGATCAATAAAATTAAAAGCTGGTTCTTTGAGAAGATAAACAAAATTGATAAACCATTAACCACATTCATCAAGAAAAAAGGGAGAAAACTCAAATCAACAGAATTAGAAATGAAAAAGGAAATACAACTGACATTGCAGAAATATAAGGATCATGAGAGATTACTACAAACAACTATATGCCAATAAAATGGACAACCTGGGAGAAATGGACATATACCTAGAAAAGCACAGTCTTCCAAGACTGAACCAGGAAGAAATAGAAAATATAAACAAACCAATCACAAGCTCTGAAATTGAGACTGTGATTAAAAATCTTCCAACAACAAAAGCCCAGGACCAGGTGGCTTCACAGGCGAATTCTATCAAACATTGAGAGAAGAGCTAACACCTATCCACCTCGAACTCTTCCAAAATATAACAGAGGAAGGAACACTCCCAAACTCATTCTACAAGGCCACCATTGCCCTGATACCAGAACCAGACAAAGATGTCACAAAGAAAGGAAACTACAGGCCAATATCACTGATGAACGTAGATGCAAAAATCGTCAACAAAATACTAGCAAACAGAATCCAACAGCACATTAAAAGGATCATACACCATGATCAAGTGGGGTTTATCCCAGGAATGCAAGGATTCTTCAATATACGCAAATGATAAACCATATTAACAAACTGAAGGAGAAAAATTATATGCTCATCTCAATAGATGCAGAAAAAGCTTTCGACAAAATTCAACAGCCATTTATGACAAAAACACTCCACAAAGTAGGCATAGAGGAAACTTACCTCAACATAATAAAGGCCATATATGACAAACCCACAGCCAACATCTTTCTCAATGGCAAAACCTGAAATCATTTCCGCTAAGATCAGTAACAAGACAAGGTTTTCCAGTCTCAGCACTATTATTCAACATAGTTTTGGAAGTTTTAGCCACAGCAATCAGAGAAGAAAAAGAACTAAAATGAATCCAAATTGGAAAAGAAGAAGTAAGGCTGTCACTGTTTGCAGATGACATAATACTATACATAGAGAACCCTAAAGACACTACTAGAAACCTACCAGAACTAATCAATGAATTTGGTAACGTAGCAGGATACAAAATTAATGCACAGAAATCTCTTGCATTCCTATACACTAATGATGAAAAATCTGAAAGAGAAATTAAGGAAACACTCCCATTTACCACTGCAACAAAAAGAATAAAATGCCTAGGAATAAACCTACCTAAGGAGACAAAAGACCTGTATGTAGAAAACTGTAGGATACTGATGAAAGAAATAAAAGATGACACAAACAGATGGAGAGATATACCATATTCTTGGTTTGGAAGAATCAACATTGTGAAAATGACTATACTACCAAAAGCAGTCTACAGATTGAATGCAATCCTTATCAAACCACCACTGGCATTTTTCACAGAACTAGAATAAAAAATTTCACAATTTATATGGAAACACAAAAGACCCTTAATAGCCAAAATGATCTTGAGAAAAATAAAAGGAGCCGGAAGAATCAGGCTCCCTGACTTCAGACTATACTACAAACCTACAATAATCACAACAGTATGGTACTGGCACAAAAACAGAAATATAGATCAATGGAACAGGATAGAAAGCTCAGAGATAAACCCACACACATACTGTCACCTTATTTTTGACGAAGGAGGCAGGAATATACAATGGAGAAAAGACAGCGTTTTCAATAAGTGGTGCTTGGAAAACTGGACAGATACGTATAAAATAATGAAATTAGCACACTCTCTAACACCATACACAAAAATAAACTCAAAATGGATTAAAGACCTAAATGTAAGGCCAGAAACTATAAAATTCTTATAGGAAAACATAGGCAGAACATTCTATGACATAAATCACACCAAGATCCTTTTTTACCCTCCTCCTAGAGATGGAAATAAAAACAAAAATAAACAAATGGAACCTAATGAAACTTAAAAGGTTTTGCACAGCAAAGGACCCATAAACAAGATGAAAAGACAACTCTCAGAATGGGAGAAAATATTTGCAAGTGAAGCAACTGACAAACTATTAATTTATAAAATATATAAGCAGCTCATGCAGCTCAATGTCAAAAAAAAAAAACCAGCCTAATAAAAATGGGCAGAAGACCTAAATAGACATTTCCCCAAAGAAGATATACAGATAGTCAACAAACACATGAAAGAATGCTCAACATCACTAATCATTAGAGAAATGCAAATCAAAACTACAATGAGGTTATCACCTCACACCAGTCAGAATGGCCATCATCAAAAATGTGCAAACAATAAATGCTGGGGACGGTGTGGAGAAAAGGGAATCCTCTTGCACTGTTGGTGGGAATGTAAATTGATACAGCCGCTATGGAGAACAGTATGGAGGTTCCTTAAAAAATTAAAAATAGAGCTACCATATGACCCAGCAATCTCACTACTGGGCATATACCCTGAGAAAACCATAATTCAAAAAGAGTCATGTACCACAATATTCATTGCAGCTCTATTTACAATAGCCAGGACATGGAGGCAACCTAAGTGTCCATCTACAGATGAATGGATAAAGAAGATGTAGTACATATATAACAATAGAATATTACTCAACCATAAAAAGAAACAAAATTGAGTTATTTGTAGTGAGGTGGATGGCCCTAGAGTCTGTCATACCGAGTGAAGTAAGTCAGAAAGAGAAAAACAAGTACCATATGCTAACACATATATATGAGATCTAAAAAATAGTTATGAAGAACCTAAGGGCAGGACAGGAATAAAGATGCAGATGTAGAGAATGGACTTGAGGACATGGGGAGGGGGAAGAGTAAGCTGGGACGAAGTGAGAGTGTGTCATGTACTTATATACACTACCAAATGTAAAATAGATAGCTAGTGGGAAGCAGCCTCATAGCACAGGGACATCAGCTCAGTGCTTTGTGACCACCTAGAGGGGTAGGATAGGGAGGGTGGGAGGGAGACGCAAGAGGGAGGAGATGTGGGGATGTATGTGTATGTATAGCTGATTCACTTTGTTATAAAGCAGAAACTAACACACCATTGTAAAGCAATTACACTCCAATAAAGATGTTAAAAAAAAAAGAATGCTACAAGAGACAAGAAAGGACACTACATAATGACTAAGGGATCAATCCAAGAAGAAGATATAACAATTATAAATATATATGCTCCCAGCATAGGTGCACATCAATACATAAAGCAAATGCTAACAGCTATAAAAGAGAAAATCAACAGTAACACAGTAATAGTGGGGGACGTTAACACCCCATTTACACCAATAGATCATCTAGACAGAAAATTATTATGGAAACAAAAGCTTTAAATGACACAATAGACCAGATAGATTTAATTGATATTTATAGGACACTCCATCCAAAAACAGCAGATTACACTTTCTTCTCAAGTACACACAGAACATTCTCCAGAATAGACTGAGGCACAAATCAAGCCTCGGTAAATTTGAGAAAATTGAAATGATATCAAGCATCTTTTCTGACCACAACACTATGAGATTAGAAATCAATTGCAGGGGAAAAAAAACTGTAAAAAATACAAACACATGGAGGATAAACAATACATTACTAAATAACCAAGAGATCACTGAAGAAATCAGAGGAAATCAAAAAATGACAATGAAAACATGACGATCCAAAACCTATGGGATGCAGCAAAAGCAGTTGTATGAGGGAAGTTTATAGCAATACAATTCTACCACAAGAAACAAGAAATATCTCAAATAAACAATCTAACCTTACACCTAAAGGAACTAGAGAAAGAACAAACAAAACCCAAAGTTAGTAGAAGGAAAGAAAACATAAAGATCAGAACAGAAATAAATGAAATACAAACAAAGAAAGCAATAACAAAGATCAATAAAACTAAAAGCTGGTTCTCTGAGAAACAAAGTTGATAAACCTTTAGCCACACTCATCAAGAAAAAGAGGGAGAAGACTCAAATCAATAAAATTAGAAATGAAAAAGGAGAAGTTACAACAGACACCGCAGAAATACAAAGCATCATATGGGACTACTGCAAGTAACTCTATGCCAATAAAGTGGACAACCTGGAAGAAATAGACAAATACTTAGAAAGGTATAACCTTCCAAGTCTGAACCAGGAAGAAACAGAAAATATGAGCAGACCAATCACAAGTAATAAAATTGAAACTGTGATTAAAAATCTTCCAACAGGGGCTTCCTTGGTGGCGCAGTGGTTGAGAGTCCGCCTGCTGATGCAGGGGACACAGGTTCGTGCCCCAGTCCAGGAAGATCCCACATGCCACGAAGCGGCTAGGCCCATGAGCCATGGCCACTGAGCCTGTGTGTCCAGAGCCTGTGCTACGCAATGGGAGAGTCCACAACAGTGAGAGGCCCACTTACCACACACACACAAAAAATCTTCCAACAAACAAAAGTCCAGGACCAGATGGCTTCACAGGTCAATTCTATCAAACATTTAGAGAAAAGCTAACACACATCCTTCTCAAAGTCTTCCAAAAATTGCAGAGGAAAGAATACTCCCAAACTCATTCTACGAGGCCACCATCACCCTGATACCAAAAACAGAAAAAAAATCACAAAAAAAGAAAATTACAGACCAATATCACTGATGAACATAGATACAAAATTTCTCAACAAAACACCAGCAAACAGAAGCCAACAACACATTAAAATGATCATACACCATGATCAAGTAGGATTTATCCCAGGAATGCAAGGATTCTTCAATATACGCAAATCATTCAATGTGATAAACCATATTAACAAATTGAAGGAGAAAAACCATATGATCATCTCAATAGATGCAGAAAAAACTTTTGACAAAATTCAACATCCATTAATGATAGAAACCATCCAGAAAGTGGACATAGAGGGAACCTACCTCAACATAATAAAGGCCATATATGACAAACCCATAGCAAACATCATTCTCAATGGTGAAAAACTGAAATCATTTCCTCTAAGATCAGGAGCAAGACAAGGATGTCCACTCTCACCACTAGTATTCAACATAGTTTTGGAAGTCCTAGCCACAGCAATAGAGAAGAAAAAGGAATAAAAGGAATGCAAAAATTGGAAAAGAAGAAGTAAAACTGTCACTGTTTGCAGATGACATAATATTATACATAGAGAATCCTAAAGATGCCACCAGAAAACTACTAGAGCTAATCAATGAATTTGGCAAAGTTGCAGGATACAAAATCAATGCACAGAAGTCTCTTCCATTCCTATACACTAACAACAAAATATCAGAAAGAGAAATTAAGGAGACAATCCCATTCACCACTGCAACAAAAAGAATAAAATACCTAGGAATAAACCTACCTAAGGAGGTAAAAGACCTGTACTCAGAAAACTATAGGACACTGAAGAAAGAAATCAAAGATGACACAAACAGATGGAGAGATATACCATGTTATTGGACTGGAAGAATCAATATTGTGAAAATGACTATACTACCCAAGGCAATCTACAGATTCAATGCAATCCCTATCAAATTTCCAATGGCATTTTTTACAGAACTAGAAAAAAAAATCTTAAAATCTGTATGGAGACACAAAAGATCCCAAATAGCCAAAGCAATCTTAAGGGAAAAATGGAGCTGGAGAAATCAGACTCCCTGACTTCATACTATACTACAAAGCTACAGTAATCAAGACAATATGGTACTGGCACAAAAACTGAAATGTAGATCAATGGAACAGGATAGAAAGCCCAGAGATATACACACGAACCTATGGTCAATTAATCTATGACAAAGGAGGCAAGGATATGCAATGGAGAAAAGACAGTCTCTTCAATAAGTGGTGCTGGGAAAACTGGACAGCTACCTGTAAAAGAATGAAATTAGAACACTCCCTAACACCATACACAAAAATAAACTCAAAATGGATTAAAGACCTTAATATAAGACTGGACACTATAAAACTCTAAGAGGAAAACATAGGAAGAACACTCTTTGACATAAATCACAGCAAGATCTTTTTTGACCCACCTCCTAGAGTAATGGAAATAAAAAGAAAAATAAACAAACAAAAAATAACTAGTACAAAGAAACCAGGAGATTACAGAAGTAAACTCTGAATTATATAGCCTACTCTCTAAGAGCAGCAGAATTTGAGAGAATGTAACTTAATTATAATTCTCAAGTGTGAAAAGTGTTTGAATATAAAGAACAACCAAATGCTTTCTCTCTAACAGAACAGGAGATGCTTTTAAATTGCAGACAAGATTGTGTCTAGTTTAAGAAAGGGTTTCAACATTCATTTGGACTTAGGGGCATAGGTTGTCTTGAAGACTTTTAACATAGGGTGTTTTTAAATATGATTCTACTCAAAGGCAGGCCACTGGACTGAGTGACACCCTCACGGCCTCTCTCAGCCCAGGAATTGTGTGACATGCATTGGAATGCAAACAGCTCATCACTGTGAGGAAAATGAAACAGCTAATATGTCTTGCTAACTCAGACTGCTTGCCTCCTCCAGACCATCTCTACAAAGTTGCCCTAAGCCATTAGAGCACCTTTCAATTCTGGTCCCCAACAGCAAAATTCTGAAGAACAATAGTGCAGTATCTGAGAATAACAACTCACTCTATCCAGTACCCATCACAGCAAAACCATCTGCCTAAGTATTCAACATTATTACAAGTTTGCACCCCTTCAGAATAAATAAGTTAGACCAATGAGGCTAAGTGATCAGTGTCCCATACATGGGTTTTAAATGAGTGGTAGGGATCCATGCATGTGGGGAAGTGTATGCAGTCCAGTGGGAATGATGAATAAACCAAAGGAGGTGTTACTGTGGGTGAAAACAAGGAGCACCCTGGGCATCTTGAATGTAAATGGTGAAACAGCAGAGTTTCAGGATGCTCCTCATTTTCACCAGCATTGCCCCTATTGTGAGAGTATGACTCCTAATCCATGCCACTCTCCTCTCACTCTCACTGCTGTCCTCTCCCTTATAAGAGCTGGCCACCTAGTACCAAATGTGCTAAGAATACACAGGAAGGGCGGCAATGACTGCCAAAGGAAGGCGTGGGAGGCAAAAGATGAGGAATATGTATAGGAAATGACTGTAGACACATCTGATCAAAATGTAAAATCTGACATTTATCTGTTTGCAATGCTGCAGAAAGGTGGTCTTGCCAACCATGGATGGGCCAGGAAGCAGTGGTTTTTCTATTAAGGGTAAATAAAGTGAGGGTAAAATTTAAAGTTGAGGAATTTTTCTGTTGCTAGAAGGCAAATTACTACATGCAGTAGTACAAAAGAACAGGGGTAAACAATACAATATGCTGTGAATTGCGAATGCATGTGTGGTAATGTCATGAATATATTAACTTCCTTCATTGTCAAGGCAAGTGACAGAGGCTGCCTGAAATTCAGAGGAGCCGGCTGTCACTCTGCAGCTCAGACACTTGGAGTCACATCTCTCCTAATAACAAAGTCTATTCTGTTTACATTTGACATAGCGAGCAAGGGGTGGCGCGTTGCTTTTTTATAAGGAAATGAATGAAGGCCTGAATGAATGAAGGAGTGAATGAGAAGATGGAGTCTCTCTACCCAGTCCATCCTGAAGCCATCGGTCTTCCCTGTTTGGATGAAAACAAATCATCTCTGACGGGAGCACATTTAGATGAATTTTTAAATATTTCTGGCAATGGGTTGTATTTATTTATTTTAACTATGTCAACATACTGCACATTTCTGAGTCTGGGTCCCAGTGGTGTTTAATAAAAGAAACCTGCAAAGCACTACAGTGTCAGAATCAGGGAAGGAGGAGACTATACAAACAAATGGAATTTGAGGGAATTTGAGGATGATGCCAGTGAGGGCTGGTGACAGGTTAACATTAGTTCTCCTTGGGTTGGGGGCTCTGGCTATCTGGCTGTTTCCCCATCCTAAATGCATAACTGAGGTAGGAAGGTAAATATCCCATTGTGCTTAATAGCAGGATCCAGAGAAATGTTCTCAGAGTGAGGGAGGGAAAAGAGCCGGAGGCAGATTATTAGGTTGGAATTAAAATGCAGACGAGATTCATTAAATTGTTGACCCTCCTCCCCACTCCAAAAAAAAAAAAAATTCAGGTTGCCATCTTAAATTGACAGCATTAGAGAGGAATTATGTGCGCTGATTAATAAGTGAATGTTTTTACCATTATGATCGCGGCACCTGCTAGTTATGTCGACATTGAAGAGGCTCTCAAACTACAGTGTTTCCAATAATAAAGGTACCATCAGCTGAAAGTTGTGCACAAGTGTCAGTGCAGGGACACATCATTTTCTTATACGGTTGTGATGTTTAAAAATATTGCCACAATTTCTCTTGCTAGTTTCCTCCGCACCCTCCCCCCAACTCCTACCTATGTATTGCATGCAAAAGCACATCACTGACTCACATCAGTAAAGCAAAGGAAATTTAGGGTCCGATCAGAAGATGCCAAAGTGAGTGAATTCCAGAGCAAGACTAACATTCAGCTTACCATTTAGAGCCACACGATATGAAGTGATTTCAAAACATGTGTTATTCTTTCCAGGTTCCAAGAAAAATGGCAATTTTATCCAGTTTGGGTGGTTGCCAAAGGTGCCATTTCACCAAATGTAGCTACGGTCATAAAAAAGGAAGCTTCAGAGCAGATTAACTGGTTTTGCTGTACGATAATGGTGCTTTAAATGAGCAATTTGAGACAATTAACCTGGAACAGGCACTTCTGAGTGCTTTATCCCTTTAACAGTTTTGGTTCTTCAAACAAGAACAGAGAAAATGAAAATTGGCTCCTTCCCATCGTAGAATCTTCTGTATAACTTTGTGAATATGCATATGATCCGTAAGGAGCGTGTAATGGGAAATCTAAACTATGTAATTTGGAGATGTAATACTCCATCAACCAAATAAAATCATTAAAAAAATTAACGGGTATTTATGTGGCTGACTTAAGATAAAAATGTTCTCCATCTTTTGGTAATACTTAATAGCTCCTTCCTTGGATACAAAACACGTATTTTTCATCTATGTGCTTATTATTTACCGTAAAGTATGGGAGGGAAAAGATCATTTCGAATTATATGGAATTATTAAAGTATTAAAATGCTTTCACACACTATCTAGAGATACTGTTCTCTCATTATATTTAAAAATAGCTAGGCAGAGAGAACAAAAATAAAATGAATCTTACTAATCAAAAGGAAGCGATTTAAGAATGCACTTTTTAAAATTACCTAATTTCAAACCACATGAGAAATATTTGGGTGCCTATTATGTGCACGAGATTAAGGAAGATAATATAGAGTAGATTAATTATAGCTATTACCATTATGAATGCATTGTTCTGGAAAGGTTAACCTAGAGATTGTGTACAGGATGCAGTAGAGTCAGAGTGATAAAAGACTTCTACCGTGATTGAAGGGCCCTGACTATGTTGCGGGGACGAGCCACGCTAAAGAGAACGTCTTAGGGAAGGCGAGTATTTAAAAATCATTGCTGGGAGATTTGGAATTCTTAATAGAAACTCCAGGAAGCCTGAGGCACCTTTGTAATATGGAAATGGGAGGGAAAAAATAACAATTTATGCCTGGGAACTGACCTTTCCTTAATGATGTGTGATCCTTGCTTCAGTTCCTTGAGGTTTAAGCCCCCACCAGAAACATGGGGAAGTCTCTTCACTGCACAGACTGAAAGGGTGGTACTCAAGGAAAAAGCACAACAGCTAGAAGGATGACTTATCAAAAAAAAAAAAAGAAGTCAATTATTATGTATTCTGTAATAAGTAAGCCATAGTCATCTAAATTTTGGAATTTTTCCACATTGCTCAATCCAGCATTTAATTCTCAGACCTTATCTCACTTGACAATTCTGCAGCATTTGACACAGCTGATCACTCCCTCCTTGGAACCTTCTACCTCAATATCACTCTCTCCTACCTTATTGATTAATACTTCTTAGATTCCTCTGATGGACTTTTCTCTTCCTCTCAACCTCTAAACTTTTTGAGTGCTCCAGTTCTCAGCCTTACACACCTCCTCTGTCTTCACGTAGTCCGTAGGTCATCACATCCAGTCCTATGGCTGCAAATGCCATGTTACTGACACCCTGATGGACATCTCTAAACTTGATGTCTCCTGTGAGCCCCAGATTCATATATCCATCTGTCTACTCAGTATCTCCCTTTGAATGTCTAATAAATGTCTCAGAATGAACATGGCCAAACTGAACTGAACCCAAACTATTCTTCTCCTCATCTTTCCATTTTGGTAACTACCGCTGTGTATGCTCGGTCATTCAGGATAAAAACCTCAGAGTTAATTTTTCTTCCCATGGAGTTCTATTTCTGTTGTGAATTTGGAAAATGTAAGGACTCAAGATTATTCTTTGCATAAACAGAATCTGAAATACCATACCCACCCAACAGGTTATTTTCTCTCTTCTCAATAATAGGTTACCTAACCCACACGTGCGTTTGACAGTTGTTCGGCATAGTTCACATGGTAGATTCGAACCCAGACCAATTAGACATAGATCTTGGTTTCATGGAGCTTACAATCTCATACCTGAAGAGACAACCGTATGCCCTGCTAATCCAAGGCCTGGCAAGACAGTTCATGAGTTCTCTAACTTAATAAAACCTCAGAAAAGGCAATATCTCAAAGATAATGGTCTCTATCCACTCCTTATCCCATCAGATGCTAAAGCATATAACTGTGAGGGAGCATCTTCAGATCTCTAATTCAGTGGGAGGAAAGAAGGGACAAAGGAAAGGTTATTACTCCAAATGCTTATTGTAGATAAACAAGGAGAGTGTTGTGGCTCAGTTACATTTTTCAGACTGACTATTTAAGTCAGTGAGGCTGGGTGAGGTTTTCTATGTTCTTCTCCTGGGATCCTTTTAAAGACTTTTCTTTCTAATCTTTTACATTCACTCAACATTCACTGAGTGTTTATTTGCATGGTGTGTTTATTACATGCTAGAGATAAAACAGCCATTAAGACAGATTTTCTATTGTATAGGAGTTTAAAAGTCTAATAAAGGGAGAAAACCCAGGAAATAAATTGTGCCATACCAGGACTCAGATGTGTTGAGTGATGATGGGGGACACATGTTGATGGTGTGCACTGTGCCACCTGGTGGGCTTAAGGCAAGTCTGTAACGAAAATGATGTTTGTCCTTCGTCCTGGGCATCCAGAAAGCAGGGACAAAGGCAAGAAGGTGTGAAGCAGCAGGGTCTGTTCACAGAACTGCAATTCTCAGCTTGAAAGTGAGGAAGGCATGTTCAGAGGTGAGGTGAGGATTAGATCACAGGGATCAGTTGTGCCAAAGCTAAAGGACTTGGCCTTTATCCTATACAAATGGGGAAGCCAGTGACAGCTTTAATGGAAAAGGTAATGTGATTAGATGGGCAACTTCTGCAGCTCACTGTGACAGCTGTGTGCATGTGAACTGGACATGATTAGTAGGGGGGAAACCTTCTCCATAATGTGACTGAGCATAACCAAACTTAGAACTAAGTGTTTATGTTTTAACATATGTAGTAAGCCTAAGTCTTCGTCTATTTGCTTTTGGGCCTTTATATATTCTCATATTGTAAATGTGCTCATGAGAGTTAAAAATCCATGGTCACTTATTTATGATTTGACTTTGACCAAGTTACATAATGTTTGCTTTGATTTACTCATCTATAAAATGAATAAAATAAAATATTAACTCTTTTATAAAGTTTTTGGGAGGACTAAATAAGTTTTTACACATAACAGGCTTAGCCATGGCATGTATACGTGCACAATTAAGTCTAAGTTATTGTGGATATTATTTTAAATAAACAATGAGGCTAATAAAAAAGGACATTTTTTACTCCACCCAGGGCTGGGGACATGACTGTGTTTATATTTTTTAGGCCACTTCGTGACTTAGTACTATAGTAGACTGTCGATAATTTGAAGAAAAAGAAAATAAGACATAATTAGCATTGATAAATCCCAATGTTAACTCTCAGTAATCCCAATGTTAACTCTCAGCCCTGAGCTAGAAAGGAAATTCCCAACTGAAATTTTTAAATGCTGTTAATGGCATTTAAAAATGGTGCAATTCTGGACTGGTCCAATCATGCCATTAAATGAAGTAATCATGCTTTTTGATGATGAGTTATGGAAAGACTGTGGACTCACCCAGAGATATTGAGTGACGCTGGTGTCCTTGAAGTAGACGCCCTCTTACTAGACATTCGCCTTTGCTTCCCTATTCCAGGATTTGAAAAACTCATTCCGAAGACTGTTTTCCAGTACTAACAACACGTGCTGCCCTATCGTAAATACTTACTATAGCAATCACCATATTGCATGCTTTATATCTACTCTGTAAACCTCACTACAACTCAGTGGTAACAGTTATATAGGTATTGCCATTATTATTTCCATTTTACAGATGAGGAAACTGAGGCAGAACACGATTTTTTTATGCCTATTCATCTGACTTCAAAGCTCTAGGGAGCTTAATCACTGTGTTATAAAGCCTTCATTAAAATAGTACTGGACATATATACTAGCTGCTCAAAAATTGTATATTATTTCATTTATGGGTTAGCTGATTGAAGAATGGTTATCTTTTATTTTAACATGGAGATACTCATTTGCATCTTACAAAAATCCACTTTAAAGGACAGTATGCTTTGAAAATACTAGAGTGTAGCCAAATATCAAGATTAGAGGTATTAGCATGCTAAGTTGAACCATCCCTTAACCTACTGATTACTAAAACAGAAGAAGACAGCACCTTTTCAAGTTTTTTTTCTCTTTTCAGAGTAATTGGATTCAAATTCACATCTGTGGCATTAAACCAGTGTTTTCAACCTTTTTTTTTTCCCCTCCCAATTGTTTAACCTCCATCTACATCTCTGGCATAAATTTAAGCCTTTATTTGTGAATATTCAGATAAGCACTTTGCCTCTAACGGTATTGTTCAGGGCCTGGCATCATTGTTACAGCTGTAATTGTAACTATCAAGACACAGTTCTTTGTAATTAGAAAGTCAAGATGGTATTCAGCAGTATGGCAGCACAGGCTTACATTTGTTAGGCTATTAGAAAAAAATGTTTACAGAGAAAACAGTGTCATTGTTTAGTGCTCTTAATTGACCATCTGCCTGGTAAAGAAATGTCCAAAGAAGGATAAATAAGACTATAGTACACTTATTTATTTATTTTCTTTGTGCAGTGAGGAAATTAGGAAAAGCAGCAGCAGAGGCAAACTAGAAACAACATGGCTAAACCAGGCTGCGAGTGAAATAATGTCATGCATCCATTTCTTGTTTTACTTTCTTTCCGTTTCAAGACAAAGACCTATGGCCTCCTCAAAGTTTATTTAAGAAACATGTTTTAGATTGCCCCTAGAGTTCCTGGAGAATGTGGTTCCCACCTCGGTTTTCCCCATGTTCTCTTGCTAATCCTCGGGGCATGCCCACTCTGCTCTACCACGCTGTTTTGTTCTCCAAGGCACACATTCTGCAGATGGATGCCCCTCCTCTGTATTGTACTTAAGCCAATTCTATTCTACCTTCTCCTCTCTCTTCAATCTGTAGATATCTTACTCATTCCTTCAAGAGCTAGGTCAAGTATCTCTCCTCCATCCCAACCCCTATATCTTTTTCTGACTGTATAATAAGACAAAAATCGCTCCCTCCTCTGAACTTCTACAGCACTTATTATTTTTCCATTTACTTGGCAATAGAAGGTGACCTGTCTAGTGTTGTTCTTCTGTTGTGCTGGAACCATTATTCAAATTCAGCATTGCCATTTGCATCCTCATATGCTTCTGTTTTGACTCTCCCCTTAGATTGTGAAGTACTCTTCCTAGAATCATGTCTTCTTCTTCTTTGAATTCCCCCCAAAATGCCCATCATTTTTTCCTATTTTTTCTTATTCCAAAAAACAGAGTAGTAGCTGGGATCCTGTGAAATGTCTATCATTTATCTTTTAACAAAACCAACCAAACTCAGGCTAATTTGGCCCTCAAGACATGTTTCAATTCTCTTCCATAAACATACTGAGTAGCTGTTATGTGCCCAACTTTCTGCTAAGTAGTTGGGATACAGAGAAGAATCCCATGTGCTTCTTCTCTCAGGAAGCTAACTTCTGGGAAATGGTATCGGGTAGAGTCATGGGTCTGGGAGAGAGAGGCATAGGGAGAAACAGGAAATGCATGGAAATCAGAAGGTAAGCTTCTTGGAATTTGATTCTAATTAACAAGAGTTCATTTCAACAAGGGCTTTTCTGTAGTCACCAAAAACCCTGGTTCACATTTGATGGGCCTGTTCTTCTATTGTGTCATATTGGCACGACTGTTACAGAAAAGGCTACATCAATTGTTCTCGCCAGGAAGGAAAACAGTATGTGGCACCCAGGACAGAGCTGGTCCCAAATTCTGTAATTTGGGTCCCATTCCATGTCCAAACAACAAAGAGCAGCTGGTCTTGAGGAGATTATCTGTTGTGCTATATGGATGTCCTTCTGCCCAGGGTTTGAATTGAGTTTCCTCCCAAGACAATGAGTGACCAACCAGGCTTATGCTCCAGGACCTGTCTCTTCCAGGATCACAGATGGAAGCCCCCATTACAGCCACACACAGATTCATCACAATATGGAAACCCTTCAAGTAGGAAATGGAACAAAAACACAAAATATGACCTGACCCAATACCAAGGAGCTTTTTTTTCTGCCTCAGATTCTAGTGGATAACTCTGCTTGTTATTTCTTCTCTGTAGTTTTCTAGAGGCAACAGAACCTGATTCACTAGCAGGTATTCTTCAAGACTCATGCAAACATTTTTTGTAATAACTTCTCTGACCCATTCTCTTTCCAACTCAGTTGTTGTTGGAGCATTTTATACACTTTATACATTTTATAGTATTTCCTGATAATGCTTTCACCACTAACTAGCTGTAATTGAACTGACCACACACCTTGAGTGTAAATTACTATTATAGTTTTTTTTCTTAACAAATTTAATGTAGACATTTCATAGAATGGAATATCATAGAAGCCTTATCCTAACTAACTGTGTATAGAAACTATTTTTTGTGATTTTGATTTCTTTTAATTTTTATTTTATAATGGAATATAGTTGATTAACAATGTTGTGTTATTTTCGGGTGTTCAGCAAAGTGATTCAGTTATACATATACACGTATACATGTGCAGATAGGTTTTTATTTTCCTGCTACTCTGTTGACCCAAGCTGTTAAAAGCCCCAGGGCTTTTTCTCTTGCTGTTGTGCCTCCCTAGAATTTTTTTCCCAGGATGGCCTCATAGCTCACTTCCTTTGTTTATATTAGATTTCTGTTCAAGTTCTGACTTATCATTGAACTCTTCCCAATTTCCCTATATAAAGAATAATCTTCACCCCAAACCTGGGTATATCCTGTATCCCCTACATGGCTTAATTTTTTCCATAGCTATTAGCATCATCATAACTACTAAATTGTCTCCCCTTTCTAGATTTCAGCTCAAGAAAGCAGAAGATTTATTTTTTTCTCCCAATGGTGTATCTCCAGGACATTCTGTAGGTGCTTAATAAAGATTCACTTTATAAACTAACCCATTTCCAGAGATCCTTTGTCAGTGTCCTTAACAGGGATTGCATAGAGTGCAGAGTTCTATAGAATTCCTGGGCTTTGGATCCCATATGGGTCATTTAGCCACCATGAGACCATAAGCAAGTTGATTCCCCTCTCTAAGGCTGCCTCCTTAACTCAGAATAGAGATAATGGCATCTCCCTCTTTGGAGTGGTGGTGAGGATATGATGAGAGAGGTCCAGAAAAGCATTGTCTACCACAGTGGATATCCTGTACATGTGGATTGTTTTCTCACCTTTCCTTTGCTCTGTTTGTTGGCTTTCCTCTCCTATTAATTTCTTTCTCCCATCATCCTCCCTTTTCTCCTACCTTTCCTTTTTTTGTTCTTTCTTCCCTTCTTTTCCTGCCTCCTTTTTGTCCTTTCTTTTGCATGTGCCTCAGTAGCTCTCTCAAAGCATTCTCTCTCTTACATACACACACACACAGCTTCTATTCCTTACTTTTCAAAAGTGTTGCTCTGAACCATATCCCATTTATTCAATATAGCTTGATGAATATGTTTGACTTTATTGTCACTTCTTTTTCAGCTGAAACTTTCTGAAGTCCCTTAATTTTTCTCAGCTATCTAAGAATCACATTGTAGAATCCTCCTTCTGAGGCATTCCTCGATAGGGCTGTTTTCCTCTTTATCCTTTTATGCAATGTCAAGAGCATGTAGTCTAAAGAGATATATGAAACACCAGAACCTACGCATGTATTCAGGTAGAGGTTATCATTGCTTTAGTCATAGGGAACATTTAACACAGGATTTCAGCATTGTGGTAATCTCAGTCGAGGTAGAAGCCCTTACTTTGTTGGGCTATGGAAAAACATTATCTCCTATATTTTATTGTTAGAAAACAGAAACAAATTTAGGCAACAGATTGGCCCACAGTGAAATGTAACTGCAGGATCTTTAGTCCTTAGAATAATGGCTGGAAACTAGCAGATACTGGCCTTAATTAGGGTTACACAGAAATTCACCTACATTGTTTTAACCAAATACAAGGGGGGTTGTTAGTCTCATGGAACAAGAGGTACAGTAACAAATCATCTAGATCTGGTACTGTGACTTAATGACATTTTAGTGATGGCTGTGGCATCTCCAAGAATTCTCTGTGTTCCAGGCAGGAAGAGGGAGGAAGTGGAAGACACAGTGCTGGCAGATTTCTGCTTATAACACACTGACCAGAATGGAGTCCCATGGCTACCCCTGCTGTGGCAGAAGCTGGGAATGAGGTGCTTTTTCTCCAGCCTCTGTGATAGAGGCTGATATAAAGGACGGTTGTTGGGATGGATAGTGGACTAGTTAATTGACAGTATCTACAACAAGAATATTTGTAAATAAATGAGACAGTTTTTTAAAAAAAAGTGAGGTCAACATTTGAGAGCTTTCTCCTACCAGAAAGAAAACCACCATGATCAGTGTTTCGGCAGTTCTTGTAAGTAAGTTCAATTCTCAGACTGGAACCTAAGTCAGCTGCCACCAGCTCTACCCTCTTTTCACAATAACCAAGATGGTGGCCATCTCCTGGTCCTCCATACTTCCCACCTTCATCAGTCAGTGCTCTTGGGGTGGAGGAAGTAGGAGGTCAGAGCTGCCCCTTCAGAAAGCCACTGTGGCTCCATCTTCCTATGGGCACACTTGTTACAGGGCTCTCTGTCTTTGCCATTAAAAAAAAAAAAAAAGATGAACACATTGAAGCTCAGAAAAGTTAAAATATTTATGGCTAAACCTCCCAAGTAGTAAATAGGTAAAAACAGAATTTAAATTCAAAAGTTTTGTAATGCACATATGCCTAAATTACAAAACAAAAACAAACAAAAAAACATACTGTTTCAGAGAACACAGAATATATGAAACATGACTATAGGATTTTTGTTACTTCACTTTAATGTAAGTAATCAGTTTTTATAATTTACTTATTAATATGAAACATTTGTTTTGTTTTTATAGACCAATATTATTTATTTTAAACTTCCTCTTATTTAACTCAAGGACTCATTTTTTTTCTAAGCAAAGTGAAAGAGTGATATCATATAAATGACACCACACTGGGCAGCAAATATGCCTTTTTTTCCTTCATAATCAAATGTAATAACTAATCTAGGCTTTTAGCCTGAGTGTGCTGTAGGGCTGAGCAAATTGGAGGAAGAAACATGGTCCTGCCTTCCCACCTCCTTTCTCTAATCCCATCTTATCTACATTGGAGAGAGTAGTCAAGATACCAGTCCAAAACAGGTTGGACTCTACTGCAGGGCTTTTCAAACCTCAAAGTGCACGTGCCTCACTCTAGAACCTTGTTAAAATGTGGCTTCCAATCAGTAGGTCTGGAGTGGGGTCTTAGATTCTGTATTTCTAATACATCCCCACATGACACCAAGGCTGCTGGTCCCAGGACTATATATTTTGAGTATCAAGGGTTTACAGACAAAAACGCAGGTTCGGTGCTCAGGCTTGCCTCCCCACCCATCCCTGGCGTGGCCAGAGCCTTATCTTACACCACTGCTGCAGTGGGCTCTGGACAAAGACTGACTTTTGAGAGCCACCTCCCTGATCTCACACTGGACTGGAGGTATGTGTGTCAACCTTGCTGGATGAGTTCAGGGTGTTAAGTGGTCAGGACGTTCTTCTGGTAAAATGATGACATTGACATTAATTGATGACTGTTGGCAAAGTAAGAATGTACTTCAGAAGAAATTAATCAGCAGGTATTAGAGAGCATTGCCCAAGGGCCTAGCGCTCTGCCAGGGGCATGGGCTGAAGACTTCCTGAGGACACGAGCAGGCTTCATGCTCTCTCTCACTGCTGGCTTCCAGGTACTCAACCCCTGCATAAGGAATTCTTCTTTTCTGTGGTCCCATGTCTAGCTGAACTGGTTACCTCACTGTTCTCTCAAGGCAGAATGTCTATCTCTCACAGTGTGGTTTTGCTCATCTCAAATATTACCCTTCTAATCCTGATTTTTATACACATCCCTTCTATCCTAAGTCATCTTCCTGCTTAACTAAGAAGTCCTAAATTCCTTTACCATTTACTATTAGATCCTCAGCTCCAGCACAGACCTACATGCATACATAGCAGGCACTGAATGAGTATTTGTGGAATAAATGAACGCCAAGGAAGTGTCATATTTTGGTATCTACAACATATGGACCCATTTACTCTTAATGCTCTGCCTTTACCTGTAAAGTCTTTTAATAAGTTGCAGAAACAAGAAATGAATTTAAAATCAATATGGATTCTGAATAACTGATCCAAATATATCACAGGAATAAATCAAAATTGAGGGACCCTTAAATTCTGTCTGTGCACTAACATAAAATTATTTCTTTTGTATTGGACATTATATTAAGTCATTAAAATCTTCTCATTTAACCCCTGCAAAAGTCCAATGAGATAGGTTCATAACACCATGATTATATGGTTAGGAAACTGTAGGCTATACAGAGCCTGTTGACATTGGAACACAAATTCCAAACAAGGACAGTGTACACGCACTGTCCCTGTGCATCTCCTCTAATACACTGCCCACTGCTTAGTATCCCCCGGGGCACCTCACGTGCCAATCGCATTACACCTGTAGATAGATAATACTTGAAAGAGGAATGGAGGTAGAGAGGAAGAGAAGACCTCCTTTCTGGAGGGCCGATGTATAAGCTCTCACTCACAGCTTATTACCTCATTAAGATCATCTATCCTGGTCACCTTGGGATTTCAACAGAAGTGGAATTTCTGTCCATTTAACCATAAGATGTTAACACATCCCTTAAGAGTTATCAGACCTAGTAACCCTTCCAAATAGAGAGGCATTTTTGCCATCTCGTATTTTTCTCTCTCTTCTGAGGAGATCCAGGGAACCTGAAACTGCCAGAAATGATACCAAAAGTGATACCTAAATTAGCAATGACCAAATTAGCTTTGACGTTCTCACAGATCTTTAATGTCCCTTTCTGGAAGGCTGGCTGGAGGATGGAGAAAATAGCAACACCCCAACACTCAGCTCACACATGGGGGCCTTTGCCTTTGCTGTTCCTCTGCCAGGAATGCTCTTCCCTCAGTTACTCATAGGATCTGGATGGATCCCTCACTGCATTTAGGCACCTGCTCAAATGTCACCTCATTCAATAAACCTTCCCTGACCTAAAAGAAGACTCCTTAGTCACTTTTCACCCTGTGACCCTGTTTTATTTTTTTCTTCAAAGCCCTCATTACTGTGTGAAATAGCATAATGTTGATTTGTAAGCACCTGTGTCCTCCCCGCTGGAATGTCAGATTTCTGAGGTAGCACCTGAATTGCTGTTGTTCACTTCTGATTTCCAGCACCCAGGTGGAAATCCATCTTTTCAGTGATGCCCCCAAAATATCCATTGACTAAATTAATTAATATGGAACAAATACTTTAAACAGAATACTTACATTCAATAAGAAATATGGCCACTCCACCCACCTTCTGAAAGCTAATAGCTTCTTCATCATTCTGTCCAAGATGCACTTGGCTTCCCAACAGGCCCTGCCTCTCCTTCTCTCTACCTCACCCCATCCCATAATTAAGTTAGACCAGATTCCCTTCAGTATCATCAGCATTTTCATGGGATGGATTCAGGAAGCTGTTCTGACTCACATGAAAGAGTGTCTTAAGATGGGGAAAGGCTCTTTCTGTCTTTGCCGAGTGACGGCTTAAGATCTTTATTAGGTCAGTGAACCGCAAGCCTCTTAGGGAGGTAATCTGTCCAGCGCATCCTGTCACTCTTCAACTCAGTGCCACTCAGTAATGAGGCGCTCTAGCTGTCATCTCTATTATCTTTGTGCAATAAAGTGGCCACCTCCTTCCATCTTTAGCTCGTTTGGAGTCCAGTTTTGCATCTTCACTTGTATCTGTTTGTAATTGCATCTAAGAACCCATAAAGGACAAACCATTCAAATAGTTATCAGGTGTATCTTTCATGAGAGAGAAAAGGAAGTTAATGGCAAATACTACTCTTGGTTTTCATGTAATGACAAAATCCAACAAACCTGATATCAAAACAACAACAATAAAACCTTGTTGGTGTCATCTGGGAAAGGTTGCAAGATTTATATACTTGTGTAGTCAAAGCCACATTCGCACAATGAAACACTGCCCCTCCCCCAAATCTCTTTTATCTTCAATAGATCTTGTTTTAAAGGTACCTGCCCATTTATTGTGGATGACAGACTAATAAAATGAAGTCATTTTAATAAACGCTGTATCAGAATATCCTATCTTCTAATGTGGCAATGGGAAATTTCACCACTGGAGGAAACATTTAACATTCTGACTATTTTAATACTTTTAATAAGTATTTGCAATTCCTATGATAAAGCATCCCAGTAGAAAATGCATTTCCTCCAAAATTTATGTGGCTGCTGGCAGGTGGCCATTTTCTAATTTTCTGTCTCACTTACATACATTTATTACAGATTTCTAACTACCCCTTTTTGCTCTTTGACTGGCTTTGAGCATGCTGTTTCCTCTGAGTAGGAATGTGTGTGGTTAAAATAGAGGATGGTAAACAAGAGCTTTCTGGTTTGCAAATTGGAGGGTTGGTTATATCCCCTTGGGGGGTTCCTTAACATCTATTTTATTCAGCTCTATAATACATTTGAATCAAGTCTTCAGATACACATGGAGCTTGAGAATCCTTTCTCAGTGCCTCAATACAGTTAAAGGTTGGGGACAGGCATGAAGGTGGGATTAGGAACGGGGCCTGGATCATTATTTTGCTCTATTAAGCTTTGCTCTTACTCAAGAAATGCAGTAGAATTTGTGAAATACTTGTTACAGTAATAAGGCTTAGAGATAGTAATATTCAGGTTAAGCAAACCATATTTTAAATACAAAGGGAAAGGAACTATTTAAGAAAATGTACTGTAAATCCTCTTGAAGAAGAAAAAAATAATGTTTAAAATTTTGTCATCCCTCCTTCATGTGTATTTCAAATCTTTGTTAAACATCTCAATGTAAAATTCCTGGGTACACCTCAGACTCAGACACCACAAAACAAAACTCATGATTCCTGCTACTTCCTATTCCCTACCTTCTGAGTACTCAAAATCGCATCCCTTATCTGCATACTGGATCTCACTTAAAGTTATCGCCATTCTCTAATCAGACAGAACAGAAATATGAGCCTGATTCAGGCATTTCCTTTCTATATTATCCCAAGGCCTGCTTGTCCTACCTATTCAATGTTTCTTATTTCCTCCTTCAATTCCTACTGATGCTGCCCTGGCTTAAGTGCTTATTATTGCTAAAGGCCACTATGTTTTATGAATCATCGTCATCACCAAGGCATTATCTCATTTAAGCCTTCCAACAGTTCAAGAGTCATCCTCATTTTACAGACAAAGAGAAAGGCAGAAACTCTCAGTGACTTTCCCAAGGTTACTCAGCCAGGAGGTCTTAAAGCTGGGGTTTAAACCTTGATAGTCTGATGCCAGAAATGAAGCTCTGAACCACTAGGCCACTCCCTGCTGTTATAAAAACTTAATAACTGTTCTCCCTGCTTCCTTCATCTTGTCTCTCCTATTCCTCTTTTACATTCCTGCCATAGACTATTTATAAAAACAGTGCTCATGTGATAACTTACAAGCCTCTGATGGTACCCTTATGCCCATCATTTATTCACTCAATGGTTCATTCACCATTCATTCTTTTATTTCATCTACACTACAAATATTTATGGACTACACATTATGTACAAAGCACAGTCTAGGAATTGGGGCTTTTATAAGGATACAAAATTGTCCAAAGTTCCTGCCCAGTGGATAGAAAATAAGGAAATAGTGATACAACACAACCTTGGGTAGTGGCAAGTGCTATGAAGAAAGAATATGGAGCGAAAATAATAGGGAGGGAGAGGATTTGTTGTTTTAGACAAGAGAGTTCGGAAAGCCCTCTGCAATGAGTACCATTTAAGTGTAGACTCAAATAATAGGAAGGAGGATGCATTCCAGGCCAAGGCGGGAGAGCATTCATGAAAAATGAAAAGCAAATGCACAGTGCTGAAGCAAGGCTATGCTGAGGCTGTTCACAAGCAGCGGGGAGGCCAGAGTGACCAGAGCCAGGAGAGAGCGCTGAGAGAAGAGAGGTTTAAGGGAGGCAGAGGCCCTGTAGACCATGGTTGTTTCTTTAGAATAATATTCCTTTTCCTTTCCTTTCACCTGTATTTCCAGCCTCTTTGAAAAGGAGGCAACTTGTCACTATGCGCTACTTGCTGTCTTCAACACAGAGCATGCACCTTACCACCGCTCTGATTTTATCCATAATCGAGCCCCGCTTCTCTGTCTTCTGAAATCTCCAGCCTTTAAGGTCGATTTCCAGTGCTACAGCCTAAGTTAATTCTTCTCTTATGTCTGATCTTGCTTTAGCTGCCCACTCAGTGAGGACAGGGAGGGGGGCAACTGTGGAAGACCTCCAGGGTCAGGCTACTTGAGGTTAAATCCCACTGAACACCTTGTTGGCCAGGGTCCTTCAGGGCAACTGAGAAAATCTTTCAAAGCCTCAATTTGGTTTTGACATTTTAAAAATAGAGCAGTAGAGGAACAATTTCATAAGCTTTTCAAAGGAATAAGTGATATTATCCTTGCATATAGTAAGAATCCAATAACGTTTAGCTTTAAATTATTTTAAAGGAGCTCTGGGATACCAGGGCCCTTCTCTTATAACCCTAATACCATGTGCTAGTGTTATGCTTCTATGCAATTGTTTTTCTGGGTTAGATTTTAAGCGTCTTGAGAGCAAGGACCATATCCAACTTATGTAATGTTTCTTTCAGTGCCTTTGTATGGAGTAGGTGTTAATAAAATGGGTTAAAGGAATTTATAATCCAAATCACCAATTTATGTGTTTCATCTAAAACATTTAGTACACACATTAGTGAAGGATTTTGTAAAGTCTAAAACCAAGTACTTTTTTTTTGTTGTCTTACAATGAGGTTGAGATAAAGGGCTTAGGAAATAAAGCAACACATGGAGAATATCTTTATGATCTTGCGACCAGGGGAGAATCTTGAAAAAGACACAAAGAATACTAAACTTAGAGGAAAATTGATGAATTAAACTGCATTAAAATTTAAAACTCAGGCTCATCAAAAGTGAGTGATATGACAAAATGCAAAGTACAAGAAGATATTTTGCAACATAATCAGCAAAGATTTTGTATGCAAAATGCACATAAAATGTCTACTTATAGATTTTAAAAAGATACAAGCCTACAGAGAAATGGAGACTAGGATAAAGTAGAAATTTAACAAAAAGTAGAACATGAATTGTGAGTAAACAAATGAAAAAACGATCAAAATCCTTTGTAATTAAAAAATATTAAAGATCTTAATAACATAACATTAATCCTCAGTACATTGGTAAAAATTAATTGTTAATAACTACTGGCCGTAAGGATGTGGGCCCTTGGGAATATATAGACACTTCTGGTGGGAGCAGAACTTGATGCAACCGTGTTGGGAAGTGACTTGGTGCCAGCTTGTGACTTTGAACATTGGCAAGCCTTATGAGCCAGCAATTCCACTTCTATTTATGTGATTTAAAGAAACTCCTGCTTATGAGCCTCAGGAGATGTATACAAGAATGTTCACAGAAGCACTGATTATAAGAGCAAAAACCGGGGACCCATCCTAGGCTAGTATATATTATAGACGACGTTGTGTCTCCCTCACCCCCCTACAAAATCCCTGCATTGAAGCCCTAACCACAATATGACTGTGCTTGGAGATAGAGCCTTTAAGGAAGTTATTAACGTTAACTTAAGTCATACAGGTGAGGCCCTAATCCAATAGGACTGGCATCCTTAAAAGAAGAGGAAGAGATAACGGAAATGCACATCCACAGAAGAAAGGCCACATGAGGACAAAGAGAGAAGGCAGGAGTCTGAAAGCTAGGAAGAGAGGTCTCGCTAGAGGCCAGCTCTGCCAGCACCTTTACTTTGGATTTCCAGCCTTCAGCACTGTGAGAAAATAAATTTCTGTTGTTTAAGCCAATCATTCTGTGGTATTTTGTAATGGCAGGCTAGCAGATCAATAAAATAAATAAACCACTTGTGATATATGCATACAATGGAACATTATACAGCAATAAAAATGAATAAACAGCTACACTCTACAAGGGGATGAATCTTAAAAAAATATTTACTAATAAAATCAAGTCATAAAAGACCATATTCAACACTTTACTATTTTTATAAAGCTTGAAAACAAGAAATAGTTAATAATGTAGCATTTTATGCATATGGATTATATTATATGCATATGAATTAAGACTATTTTTTAAGCAAGGTAATAATCAACACAGAATGCAGGATAGTGGGAAGACTAGGGAATGAGATGAAGACCCTTACATAAAAACAATGAAATTGTTAATAGTTTAGTTTTTAAGTCAGGTAATGAGTTTATAAATATCTTTTATTGTTATGTTTTAAAGTTGTTTATAGACAATATGAGATTGTTTTTAAGTATCAAATATTATGTAAAAGGGAACAATAGATGTTTTCTTTTTTGGAAAATGTGCCTTTCTGTCATATGCAAGGATATAGCCTTCAACATTTTTTAAAAATTGCAATTATTTTCCTCTCTCTTTCCTTCACATTCTTTGCCTTTTTCTTCTTTCCATATAACTGGATTCTCTATAAGCTTTAAAATCAAGAAAATGGCCAATTTTATTAATTCTTTGTAATGAAAAATACCCCACTACTATAACAGATATGTGAGAGTACAGTATTCAGAATTGATTCCAGTATAAAATTAATTCTCAGCTACTTAATAATATTTAATTTGTGTATGTGAAGTACCCTAGTCACCACAAAGATAATTGACTTTGCTCTGGAGTCTCTCAGTCTACATATTAATTTCAACTTCTTTCTCAGACCCACATCCTCACTGGAACTCTTTGGTATTATCCATGTGAACTTAGAGGAGTTACAATATCCACAAGTTTGTCAGACATCATCATATCTGGTCCGTTGGGCAGAATTTGTTGATGTTATCCCAATTCTAACCGTACAGTGTTGAACAACTGCCTTCCAATACATTATGGATTCTTTCCTGTTTTACAGGTCGCATTCACTATCGAAGGTTAAGTGTTGCTGTAAAATTTTAGCTACATTAAAATACTTATAGCAAAATCTCTAGCAGCTAAGGGAGCATATTTTCCAATCTCTAATGGGTAATCTAAAAAAATAAATTCTAAAAACATGTAGTAATAGCCCACTGTTCCTCATGCAGCTATGGGAACACAGCACATGTCCAGAGTAGCAAAGTAATTATTTTTTAAGGAATTTTCCATCTAATATATATAGATAAGAGGTGGGGATGTTGCTGGGATGGGCTGTGATCATTTCCCTCACTAAAACACTGCATTTTTGTGATATTTTATTGCCACTTGTCCTATCCTAAAATCTTCAAAACAAACTGTCAGTCTTACCACATGGAATGTCGTACGACAACCAGAGACACATTTGGTTCTAATGAGGAAGTTTCACACAAGACATCATCTAAAAAAGCAGGGTGGGCTGTTGAATTATTATTATTTTCTAATCTTTTTTCAGGAAATATGTTAAATGTGAAACCTTTCAATGTTAATAATTCAGGGTGACACCCATCAACACCACCACCACCAGCTTGGAGAGTTTGGTGATTGAAAAGTAAGTTTCTTTTTACAAATATCAACCCATTTCATTGGCTGGCTGTGTCCGAGCAGGAGACACTGAAGAAATAATGGCATGTTCATATCACCAGAAGGGTCATAATAAAAAGATTTGCTTCAGCAGGTGATTCAAAAATCTAGGCGGCATTCGTTGCTCTTTCAAAAATAAAGTTTCTTCTCTCATTCAATGAAGTTCATTTTCCGTCAGATGCTAAATCTGTACATCCCAAAGGCACGAATACAAAAGCAGACTTCCTTGTTCCCTAATTATCTTTGGCGGAATTAGTATCATCAAAAGAAAATCCCTGCGAAATCAACTTACACAAGAAGGAGAACAGAAAACAGCATGTCATTTAAAAAGTCATCTGTTGCTATGGCCCACCCACAGGAGCACAGGGATTGAAGCCAGTATCCTCTACTAGACACATCACCAGAGCAGGCTGGGGAGGTAGAATAAGATGATATCAGGTCTCCTAACTGTTGCAGTGGTTGTATTATTGTGAGAACCTAGAGGCTGGGGGAATAACTTGAGTGGTTCTTTACACTTTATTGTATCTACGCTCAAAGAACTACCACTTTCATTCTCAAGTTTAAAGATCTTGACATTTGAAGTAAATTTCTTGTGGAAGTGCAAAAGTTCCACTGTGTAACACTGGGTTAAGAGCTACTGGACTTGACACCTCCCTGAAAGTTGACCACCATCACTTTGGAGTTCCATCAGGACTTCTCTGTTCTCTGGTAATGAATTTCCGCTGAATTTTTACTTTTGTTGGTTGGACTGGAATCCATAAATATAAATGGGAGGGCTGCTGGCCATTATGGGAGCTGTAATTCAACCCACACAGCAGGCTCTGATAAAAATGTACACTGGATAGAGCCCTACTCTTACAGCTTACGTTTACCTGAAACTCTCTATTGAATTATAACCCAGTAATGTCTATTTTCTCATGTGTTATCATATCTGTAATGATAACAAAATCATGCTAATCCATTCTGATTTTTTTTCTTTTCTTTTTTTTTTTGGTGATGCTGAAGTTGAATAGCCCCTCCAGCCAGCCTCTTACATCAAAGTGCTTCTCTCCTATCGTGCCTCTTAAGAACAAAACTGTATTCCACTCTTCGGCACACTCTAATCTTTCCATTCCTATTACAATACTTCATTAATTTGACTACCTAGTTGCTTTGTAGCTTTGAAGAAGGGCAGAAGTGGAAAACACTTGAATTCACAGTAACCTCTGGCAGGGAGGGTTTGTTCTTCCAAATATTTCAGCTATTTCCTCCCTGCTGGCTTACTATCATGTTTGAGTTCCTGTGAGGAGAAGATATGAATCATGCTCTCCCACCCTAGGCATCATAAATATCTTTCAGATAATAGATAATTCACCTGATCTTATGCGTTCCTGTGCACTTAAGAGATTCTCAGTGTGAAGAGAAAAATGCATTTTGATTTGAGGCATTCCTAGGTTTTATAGGGGTGCTAAATTATATCCCTATAATAGTGGGGGAATGACTCCTCTCATCACCAAATGCCAGCTTTATCTCTTTCTTTTCCCCTTCGCCAACCTCCAAAGAAACATCTGAACAGCCACACAACCTGATAAACAGCAAGATTCCCCTATGTATAACCTCATGTTTGTGATATTAAATAAAAGTGTGTGGACAACATGGATTACAATGGTCTAAAGGGTGTAGAGTACGGGAATTTAGTTACTTTAAATCTCTGAAAGTTAAAGTGAACGTCTGCACAAAGCAGACCCTTCCGTTCTAGTGTGCTCTAAAGATTAAAAATGTGTCCTTTTATTGAACCTACATCTGGCTGGGTCAAATTTCCTAGTCTTAATCTTGCCCTCTGGTGCTTAACTTGTTAGTTTTATCTCTTTTCATAAGACACTTTCCCCAAATTTGACTATAGATATCAGACTTATTTTAAGTCTTCCCTGAATAATTACTACACTTTTTCCCTCTGTGGCATGGCTTCCAGAGTCCTCCCAATCCTGATCAACCATTCTCATAGTGTGTAACTATTAGGATGCCCTCACAATAGAACACATTTAAATACTGTCTTAGGCTAGTTTCCCCTGAAAGCAACCTGAGCCCAAGGCTTAGTGCTCATAGTTGATTTGAGAGGTGATCTCAGCTGTGAGTCTGCTGGAAACCATCTACCTCAGCATCAGGGGAATTCCTGTGGGCTGCAGGAAAATGGGGCAGGACATTGGAAGGGCTGCTACCAATGCCAGGCTGGCAATATACATATGTGAATCTGGCCAGGTATAGAATGGGAATTCTCAACATTCAATGGGAATGTTGAGCCTGTGGAAGTGCAGAGTTTAAATCCTGCCCCAAAGCATTACAATTAAAAAAACATATTAGTAATAATGTAGATGGCTACACAGGCCAAACAAAATATTTCAGCTTGTTTGTAATCTTTGCAGCAATGAGCAGTTGGGATGGTGACAAATTCAAATGCACATACTGTCTGAAGGAGGCTGCCATTCGTCAGCTCTAGCCAATTATTACCATTCAAGAATATGGGCTCCCCTATGTTCATAGCAGCACTATTTACAATAGCCAAGATATGGAAGCAACCTAAATGTCCATAGACAGATGAATGGATAAAGAAAATGAGGTACATATATTCAATCGAATATTACTCAGCCATAAAAAGGAATGAATAATGCCATTTGAAGCAACATGGATGGACCCAGAGATTATCATACTAAGTAAGCAGAAAGGGAAAGACAAATACCATATATCACTTATATGTGGAATCTAAAATATGATACAAATGAACATATCTGAAAAAGAGAAACAGACTCACAGACATAGAGAACAGACTTTTGGTTGCCAAGGGGGAGAGGAAGTGGGGGAGGGAACTATTGGGAGTTTGGGATTAGCAGATGAAAACTATTATACATAAGATGGATAAACAACAAGGTCCTACTGTATAGCACAGGGAACTATATTCAATATCCTGTGATAAGCCATAATGGAAAAGAATATGAAGGAGAATACATATATGTATAACTGAGTCACTTTGCTGACAGCAGAAATTAACACAAAATTGAAAATCAACTATACTTCAATGAAATTAAAAACAAAACAAAATAAACAAACAACAAACCAAACCGACAAACAGAAAAATAAATTTAAAAATAAAAGAATATAGGCTGAACATTGTTAGATCTTTTGATTCCTTCCATGAGTATCCAAAAATCCAGATTTTATGGGAAATATCTTGATTTTTAAACATTGCAGAAACTTAATGTGTTTGGGTCCCATGAAGCACATCTGGGTGTGTCCACCTCCCATTTACAGTCTCTGCTCCACCAGCAACAGCAACCACTGCACAGGAGCTATGGAAACTCAGGATCTCAGAAGATCCGAAGTGGCCCATTCCTGCATTTCTGGGCAAACTGATTTTGCTAATGCAAGCGTATTTTCTATTGAGCTGAACCCTGTCTTCTGGGTGGAGTTGGGGGTGGGGCTCTAAAATGAGTAACCAGTTTTTCACCATTGTTAATATAACCCAGGTTAAAGCAGCGTTGCCTTGCTTCAGGAACATTTAAGGTAGAGCTTTGATCTCCTCTCTATTAAAATAAAGTAATGCATTATCCTGACCTCAAAAAAGTAGTCTTAATTAGGGGCCTTGGATGAAATAATTGACCTTGACACTGCCTTAAGCTCAGGGCACAAAGCTGTTATCAAAATGACTTATTGAGAAGTCAGACATGCCGTAGTAAAGACTATTTATTTAATAATTCTACAGTTTTAAGTTCCCAGAATGCTTATACCACAAGGACAAATACTAGCTTTGGAGTGGCCAGTAAGAACTGTTGTATTGGAATGAAATTTCTGTTGAGATTATGCATTGGTAAAAAATACGGTCTTCATTTAAACACTAGTATTGTTGATATTTTTTACCTACTTCATTCGCATTTTAACATAATTATTTGATTGTGAAAAGTGTTATGTGTTGCAGGGTGGGTATCTTTTTAAGCATTGGCACAAAGATTGGAAACAAAAACGTGTAGAAAAAGCACTGGACTAAATAAAAGGCAAGAGATTTCATTCTTGGTCCTCACTCCGTCGTTATCCAGTGTAGCTTTGGAGAATTCTTTATATGATCATCTTTACAATCCTTAAGGCTTTATTATCTCATACAGTTAATAGAATTATTGTCTAACTTCTTAATTTGACCTTTCTTTGTCCTATTTAGGTAAAAACCTAAAAAAAAAAACTATGATCAATTCTTTTCACCAAGGAAAACTTGGCAAAATGTAAAGATGACAAAACATGTCTTTGTAGTTCCCAAGACTTTCTTTCTGGTACTTTTTCTTCTTCTATGACCTACTTCCTCCCTTTATGTCCCTTTGCTCACACCCACAAGATACTTTGTCACCACTAGTAAACTCTTAGTCTCTCACCAACCTGGGTTCTCACCCAAGATCTCCAATCAACCATTTACCCCATAGTGAGAAAGAGCCAACCAGTTGCTGTCCTTTCTTGCATTTGCACTTATTTCTGGTTACAGAGTTAAGATTTTACTTTCCTATAATAGGAATTCAAGCAATAAGTATCCAAATGGGAGAGGATTCAGGGTGCCAGTAAAGAATAATTTCTACTCTCCCTCTAGACTTTTAAAGGGAAAATGGATGTATACACAGTATGGAAACCTGAGGCTTCAATTTTACACGTTATAGAGACAGACTATGGCAGGGAAAGGAGAAGAGCTCAGGTCTTCTAACTATGGACACTGAACGTTTATTAGGTGACTATCTACTAGGCATGGTGCTGAGGTCATAGAGCTGAATGTGACAGTGTTTGCCCTTCAGGAATTCACAGGCTAGCAGAGGAGATGGATAGAAGCACAGATCTACAGAACAACACAATGTTTGCACTCTTAGGCCCAGGTAGGGCCTGGTAAGATGGGCTTTGGCACAGGCCAACAGACCCCATCATGCTTTTCAACCCTTTTTAAGATAGTATCTGTCCACAATAATCCAATCAGACCATGCAGCATCTGTTTCCTTTATCATTGTCTCTAAATAAATCATCTATCCCCTCCATCTCTCAATTTCTTGTCCTTGCTGTCAAGTCACTGTTATTGTTCTGGTATGCTACCTCCCCCAACACATTTACCACACTCCTTGTTTCTGCTTTGGACCTGAAAGTCATTCCTGGCTCCTCCCTGTATTCCTAAGACAGCTAAAGTCATTCTCCAGTTGCTTTTTAGTCCTAGGTTTCATTTTGGTTCCCCTGACATGGTGCCTCTTGCCCCAGTTACAAAGACAAAAAAAAAAAATCCTCTGAGAACCCAAAAGAGAGAATATTTAACAGAAATAGAAGAGTGAGTAACAGCCTCATCAAGTACGCACACTTCCTCTGGTCTAGAAGTGTAAGCTGGAATTTGACAGGAGATGGGGAGGAAGGCATTTAGACTGAGGGTTCAGTGCACATAAAAGCAGGGAGTTATGACAAGATTGGTGTGTTTGGAGAATGAGAGGTTCCATGAGGAAGTCATATCTGTACCTCCCTGACCTGTCATAAATGTCTGTTTCCTAAGAGAGGAGCACTGATACACAATCAAAAAGGACACAGTTGGAGAGATATACCATGTTTCTGGATTGGAAGAATCAACATTGTGAAAATGACTACACTACCCGAAACAATCTACAGATTCAATGCAATCCCTATCAAACTACCAATGGCATTTTTCACACAACTAGAACAAAAAATTTCACAATTTGTATGGAAACACAAAAGACCTGGAATAGCCAAAGCAATCTTGAGAAAGAAAAACGGAGCTGGAGGAATCAGGCTCTTGGACTTCAGACTATACTGCAAAGCTGCAGTAATCAAGACAGTATGGTACTGGCACAAAAACAGAAATATAGGTCAATGGAACAGGATAGAAAGCCCAGAGATACACCCACACACGTACAGTCACCTTATCTTTGATAAAGGAGGCAAGAATATACAATGGAGAAAAGGCAGCCTCTTCAATAAGTGGTGCTGGGAAAACTGGACAGCTACATGTAAAAGAATGAAATTAGAACATTTCCTAACACCATACACAAAAATAAACTCCAAATGGATTAAAGACCTAAATGTAAGACCAGACACTATAAAACTCTTAGAGGAAAACATAGGAAGAACACCCTTTGACATAAATCACAGCAAGATCCTTTTTGACCTACCTCCTAGAGAAATGGAAATAAAAACAAAAATAAACAAATGGGACCTAATGAAACTTAAAAGCTTTTGCACAGCAAAGGAAACCGTAAACAAGACAAAAAGACAACCCTCAGAATGGGAGAAAATATTTGCAAATGAAGGAGTAATCTGCAAAATATACAAGCAGCTCATGCAGCTCAATATCAAAAAAACAAACAAACCAGTCCAAAAATGGGCAGAAGACCTAAATAGACATTTCTCCAAAGAAGATATACAGATTGCCAACAAACACATGAAAGGATGCTCAACTTTACTAATTATTAGAGAAATGCAAATCGAAACTACAATGAGGTATCACCTCACACCGGTCAGATTGGCCATCACTAAAAAATCTACAAACAATAAATGCTGGAGAGTGTGTGGAGAAAAGGGAACCCTCTTGCACTGTTGGTGGGAATGTAAACTGATACAGCCACTATGGAGAACAGTATGGAGGTTCCTTAAAAAACTAAAAATAGAACTACCATATGACCCAGCAATCCCACTCCTGGGCATATACCCTGAGAAAACCATAATTCAAAAAGAATCATGTACCACAATGTTCACTGCAGTTCTATTTACAATAGCCAGGACATGGAAGCAACCTACGTGTCCATCGACAGATGAATGGATAAAGAAGATGTGGCACATATATACAATGGAATATTACTCAGCCATAAAAAGAGACGAAATTGAGTTATTTGTAGTGAGGTGGATGGACCTAGAGTCTGTCATTCAGAGTGAAGTAAGTCAGAAAGAGAAAAACAAATACCATATGCTAACACATATATATGGAATCTAAAAAAAAATGTTTCTGATGAACTTAGGGGCAGGACAGGAATAAAGATGTAGATGTAGAGAATGTACTTGAGGACACACGGAAGGGGAAGGGTTAACTGGGACGAAGTGAGAGAGTAGTATTGACATATATACATTACCAAATGTAAAATAGATAGCTAGTGGGAAGAAGCTGCATCGCACGGGGAGATCAGCTAGGTACTTTTTGACCACCTAGAGCGTGGGATAGGGAGGGTGGGAAGGAGGGAGACGCAAGAGGGAGGGGATATGGGGATATACGTATACATATAGCTGATTCACTTTGTTATACAGCAGAAACTAACACAGCATTGTAAAGTAATTATACTCCAATAAAGATGTTAAAAAGAAAAAAAAAGGACAGAGTTTATCTCTTTAGGCAACAGGGTCCACACCCCACAATATATATATGGTTATGACAGAAACGGCCTTGGGAGAGAAAATTTCAGAAAAAACCTTGCTGTTAAGCTAACTTCATATTACTGACTCTAAGAGTTATTGGTAGAAATAACTACATCTTGGCCCCCAAAACTTTTCATTCTACCCAGCACGTGTGTGCGCACGCACACGCACGCGCGCGCACACACACACACACACACACATCACTCTCCACTCGCAACTCTCCAAACTGCCTCCTCTCATTGTGCATTTTGTTCTGAGATTTTTCCTTTAATGATAGGTGGGGCCCATCTTTCTGATTTTAACTTCTTCCCACCAGGAGGTAGAGATTTATCCTGACAAACCATTTGGAATTGCTGGGGGAATATGAATAAAATTTGAACGTGCGTCCTACAGCAGTGAAGAGAATACCTGAGAAGTTTGAAAGCTTTCGTGGGAGATTAGAGGCGGCTGTGAGGAAATGTGCTACCCGGTGGTGAGCTCCCAACACAGATATTTCACTATCCAGGGAGCTCTAATTACTAATACAGTACATGAACAGTATGATATGTCCTTACAATTGCAGGCGCCTTTTCAAAGATAATCTTTAATAGTTTATTTGACAACCTGTAAAATTATAGAAAATTATTAGTCTTGGGAATTACAGAAATCCCTGTAGTACAAACAATAAAATTATAATTACCTGTGGGTAATTGAAATTTAACTGTTTTCCTATTGTATATTACACATCAATAGCAACATAAGTTCAGGAGGTTTTTTTCTTCTTTCCTTTTTTCTTACAGAACCTGAGAAAATGGACAGCACTGTTGGGGGCTTGTAAGTTCCTGTCACAGGACTGAGCTTGAACAATTTTGATTAAAGCCCCATGTTTGAGACTGTCATTAGACCTGCATTAAATTACATATCTGGAGTGTTAAAAATAAAGAGTACAGTAGCTTTTTCTCAGCTACCTAAGGTAGGTAGTTAAGGCCTTGATTATCTTTAAAGATCTTTTTTTTCCCCTCCACTGAAAGTCACTGTTTCTTTCATTAAACATAAAACACATTTAAGAACACTAAAGTGTGTAGACAGGAACATTAGGATGGCATATTCCAGAGTACCTTTGTTCTGTATTCATTGCTGTAGGTTGACTCCTGCATTGTATAATGTGATTTTGTTTAGCTTTCATTCAGGTGAACTGGACAGGATTGGCATCGCTCAGGACCTTTAAATCCCTGGGCTTCGGACAAAGTGGTTACTTGCCTTCTTCTTCCTCATTCATCCTCCAATTCCACCACCCACAAAAATTTTTTAAAAGCCACATAAATATTTTAAACCAAAGCAAGGTACTGGAATTTCAATTACTCCCTTCACTTCTCCTTTGAATGATGGCCTTGATCACAGCACCTCCAAGCTCCACCCCTTTGGTTTCCTTTGTTTAAAGGAATCTTCTGGTCCTTTGATTCTTCTCAGCTGAATAGTGGTTTAAATGAATGGAAGGAAAGTATGGACCTGAAAAGAGTCACAGGTAAAGGGGCTGGTTCCTTTGCAGAGATTGTCTCTACCCTTTGCTGCCCCTCCTGTTCAGCTCCATCCCACAAACCCTGTCTCAGGGTCCTGCAATTGCTTGTGTGTAAACATCATCAGGGCAGCAAGGCCTTTGGGGAACCATGGGCACACAGGGTAGCCCTCTGAAGCTTTTACCCAGGAGTAGCAGCCACAGGCCAAGTGGTCTGACCCAGTTCCTCCTCTGTGGTTTGGAGAGTAATGGGAATTGAAATCTGCTTTTGTTTTATCCAGGGCTGATTTTCACCTCATTTTCTAGATATTAGGAAATAGGGTCAAAGAATGTGGAAGGTTCCAGACTGATATTAGAAATTAGCCAGGCGAGATACACGGTTTCCCGGACGCGCGGAGCCCTGTGCTGCGGATACTGCAGTCTCCTCCAGAGGAAAAGATGCTAGAACCACAGGAGAATGGCTTGATTCACCTACCAGATTATGAGCACATAGAAGATGAAACTTTTCCTCCATTTCCACCTCCAGCTTCTCCAGAGAGAGGTGGTGAAGGAGCTGAACCTGAAGAAGAGTTAGGGAGAGGGGCACCTGTTCCTGTACCTCCAAAGAGAACAGTTAAAAGGAACATACCCAAGCTGAATGCTGAGAGATTAATTTCAGAGAGAGGGCTTCCAGCATTAAGGCATGTGTTTGATAAGGCAAAATTCAAAGGTAAAGGTCATGAGGCTGAGGACTTGAAGACACTAATCAGACACATGGAGCACTGGGCGCATAGGCTATTCCCTAAACTGCAATTTGAAGATTTTATTGACAGAGTTGAATATCTGGGAAATAAAAAGGAAGTTCAGACCTGTTTAAAACGAATCCGACTTGATCTCCCTATTTTACATGAAGATTTTGTTAGCAATAATGATGAAGTAGGGGAAAATAATGGCCATGGTGTAACTGCTACTGAGTTAGATCCCTTTCTGACAAACTCATCTGAAAGTGCAAAGTTTGCTTCTGAGTCGAGTAGAAGTCTAACAGAAGAACAACAACAAAGAATTGAGAGAAATAAACAACTGGCCTTGGAAAGAAGACAGGCAAAGCTACTGAGTAATAGTCAGTCCCTAGGAAACGACTTGTTAATGAACACACCCAGTACACAGACACCTGAAGAGGGTAGTACAGGTGAAGAGCAAAAGGAGGAAGAATCAAATGGATTTAACAAAGACCTTCTAGACGATCCACATAATGATGCTGCTGCCAATACTGTAAATGAAGAGGAGGCATTAAAAATAGAGAAAATGCAACTGGACCAGTCCTTTTAAAATATATAATAGTAACTTAAGGCTTCATCTAGAAATGTTACTGAGGTTGGATAGGCCTCAAATGGGAAAGTCTATTAACTTGCTATCTTCCAAATTTGAGATGACTATGCATTTTGCCTACTTTGAGTGAAAATCCTTATATAGTGAAACTTTTATAGATTCCTGTTTAAAATCTGGTATTATTTATACTTGTTTCTTATTCACTTTCATTGTCTATTTATTCTCCTTAGTGTTTATTTTTATATGGGTATGACCTTGTAAAAATGATTGGTAGTTAATAAGTAGCTTCCACTGCTAGTGTGCCATTGAATGCCCTGTTTTTACTAAACTGGGTGGTGTTTTAAGATGTAAATATGTAATAAATGCTAATGTTCTTTTTTTCTTTTTAAATAAAAAGCTCACAAACTAAAAAAAAAAAAAAAAAAAGAAATTAGCCAGCAGGCTAGTGCCATCCTCTCTTCTGTAAGAGGTCCGAGGGGTCCAGAGTGGGAGGACAGGGGCCTTCATCTTCCTTGATCACCACTGGGTAGTTCATGACACATGAGGCAGACAAAGGAGGGGCTACCTCATCCAGACCTTTACGTTAATTATATTAAGTGAACCAACAGAAAGAGGAAAAAAAATTGAAATTCAGAAACAGCAGCATAAGATCATTTCTTCCTTTGTCCTCCTTCATTAATTCATTTACAAACATGATGGCATGTTTGTAAATGAATGCAAACATGCCTGTGCGCGCACACACACACACACACACACACACACACACACACACACACCTCATCTTTTAGACAGAATATCCTCAGTATCTCTCATTGGATAACCTAAGTCATAACTTCATCAGTCTTAAGATCCAACGTTGGCAAGAAGCATACGTACATAAAGCATTTCTTTGGGAAGAGTTGGTCCTCTTAGAATTAGTTCTATATAATGATTTAATGAGGTTCCTTAAGACACCAAATCTTGTTTCCTTTCCAAAGGTAGGTTAGAAAATATGTGTACCATCCTGAGCATTGAATCCAGGCTGCAAAGTGATGAAAAGCTGATATATCACCCTCATGTAGATGAAAGTTCAAGGTGGATAATGTCCCTCTACAGACTGGGGTAAACTCAGCAGTTTGTGGTGCCACAAAATCATGATGTTGTTAAGTATCAATTTGGTGTGATCTTTTAAAGCAGGAACCAGCTCACATCTGGTTTACTCATTACTCACGTCTCTCCTCCCGCTAGAGCATAAGCTCCATGAGGATGGACACTTTGTCATGCTCATCACTCTCACTTTCACAACTCTCCACTGACTTCACTTAAATGAAAATCCAACCCTACATGACTGGCCCTGCCTGCCTCTCTGACCTTGTCCCCCACCATTCTTTCCCTCATTTCCCTCCAGCCACCAGGCCCCTCGCTATTCACGAATGCACTGATTTCTGCCCACTTTTCTTTTTGTTTTGTTTTCATTTAACTCTCTTCTCACCTCCTCAGAGAGGTCTTCTGACTACTCTTCTAAAGTTCACCTCCCTCTAATCCTGGCATTCTTCTTCCCCTGGATCTGGCTTGGTTTTCCCCATAGTATGTGTCACCATCCAGAAAGAGTTTTTAGCAGTGATAGTAACTCAGTAATATTCACTGAATGGGTAGAATTTTGACAAGTGAAGAACATCCAGATTGGGAATTGGGTATAAAGATCAAAGAGATCCCAAGTTAGGCACCAGGGTCCTTAGGGCCATTAGTAGAAACAGACAGCAGGAGGGGTCTGTATAGAGGAAAATAACTCATCACTGATTGTTTTGATTTTTATATAGAAATATGTCCTTTCTGATTTCTAAAATGGAACTTGGTGATCTATGCAGACTTAAAGGCTCTGCACCGTGCCCGACAGTTCAGCATTACACTAGGGAGATAAATGTAGAAACTATCAAATCTGTAATAAGGTAAAACCTGGTTTCCACCAATTTAATCTCTATTAAAAGCCTCATGAACCACATTTTGGTAAAAGGGACTAATATCTATCTCACAGCTATGCCCAGCTTCTAACTCAATTGGCATATGTTTCTTCATATTCCTCTTTAAAAAGTCAATGGTTTATGAAATTATCCAAATACCTGAATCCTACCCTAGCCAGAAAAAGTCAATAAATGCTAAAGAATTTAAATTGCACTCACTCCATGATCCCCCCCCCCAGGCATTTTTTCCCCCTTAAGTGCAAGCGTTAGTTTCAAGAAAAGGAACGCATGTAAAGTTCAGTAAATTTGGGGAGGATTGCTCTATGATTTTGACTCAATGCCCTGATTTTAATCCAAGCCGTTGAAAGATAAGGCTTAAAAATAGCCAACTGAGATTTCTCCCACCCTGTCCCGTGACTTCATCTATCCCTCTACTTCAGGAGGAGCAAAGCCTTTTCCTCAGCAGGGTCTTGCTCAGCAGAACCCCGACTCGTGGAGTCCTGTGGAGTACCCTGTCGGGGTGTACCTCCAAGACAGTACTCTAGAAAGGCATTCCTTTCCTGAACACTCCTCAGAATCATTAATTTGCACAAGATGCAGGCCTCATAGCTACATGGTGGTCTGACAGTGAAGGGTCACTTGAAGGCACAATAAATCTCTCCGTCTGGACAGTGTCCTCTGCTCAATTCAGCTGATGGCTCTTTGAAGCTTATTTTCTAGAAGGTTTGAAAGGTTTGGAAAGCAAGACAAAATTCCAAACTCTGGCTTTCTGGAAGAGTCTCACATCTTGCTGTCTATTTTTTTTTTTTTTTTTTTTTTTTTTTTTTGCTGTACGCGGGCCTCTCACTGCTGTGGCCTCTCCCGTTGCGGACACACAGGCTCCGCGGCCATGGCTCGCGGGCCCAGCCGCTCCGCGGCATGTGGGATCTTCCGGGATCGGGGCACGAACCCGTGTCCCCTGCATCGGCAGGCGGACTCTCAACCACTGCGCCACCAGGGAAGCCCTTGCTGTCTATTTTTAAATGGCCATCCTCTTCCAACATCCCCAGGCCATTTGGGAACCACGACAAGGGCTTCGCAATGTGTATGACGCAGAGGTCAATATTGCTTCCTCAGCATCCACATCCCATGGGTCCTAAATTCCTACAGATTAAAGGTTGTCAAGGGAATGGATTTCTCTCAAGTCAGGAGGGGGCCTTACACCGCTCCAAGTTTCATAAGCGTTTTAAGTCTTTCCGACTAAAACCAGAGGCCTGGTTGACAGACTCTTTTCACATCCCTTCCAGCTCTAGGAGTCCAGATTTTAGCTCAGGCCCAGATAATTCTTTAGTGAAAAAGTGAAACTTCTGTTCTAGCTAATTCAGTCTTCGGCACATTTGCTACTGTTTTTTAGAAGCCAGAGGCGATTTACAAGGGAACTTGCAAAGCCATTTTGCCTGAACAAATTCTCCATCTGGTGATTCACTGAACATTATCTCATATTTCTTAAAGGAAGAAACAAGGGATGGACTTAGAAGGCCTCATGTTGACGTTTACCTGCCAAGACTTCTTACTCTGCCTCTCCAGATCCATTTGTAAATCTACATAGAAAAACACTCTTCTGGTACAATTGCCCTTTGCTTCTAGCTGTCTTAGGTCGATGAAGCTGCAACTTGGGGCCCTGTCCACATATAAATACTAGAATAGCTGAAATTCGAGGATAATTTTGTAAAAAGAATTTGTTTTATATTTCATGGGACCCATGAATGAGTCTGAGTATTTTTCAGTCAGTTGTTATGTGGTACCTGAGAACAACACAGCTGCTAGGGCAGTTCACATCACCTCCTGCAGAAAGCATAATGATAGACAGAGGTCCTTGAAATAGGAAGGGGAAAAACAGGGCCTGTTAGGGTCGAGGGGTGTCTGTGACCTCACACAGTCTCTGTTGTTCTCTTGGGGATACTCTCAACTCCCCACACTACCTTCTCCCCCAACGTTAGCCCTTTATCTTCTCCTCCTCCTGATCGCTGGGACACCCTCGGTGGTCTGCTGGTGTCCCTGCAGCCTTTGTGATGAACCCGTTGATTTCTGTGTTTTTCTAAAGCCAGATGTTCCTTCCTGTTGGACAACCCGGTTTCTCCTCACTCACTAGTTGCATCACTTCTGCTTCTGCCCTCAAGACACAGTATCTCTCCAACAAGTTGCATTGCTTTCTAGCCAGCTTGTGCCTAGGAAGAGAGACTGCTCTTGGCTCCCATCCCTTCCCTAATGCTGCTTTCTTTTTTTTTTTTTTTTTTTTTTTTTTTTTTTTTTGCTGTACGCGGGCCTCTCACTGCTGTGGCCTCTCCCGTTGCGGAGCACAGGCTCCGGACACACAGGCTCCGCGGCCATGGCTCGCGGGCCCAGCCGCTCCGCGGCATGTGGGATCTTCCGGGATCGGGGCACGAACCCGTGTCCCCTGCATCGGCAGGCGGACTCTCAACCACTGCGCCACCAGGGAAGCCCCCTAATGCTGCTTTCTTAAGGCCACATACTGATTCTCATTCAGCTGATTTTCTTTGTGCTTCCACTCTTTAATCCATAATTCTCTCTCTGTGACCCTTGCTGCTATTTGGCTTTGGATCTTTCTTTTTATGTCTCCTATACTGTTAACTCTGGAGGACAGAATCTGGGCCAGATATATGTAGAAAGAGGGCTCGGAAAAAGATAAGAGGAACTGACTGGGCCAGGAAGGGGTGCAAGTTCACAGGACATAGGGAAGTGGGAATATTGCACATAATCTTACATCAGGAAACACACCAGAATTGTACTCATTCACTCATAAATGCAAACATTCATTCATCAACTCAACACTTGTCTGTAACAAATATTCTACCTCTCAGTTGTCTGTTTTATAAGATGGCTCAAGATTATTTCTTTTCTTTGTGCAGGAATCCTAGACTTATACAACCATCTTCCAACACAGATATGAAATGACCATTTTCTGAGCCAGAGATACTTCTCTCTAATTACTTAGGCCCTGTCTGATCTAGGGCACTGAGTGACAAATTTGAGGTTTTCGCCTAGACTATCACATAACAATTCATCCATTCATTTATTCATTCAAGCAATTAATCATTGAACTGACATTTATTGATCAAGAACGTATATGTGCCAAGCATTGTTCTCAGTACTCCAGAAATGACAGTGAATAAAACAAAGTCCCTGTTCTTATTCAACTTATTAGAGACGTAGGTTGAGGGGAGACATACATATTCTTTCAGCGGTTGATGAATTCTGTGAAGAAAAATCAGGTGGCTAACTAGACAAAGCAATGGGGAGCAATGTTGCATCATTAAGTAGAATGGCAGGAAAAGGCTCCTACTTATTAAGATATTATTTGAGTGAGGAGTGAGCCACATGGATATTTAGAAGAAGAAAGCCTTAGGTAATGGGAGCAGGAAATCAATAACCCTCAAGCAGAAGAGTGCCTGGTATATTCAGAAAACAGCAAAATTTGGCATCATTTAGTAGGTCCATCTCCTGTGAGCACTGAAAGACCTTGCATTTTTCAAAAACTACCCACTTCATCGTGATCACCTGTTTAGTGCTTATTTTTCTTTCTAGGCTACACATAACTTGAAGCAGGAAATACGATTGCTTGGTTTACCCCTACATCCTAATGCTTACTGGATATCTGGTACATCAGAGGTGCACCATAAATAGTAACCAAATGAATGAGTGGATGTCTGAATAAACTGCCCTATAAAATGAGATAATGCACATAAATCTTTTAGCTCAGTGACAGAGATATACTACACATTTAATGGATTTCAGGGACAATATGTTGCTGCTGATGCAGGTGATGATGATACATCCCAGGAGAAGTTGACCTTCTTCCCGAAGATGGAGAGGCTGCTCCTGGTCCATGGGTAGACCTGTGCAGCAAGAAGTTTACTTTAAGTGCTTGTTGCTGAAATCTGTCCATTTGGTTTGTGCCCTGTCTAACCCCAATGATAGCTGTAGCAGCAGCAAATGCATCTATAATGATATAAACATATAATAAATCCAACTATACAGTCAATAACAAGAAAGCAGAACTATTCAACTCTTAATCTTCTATGGCCTTCTAAACAAGGAATAACGTCTTCAGAGAGAAAACAATTAAATGATGTCAAATGGAGGGTGTCATCCAAGTGAGGGATTAGTAAAGAAGAACATAGCTACTTGAAGTGAGTTCCACTCTCATGGCCCAGGCATAGAATTAGCAGATGTTATTGCAAATATCTAGTCCTCACAACTTTTGAAGCATCACATAAGACAGAGGAAGTCTCAATTTTGAAATAAGGGAGCAGTGTGTACCTCAGAAACTGAAGAAAGATCACACTGCCATGGAGTCAAGAAACATTCTGGGGTAAATAAATCATATAGTGATGATTAAATTGCATATGTATGGAATGTTAGAGCTGGCAAATTTTGTCCAGGTTATTTCACAAAGCTCCTTTAATCCTTCATTTCATAGATAATGGAACTTAGACTATTTGGCTGGAACGTCTCTCCCAAACTCACACCATCAGTGGCAGAACCAGGAGAACGTATCTTCTGGTGCAGAGGTAAGTGTTCCTTCAATTAATCTCTATAGCCCCATAACTGGTCTCCCTATTTCCATTCTTGCTCTTCTATAATCTATTCTATACCTAGTGTCAAAGTGATGTTTTAAACCTGAAGCTCAGATCATTTTATTATGCCTGGTAAATTCTTTAATGGTTTCTCATTGCAATTAAAGTCAAATTCCTTACAACAGTCGACAGTACTTCTCTAACATACAATAATGCCTGGCACAGAGGAGGCAATAATGAACAAATAAACTTCTTTTTTCTCCAAATAATATAAAGTTGGCCAATCAAGGTAAATCTGCAGAAACAGCTTGTTTAAATAAAATATTCAACAATATTTCCTCTAAAAGTAATATACATGATGAAATGCAAGCTGGGTGAAAGTGGGTTAACTGAATTTAACAATCAGACCCAAATAATTTATCTTAGCCTCCCTCAGCTAGTGGATGACCACGTGTTCCCTGTTTGGCCCAGCCTTGTTAAGCCTGTTTACCAATGATTTTGATGACAACACAGAAAGGAAGCTTAGGAAATCTGAATGGCACAAAGCTGGAAAGGATACTAAATATAACAATCAACATTCAAAATTGTTCTGACAGGCTGGAATTCTGAGTAAATTCCAATAAGATGAAATTTAATAGTGATAAATACAATGTTCTGCATAAAAGTTCAAATATTAACTGTATAAGTACAGGATGGAGAAACTTGGCTTGGCAGAAATTCATGTGAAAAAGGTCTGGAGGATTTACCTGACCACAACTTTAATAAGACCCAACAGTATGTGGCAGATGCCTTTAAAAATTCACATTCATAGGTTGCATTAGTATTGTACAAGCCCTTTTTCTAAATTATGGCTAGTAATAGTTTTCCTACTCTCTGTAGCTCAGACCACATCCAGACTATGCTGTTCAGTTCTGGGTGCCATATTTTAAGAGGGACACTTAATCCAGGGGAAGAAAACCAAGATGGAGAAAGTTGGAAAAGCAAGCCATGGTTGAAAGAATTAAAATCCAAAATCATACCAAATTTTAAGTTCTATGAGATACTATAAAAGCTTCATTTTTTGCTCTTCTGGAAATCAGAATGTGAAATATTGGCTTTAAGTGGGTATTAAATATATTCTGACTGACAGAAAAATTTTGAATCAATGAATAAGTGACTTAAAGGAACAAGGAAACTTTCATTGCACACGGGGGAAATTTATGTGTATCTGGAGTATTTTTACAATAGCCACCTGAATGAGTTGGGATACATAAACTATTTGTCACTGAAGGTTGTCAAAGCAACACAGGAACAAGTAACTAAACCTCAAAAGTTAGAGACATTGAGTGATGATATAGGTTCTGCATCTAGCATCTAGCATCTCTAGAAGCACAGTGCTTCTTCCTCACCTTGCTAACTATGCAAGGTGGTCAACTCAAGAGACCCTTTCACTTCCACAGCCAATATATATGGAATATTGTATATGGAAGCATCCACCTTAAAACTGAAATCATTTCCCAAGAAACTTGACTTACTGTCCCCAAATAAAAGGTCAGATGCTATTCTGGAGCCTACACACACACACACACACACACACACACAAAAAAAAAAACTTTATCATTTTGGCACTAATATATAAAGCTTAACAACCCAAAATAAGAATAAAAATGTTAAGGTATTGGGAATTCCCTGGCGGTCTAGAGGTTAGGACTCAGCGCTTTCACTGGGTTTGATCCCTGGTTGGGGAGCTAAGATCCCACAAGCCACACTGCCAAAAAAAAAAAAAAGTTAAGGTATTGCAGGAGGGTACAGTCTTAGGATGTCCTCATGACTCACCATTACAATCTTCTTCTTCTGAAGAATTGCAAGACTCAAAAAGTAGCTGATGAGGAAAGAGATCAAGATGGCAGAGTAGAGGATACTGGGCTCCCCTCCCCTCACAAACACATCAAAGTTGCAACTACAGCAGCTCTCGCTGAAACTGACCTGGGGACTAGCAGGGCAGCTGTAAAAAAGAGTTACGTGGAATCTGGTAGAAGGGAGGAGAAGAGATCTGGTCAGGACACGTACTCCTAGAGGGGGACACAGAAGAGGAAGGGCATATCCCAGGCTCGGGGATCCTCCCTGGGGAGGATGGGGTTTGATCCATATATTAGGCACACCAGCTCTAGGGTCCAACACCGGGAAGATGAGCCCCCCTCAGTTGGTTTGAAAACCAGTGGGGGTAACCAGAGGGCTGTCAGAATCCGAGATCCTGCTCTTGAAGAACGTGTGCAAGGACTTGCTTGCTTCAAGTCACAGCGTGGAGGCAGCAGATTGAAAACTGCCTGGGGCTCTGACCAGACGCCAGGACCACCCCAGCGTACCCTGTGGCCCTCCTGCTCTAGCCTCTCTTGCTCCAGCGATGCTCCCCACTAAGGTGGAGGCTGCCATTGCCAATGAGAGTGCACATACTTGGAGGGAACAGAGCTGACTTGGGCTCTGGACTTGCCTCTGGACTTGCCAGTGCGTGCATCACTGCACACATTCAGGAGGGAGTGAAACTAGCTCAATAGTGTGGCACCAACCCAGCCTCTAACCAAGGCACACACACATGGAAAAAAATGAAACCAGCACCGAGCCCCAAGCTCTCAGGTCCTGGCTCTGCCCCAAACCAAGGTGGAGACCGCCATCACACCCAGGAGAAACCCATCTCCCTCAGGACTCCTGCTCCAGCTCCTGGGGTCCTGCCCCACCCCCAATAGGGTTGTGATGGCCTTGAGCATAGAAGCCCTGGTTTGCACCTGGCTCTGGTCTAGCCTCTTATACCAAGGCCATGGCTGCCAGCATTCCCCCAGTGAAAGATATGGCCCTTGCTCACTTTAGATCCAGCTCTTCCACCACACATGGACTGAATAAGGATGCTCCCACACAAGTACATGCCTTCAAGACTGTGACAGGCAACTGTTTCACCTAATTTCATAGAAAAAGAGAAAGTTAAATAAAATGAGAAGAAAGATAAATGTTTCAAATGAAAGAACAAGAAAAAACCCTGGGAAGAAAACCCTAATGAAACAGAGATAAATAATTTACCTGATAAGGAGTTCAAAGCAATAATAATAATGTTAACTGAACTGAGAGAAAGAATAGAGGGACACAGTAAGAATTTTAACAAGAAAATATAAAAAAAGAAACAGAGCTGAAGAATACAACAACTGAAATGAAAAATACTTCGAGGGAGGGAATTAACAGCAGGTTAGGTGATACAGAAGAACGCATAAGCCAATCTGGAAGATAGAATAATGGAAATCATCCAATCAGAACAGCAAAAAGAAAAACAAATTTTAAAAAAAGAGAATAGTTTAAGGAACTTCTAGGTTGACATCAAGTGTAGTAACATTCACAGGGGTTCCAGGAGGATAGGAAAGAAAGCGATAGAAATATTTTTGATGAAATTATGGCTGAAAAATTCCCAAAGCGGAAGAAGGAAACAGATATCCAGGCACAGAAAGCACAGAGAGTCACAGTCATATGGTCATCATTGTTCAAGGCCCTGATACTGACTATAGGTTCTTTGCTCCAAGTCACAAAAGGGTAGTCACAAAAGAATGAGAATAACTTTCTAACGGGTTCATATATGAGTGTATAATAAGGTCTACAACTACACAGGGATTTCTCTTCTTTATGGTCTCTTTTAGAGTTAAGATATCATTCCAGTGATACTGCATTTATTTTGTGATTCTCATTTTTTAAAGATCCTCAGATTCTACTTCAGTATGCTGCATATTCTTGAAGGTACACATGCTTGTCTCCTCAGAGTAGACATAATAGGATAAAAATGGTGAACATAACGGAAACTCATTCAAGCTTGTTTTGTTTAAAAGGGGGACTATTACAAAGATACAAGAGCCAGTTTTTGAAACTATCGTCTGAGTTTTTGGATTTTTAAGGTTTCTTCCCTACATCAGGTGACAAAGTTAGTATATTACATTTTTCCCAATAACTTTGTTTTACCTTTAATGTATATTCTTTAATTCATCGGGAGTCCAAAGGATGAGGATTATATCCAAGACCTTCTACGCCACAATTGTCCTACATTCATTGATTTGTGTTGGCCCTCATATAATTATCAAATCCCCACATATATATGAGTCTGCCTCTGAACAATGAATTCTGTTCCATAATTATATTTGTCTGTTCCTTTAGGACTACAAAACTATTTTTTATTGCAATTTATTTTTTATTTCTATTGTTTTATTAAGTCATTGTCTACAGGTGGGTTGTCAAACCAATCCATTCTGACTTCAGTTCATTTGTTTTAAAAATCCATCCATATTGCTTGTTCTCCTAGCATCATAGTCCTTCGAACAATCTGACTATAGCTTCTCTATTTCTCTGCTGCTTCCTCTTTCTCCTACTTTTTTTTTTTTAACATCTTTACTGGAGTATAATTGCTTTACAGTGTTGTGTTAGTTTCTGCTATATAACAAAGTGAATCAGCTATATGTATACAGCTCAGTGCTTTGTGACCACCTAGAGAGGTGGGATAGGGAGGGTGGGAGGGAGATGCAAGAGGGAGAGGATATGGGGATATTGCAATGGCTTTTAAGTCCTAATATCTAGTGTGAAAGTCCCCATTTTTTACTTTTCTCTTTCAATGTTGACTTATTATTAAGAAACTAATATTTTATTTTTGTATTTAATTTTCTAATATTTGTCAAGTTTCTCCAAAAATCCAGCTGATATTTTGATAAGAATTATTTTGAAATTATAAAATAATTTGACCTGAATTAATAACATTATAGAGTTAGGCCTTCTCGCCTATGGTGATGGAATGAACTTAAATTGATTCTTCTTTTATGTCGTTTAATACACTTTTAAAATTTTCTCCTTCCTAAGTCAATATCCAAATAATTTAGAGTTTTCCTTTGCATTGTCAATTGAATCTTTTTTTTTTTTTTTTTTGGTCATTCTTCCAAGTGATTTCTTATATAGTCAATGAACACTAATAGTTCTGGGATGAAATCATCTCCTGTCAGGCAACCTAATTGAATTTTCTCATTTTTAATAATATGCCTTATTTTGTTTAATTTTCTAGAAAGATTAATGAAATGTTACCTTTTTTCTTCTAACCTTACACCTCATAGTCCTTTTATTGCTTTATGGAGTTTCTAAAAACCTACAGTATTATATTATACAATAGATACTGGGAGTATTTTATTCCTTCCTAATCTTAAAGTGAATTCACTTAAAACTTTCCTTTAAATATGTGTTTTCTGTAGGTTTTTTGTTATTTTAAAATCCTGTGATATTTCTCCTTTGATCTATAAATTATAAATTATCTTATATTGAACTATCCTTGACTTCCTTTAATAAATGATTGATCATTTTATTTTTACTACATACTAGCTAAAGTTAACTAATATTGCATTTAGTAATTTCTAATCTATGTGTACAAGTGGAACTATACTTTTTTGTAATAATCTTACTTGATTATTTAAATTAAGGTTTCTATAATTCCGAATTATTTTGGCTTTCTCTTTCTCTATTGTCTGAAACAACTGTTACACAACAAAATAATGTATTTCCTGAAAGTTGTTCTAACAACTTTCAACAACTTTCAACATCACAACAACTAAACTTGGTTACATCAATATTATAAATATCTGCTCATTAAAACACACTACATAGTGAAATAATAGTTTAAAGGTAAGGAAGATACTGCAAAAGGGAATGATTATCTTAACTGTGTAAGGAATTTATGCAAATTAACGATACAGAGAAATGACTCAATTGTGAAAAAAAGGAATGAATATGAACATACAATTTTTGGAAGGGATAATGAAAGTGAATGGTAGCAACTAAAGGATACGATGTTCAAATTTTTGTGTGTGTAATTAGAAAAGTGAAAGTCAAGGGCTTCCCTGGTGGCGCAGTGGTTGGGAGTCCACCTGCAGATGCAGGGGACACGGGTTCGTGCCCCGGTCCAGGAAGATCCCGCATGCCGTGGAGCAGCTGGGCCCATGAGCCATGGCTGCTGAGCCTGCGCGTCCGGAGCCTGTGCTCCGCAACGGGAGAGGCCACAACAGTGAGAGGCCCACGTACCAAAAAAAAAGTGAAAGTCAAAAAGGAATGTGATATCATTTAATACCCATGAGATTTACAAAAGTTAGAGCTATGTAATGCCAAATATTAGTGGAGTTAGAGACAAGAAGGCATTGTCTACTCTTGATGATATTGAAGCTATTCTAATTTTCTGGTGAGCCCTTAGCAGTACTTTGTATAAAGTATTCACACCTATGATCCAGTAATACAGCACGGTAAAATTCCATATTGGGACATGTTCTGTGATGTTTACTGTGGGATTTATGTGTGGTAATATAAAATGGAAGACTAGTTATATACCAAGGAGGTAGATATGCAAAATGTAGTAGATTTACACTATGGAACTCTATGCATTTTTTTTTTTTGAGTGTAAGACAGGTTTCTTTTTATTAAGTTTTCCTAAACTTGTCTCATGTTTACTGAATGTTTTTCTTGTGTAAGAATGTAACCTGGAGTTTTCACAAACCAATTTGGACAATTCAACCTGGATAAATGCTTGCCTGCACACAAGTCATCAATTACCACTCTCTGGCCTGGCCTCCATGTAAATCCAATTGGTCTTAAAGCCTATCTAAACAGACAGCAAGCAGACCACATCATCTTATTTCTAAACTTTAAACCTCAAACTCACCCCCATCCCAAGACCCACACCCTCCCCCACACACAAAAGAAAATTTTTAGAAGAAATGGCCATTAAGAACTGAGCCAGTTGCATAAGAATTGGCTTAATCCTGAAGCCAGCACTCCAAAGTAGCTCTTGGCCTCACAGCAGGCCCCCTGGAACTCTTGAAGTAGGACAGGTTGAGAATGGATAGAAGATGCTCTAAGAACAGGGTCAAGTTCTGGGGCTGCAAGGCTTCCACACATGCTTAAATACACTTCCACCTTCCTCCTCTAAGCGATGCTTTTCTATAGCACTTTAGAGCTTGTAACACTCTAAAGTTTTTAGTGCAGAGATGGACAGAAACTTATTCTAAATATGCAAGGTATAATCTTATTTCTAACAACATAGGCCAAAATTAACAGAGAAGTACTCTATGCAGCAGTTAGAAGAAACCAAATGGATAGATACACACATAGGAACATGCATGGATCTTTAAAGCACAGAGACAAAAGAAAATTATATATAAAATTAAGGTTATAATGCAATGCTACTCATGTAAACCAAAAAATACACACAGAAAAAAATAATGCCATATATTTTACAATGTTAAATTTAACTTCAAGTATGTACTAATTATACAACAGTGGTTGTTATGGGAGTAAGGAGAAGGGGAATAGAGAATAAGAATAAAATGAATATGTGCTTTGCCTACATTCTTACATATACAAATACATTCATAAAATGAGACTGGGCCTCACATCAGCTTATAAGAGAGTGCCATGAACTGAGAAGTAGGATTAGTCACACCTTTTGCACCTGGGATAACAAAAAAGAAAAACTACAAAGGTATCTCTTAGAACTCAAGGGACTTCAGGGAACAGGAAAGGGACAGTTGTCAGAAATCCAGGAGAGAACGTCCCTCCACTTGCATCTCTCCTTGGCCTTCTTGCTCAGTAGATCCACTTGTTTTCCTTTTCAGCACACAGGGCGAGAATTCCATGTATACCCCCATGTTGTTACACTGCCTCCCTTCAAAAGACCAGACTAAATTGAGTTTTAGAAAAAGAAAGTAATTCACAATTAAGACTGATGAACAGGGGACTTCCCTGGTGGTCCAGTGGTAAAGAATTCACCTTCCAATGCAGGGGTCCCAGGTCGATCCCTGAGAACTAAGATCCCACATGCCACGCAGCAACTAAGCCCATGAGCCACAACTACTGAGCTCCTGTGCCTCAGCTAGAGAGCCTGCGTGTCACAAACTACAGAACCCATGTGCTCTGGAGCCTGCACGCCACAACTAGAGAGAGAAAACCTGCACACCACAACTAGAGAGAAATCTGTGCACCACAGTGGAAGATCCCACATGCCTCAACGAAGATCCTGCGTGCTGCAAGTAAGACCCAACGCAGCCAAAGATACAAATAAATATATAATTTTTAAAAAAGGCATTAGATGTTTAAAAAAAAAAGACTGATGAACATGGTGGATAACAGATTTTTGTTATTATACAACAGCATACAATGTGTTAAGACTGTTTTTCTTTTATGAGAAATAAAATGATGGTTTCCAAAGAGGAATTCCAATTATCAATTTGTTCAAATATATCCATAAGCTCCTGAAAGAAAGCTTTTGAAAGCCATATGTTTAATTGTAGAAGTTCTAGATTTCATTTCTTCCTTCATTCTTTCTTTCCTTCCATCTTTTATTCCTTTCTTTCCTTTTATCCTTTGCTATTTTTTCTTTTCCTTCTCCTTTTTCTTCTCCTCCTCCCCCTCCCTTCTGCCTTTTCTCCTTCTCTCCCTTTCTCCCTCTCTCTCTCTCTCTCTCTCTCCCTTTCTCTCTCTCTCTCTCTCTCTCTCTCTCTCTCTCTCTCTCTCATCCATAGCTTCAACACCAAAACAGTTCAAAAAGGCATTGCCTGATTGAATCACAAAGTCCACCAGTTGACTTTTAGGGAAAAGGGAATTTTCAAAATGATTTCATTTCAGGAACATGACACTGTATTTTCACTGTTTTCATAAAGCTTTTACTCAGGCTTCCTTTTGAATGGAATACCACCAAGTTGGATAGATATGGTTCTGTCTACTGAAAGTTTACAACATATCCAGAAACCTAAAACTCCCCATCTTGGTTAACCAAAGAAGATTAATTGAATATTTTTCAACCAATATTTCTTAATCTCCTGATTTGAAATGCAAGCTTTGAGCTAGGCATGACATTTGACTAGAAATATGGCAACTTTGTTGCCACAATGCTGATCATTTCACTGCCCTGCTCAGGGATGAAATGAACAAAGATATTAGGGTTTGAAACACGATGCTTCCTGGCTATTTGTTGCATCCATCTCACTCCACTGGGTACTTCAAGCGAGGAAGTCTTGTGGAGTGTGGGAATAATAGAGACATATTATGGGCACTTTACAATTCAGAAAGCCATTCAAAAACACCCACCATGCAATTAAGCTGTTTATTTTTATTTTCAGTCTATTAGAATTGGTAGAATATTTTCATTCTAGCAGCATTGTGTCAGTGAGACCACAGGGTAGAGTGAGAGGGTTTTTGCAGCCACCAGCTTCTGAAAAGGATTTACTTTCTTCCCTGCCCACTCCACATCCATGAAATTAAATGATTATTTACATGTTTGTTTTCACAAAGATAATGAATTGTTCACTGACTACTGCCTTATCCTTCTGCCTCCATCCTCTTAGCAAGTACTAAAAAAGTTAAGCTTTGTTTCCTATAAATGGTGTTATTAAATCACAGAAAAAGCTCTTTTTCAAGAGCTTGTTGTGTAGTTGTAAAGACAGCCCTAGGGCTCTCTCTGCGAGCTCCAGAAAAGATGTGGTGAGAGGTTTCACAGCTAGTTGCTTTCTCTCCTAAAATATATACCATTGTTTTTAAAACTAAATTTGTTTAGTTACATATGTATTTGCTCTAAAGAAGACTCTGTCATGTTGAAAATCCATCCAAATATCTTCTACTTCATCTGATGGTTCAAGGTATAGCTTCAAGGTATAGCTTCTTATCTCTGCTGATAAGAGAATAAAATTTCTGGTTCTCCTCTTTGAAGATTCAAACCAAAGCTACTTCCTAGTAACAGCCTTCTCAGAATCAACTATCAGAAGTCACTCTTGAAGAATTCCCCTTCAACTGTCATAAAGAAAAATTCTAATATTAATGGCAGGCACCTTGCTTATCTAACCCCCTATTCCTATTCTCTCCTGCTCCCTGGGTTAAACCCACTGTTTCCAACAAGCAGATAGTCTCCCCTTCAGGTCAAGTTCATCTTGCTTCTGAGCTTTTATTCTCTGCTGTACCACTCCTTCACTCCCTCTTCCTGATTTCTCAGCTTATAGAAATCTCACCTTCCTCAAAAACAAATTCTATTTTCACTTAAATTCAAACAAACAAAAGAAACAAACCAATCAATGAACAGCCAACTTCCCTGATTACTCCAAGGGCCAAACTGCCCTTTCTCTCAATGGCTTACTCTAGTACATGGGGTCATAAAATATGACATTTATGGAATTCTTTGCCTTGTTCTCTGATTATTTCCTTTGTGAACACATTCTGTATGTCAGTAAGGGCAGGGAATCTGTTGACTCTTGCTTGATGTTTTTTAACTTGCTTGCTGTCTAAGGTAGAGCTGGACAAACAGAAGACATTTAACAAATACTTTTCAACTCAATAAGTGGCTATTTGCCTTAATTGTTAGAATATTTACCCTGTAATTAATTTTATTTTTTAGAAATTAAAATAATCTGAATTATATAGCAGGGATTGTTCACCTTATATCAAATGTGTCCCTGTGGATAGCTCCTCTTTGCCTTTTCTTCCCATTAAAGTCTGGTATAATTTTAAAAATAATAGTATTTTTATTATAAGATAATTCAAACACACAGAAAGCAGAATAGAAAAATAAATGCTGAGACTTAATTATGCAGTTTTAACAAATAAACATATTAAATACTCACTACATGCCAAGCATTTTTCTATGAATTTTTACACATATTGACTCATCATATTCTCAGAACACCCCTATGATGTGCTACTGTTATTACCATTCCACATTTTCTGAGTGAGCATGGAGTTGTTAAATACTTGGCATAAAGTCACACAGATTGTAGGTTGCAGGGGGCAAATTTGAACCAAAGCATTCTGGTTCAGAACCTGTGCCCATGATTCCATCCTATACTACCTTTTCACCTTGCCTTTCCATTAAATCCTAACATTATGGAACATTTACTTCGGACTTTAAAAAATAATATTCCCACTATAAACACCTTTCCAATCCTATTTCACTGACTCTCTCTGCTGTGATGACAATAATTATTAATTCAATGTTTATCAATCCCATGTGTTTTTGTGCTTTTGCTTGTGGACTTATATTTACTTTTGTCCTTATATTTATAGACTATTATTTTTGAATGGTTTTATAGTTTATTTAAATATGTGTCATTCGGCAATTGCCTTGATTTTATTCAATGTGTTTTTAAAAGTTTATCTTCATTGGCATATATACCCTTGTTCCTCATTTTAACTGTTTTCTAGTGCCCCATGATAAATATACCATGAATTTCCTGTTCATGGACATTTGTATTGTTTCTAGATTTCTGAAGAAACAGTGCTACAATGAACATTCTTATATAAGTCGCCTTTAGTTCATGTGCTTGACTTATTTTAGGGAATATAACTAGTGTATACTGTCACTTAGTTTAGGGCATGAGATTTGGTCAAATGGCTTTCCAAATTATTGTACCAGCTTGTATGCCCACTAGATTAAATGAGAGTTCCTGTTTCTCTACTTTATTGCCAACATAGATGCTCTTAGGCCTTTTACTTTTCTTGGTCTCAGGAGTGTGAAATTGTCTCATTATTTAATATTTACATTTCAGGATTACCTGTTGAAGCTGAGATTCTTTTCATAAGACCTACATTCAGATTTCTTCTCCTGTCAAATGCCATTTCAGTTCTCTGCTCATTTGTCTTTTTTATTAAATTGCAGAAGTTATAGATTGTTAATAATAAACTTTGATTTCTATTAAATTTTTAAAATATCTCTTCAGTTTGGTTGCTTTTAACTTTGTATTTGGCTTCTTTCATAATACAGATATTTAAAAATTATGTGTGGTCGATTTATCAGTTGTTTTTGTTACAGTGTGTACAATTCAGTGGGTTCTGGTATATTCACAAACACGTGCAACCATCACCACAGTCAATTTCAGTATTTTTAATCACCTCAAAAAGAAACCCTATACCATTTAGCTAGATCTTTTGTGACTTGCTTCTTTCACTTAGCATATAGTTTCCAAGGTTCATCCATATTATAGTGAATATCATTTATTCATTCCTTTTTATAGTAATACTCCATTGTATAAATATACTAAATTTTGTTAATCCATTTGTCCATTGATGGGCATTTGGGGTGTTTCCACATTTTGGCTATCATGAATGATGCTGCTATAGACATTCATGTATAAGTTTCAGTGTGAATATGTTTTAATTTCACATATTTGGGAATGGAATTTCTGAGTCATTTGGTAATTGTAGAATGAGTTGGGAAGTATTCTCTCCTCTTTACTTTTTGAATGAGGTTATGAAAAATTGGCATTAATTCTTTAAATGTTTGGTAGAATGTAGTGGTGAAGCCATCTGGGCCTGAGTTTTTCTTTGTGGGTAGGTTTTTGATTACTGCTTTAATATCTCACTTGTTATAAATCTATTCATATTGTCTATTTCTTAAGTCAGTTTTGGTGTTTCTTTTTTAGGAATCTGTCCAATTCATCTAATTTGTTGGTGTACAACTGTTTTGTTTTAATTAATTAATTTATTTATTTATTTTTGGCTGCACTGGGTCTTTGTTGCTGCATGCAGCCTTTCTCTAGTTGCAGCAAGCAGTGTCTACTCTTCTTTGCGGTGCATGGGCTCTAGGTGCACGGGCTTCAGTAGTTGTGGCACATTGGCTCAGTAGCTGTGGCTCGAAGGCTCTAGAGTACAGGCTCAGTAGTTGCGGTACACGGGCTTAGCTGCTCCGCTGCATGTGGGAATCTTCCCAGACCAGGGCTCGAACCTGTGTCCCCTGCATCGGCAGGCAGATTCCTAATCACTGTGCCACCAAGGAAGTCCTGTACAATTGTTAATAGTGGTTCTTTGTAATCCTTTTTAAATTTCTGTAGGGTCAGTAGTAATGTCTTCTCTTTCATTTCTAATAATTTGATTCTTATCTCTTTTGTTCTTGGCAATCTATCTAAATGTTTGTAATTTTTTTTTTATCTTTTAAAAGAACCAGCTTTGGTTTTATCAATTTTCTCTATTTTTCCTAGCCTTTATTTCATTACTTTTTACTATTTTCTTTTTTATTTCATTCCTTCTGCTTTCTTTTGGTTCAATTTGCTCTTTCCAGTGTCTGAGGATGGAAGACTATGGTATTCATTGGATGTATTTCTTCTTAATATAGACATTTACAGCTAAATATTTCCCTCCATGCCCTGCTTTAGCTGCATCCCATATGTTTTCATATGCTATATCTTCATTTTCACTACTCTCAAGGTATTTTCTAGTTTCCCTTCTGATTTCCTCTTCAATTCATTGGTTGTTTAGGAGTGTTGTACAATTTCCACATTTTGTGAGTTTCCCAAATCTTTTCCTGCTATTGATTTCTAATTTTATTACATTGTGGTTGTAGAACATACTTTGTATTATTTCTATCCTTTTAAACTTACTGAAGTTTGATTTATTGCTAGTTTATCCTGGAGAATGCTCTGTGTGCATTTGGGATGACATATACTCTGTTGTTGTTAGGGTTGGTGTTCTATAGGTGTCTATTAGGTCTAGATGGTTTACAGTGTTCAAGTCTTCTATTTCTTTTTTTGATCTTCTGTTTGTTCTTTCCATTACTGAAAGTTGGGTATGGAAGTCTCCAACTATTTTGCATTTTGGTGTTCTGTTGTTAGATATAATAATTATAAATATATATGCTATCTTTTTTAATGGAGTGACTTTTATCACTATAGAATATCTCTACTTCTGGTAATATTTTTGTTTTAAAGTCTATTTTTTTCTGATATCAGCATAAGCACTTGTTTTCAATCACTCTTTCTTCTAATATTTTTTCTATTGCTTTCTCTCTCTCCATCTGATAGCTCCATTATGTGTACATTGGTGTGCTTAAAGATGTTCCACATTTCTCTGAGATGCTCTTCACTTTTTTCAATTCTTTTTTCTGTTTTTCAGCTTGCATAATCTCTAACAATCTATCTTCAAAATCACTTATTCTTTTCTCTGCCAGTACAAATCTACGATTAAGCCCCTCTAATGAAGTCTGTAATTTCTCTTTGATTCTTTATTTTAAAAATTTCTGCCTCTTCACTGATAATCTCTTTTTGATGCAATATTGTAATCATACCTTCCTTTACTTCTTTTATCATGATTTCCCTTAATTCCATGAACATGTTTATAATGGCTAAAGTCCTTTTCTCATAAATTCAGAATCTGATTTGTCTCACAAGTAGTTTCAGTTGCTTTCATTGTTTCCTTTATATGAGTCATAATTTTCTATTTCTTTACATACTCATAATTTTTTGTTGAAAGTTGGCATTTTAGATAATATATTGTAGAAATTCTGGGTACTGTCTTCTACTTCTCCCCCCACATCCCGCTGGGGTTATTGTTATTTGCTTGTTTATTTGTTTAGCAACTGATTAGAGTATTTCAGTGTCATCTCCTCTACCTCCCCTCCAGTGTTCAGCCTCTGATGCTGTTCCTCGAGGCTGCACAGGTTTGGATATGCCCACAGTCATCCAGGGATGACAGTGGCATTGGTTGGAGTCTCTCCCTTTCTTTCCCTGACCACATTCAGCAAGTAAACTCCACTAACTGACAGCTGATTACTCTACTGCATTTAATAATACCTGGGGTATAAATTGCTCTACAAACTAATCTATTCAAATTCTGGCTCCTTTGAATGAATACTTTCTGAAGTCAGTGTTTGATTTTTGTTCTGATCATTGGAGGGCTCTTCCAGCTTTACTGCTCCCTGGTTCTCTTCTGCAAACTAGTTGGCCTACAGTTTAGCCTGTGTCTTGAATCTCCTCTCAATTGCCTTTCACCACTTCTACTGTTTTTGAGAGTGCTATTAGGCTTGAATTTCTTCACTCTAGTTTGCAAAAGAAAGTTCCTTAGGAAGAGATGAAGAACTATTTGTTTTATGGCAGGCTTGTCTTCTCTCCCCAGGCAAAAATCTCTGAGCCAGGGCTATGGATTTGAATATAGGGAAGATTGCAAGTTTCTCTCTGAGGTCACCTTCATTCTAAGAACCAAGAATGCCATGAAGGAGGGGGCAGAAATATGAGATTCTTTCAGCTGGCCTTTCCTGGTGTGGAACCATGGCCTCATGAGCCGGGGAAAGAGTGATCATGTTATCAGTGGAGCCTCCTTTCCACGGTGGAGGCTGGGCATAAGAAAGAGTCCCTACTTCTCAACTGCACTGGCCTAGAACTTAGCCTCAGCAATAAGAAACTTGGAGTAGGATGAAAAATTATGAAATCCTGCCCCTCCCAGGAAGAAAGCCTTTCCTCTGGGTGCTGAGGAGACAGAGTATCCTGTATTATTCACATCACCAGTCTGGAGTGGAATCTCCATCTCACTGAACTAAGAATAGGGGAGACAGGGACCAATTTTGGTTCAGGTATCACACATTCTCATTTTTATTACCAAATTTGGTAGATATTATTGAATAGATTCTTTGTCATATGCTATTCACTCATAATAACTTCTAGAGGCTTTATTATTTTTTTAAATAGTTTTCAACAGTTTCACTGGGAGTCAGCCTACATAATTCCTCATAAATCACACTGGAGGTTGACCTCCTAGCCCATGTTAATATTTGTGTTTTACAGATTTCTCAGATACTTCAGAGTTTGAGTTGCAGATGGTTAGTAGGAAAAATAAATGCTTAACACTAGATGCACACACACAGACAACTGAGTGAATTGACCTGGTTGATAATCAGTCAATTAAATCAAACTAGTTTTTCTGTATTTGCCTCTTTAAGAAAATCACTTTTTCCAAACTAGGCAGTTATCTTGTGACATATTTTATCGTATATTTCAATAATATCTCATTTATCTAGTAACTATTCATCCAATAAGTTCTTTTCTGTATACACCTGAGAAACAGGAAATACTGCTCATAAGTAGTCAAATGAGATGCTATAAAATTAGTGTACTAAATGTTACGCCATTTTCATAGACAACATGTCAGACACTCGCTGCTATTTTAGAATACCTTTTACCAAATGTGGTTTTCCAGTCCAAAGGTGAGAGGCACATTACAGGAGTGGAGCTCCTAGAGGAAGCACACTGATAGAAGTGATGAACCAGAGTAGATTAAACAATTATAGGGCTTCCCTGGTGGCGCAGTGGTTGAGAGTCCGCCTGCCGATGCAGGGGACACGGGTTCGTGCCCCAGTCCTGGGAGGATCCCACATGCCGTGGAGCGGCTAGGCCCGTGAGCCATGGCCACTGAGCCTGCGTGTCCGGAGCCTGTGCTCCGCAAGGGGGAGAGGCCACAACAGTGAGAGGCCCACGTAACGCAAAAAAAAAAAATTATAAAGCACAAATTAAAAAAACCAAACAGACTGCCATCTATACATTGAAATTTCCTGAGTACATCACAGAATTAATTAAAACACAGTGAGAGACTGACTTTACGAGTGATTAAAGAACATTTAGTATACTCTAAGGAAATGAGGATACTTTAGAAATATTTCAATCAAAAATAGTTAAAATAAGACATGTAAGTGTTTAAGAGGGAGCTTTAGTTGTATGGAAGAGTAGAAAGAGGAGTTTATGTTTCTATAACAGCTGTAGCATGAGGCACTTCTATGTATAATGGAAAAGCCATCATGGGCTTGTTCTGGAACATACCAGTTAGGCTTTTGGACAGACACTAGATGAATATTTGTACAGTGAGTGAATTAAAGAATAAACCAATTAATTAACCTAAGCTGTTAAGATATCGAAACTATTAAGATTTTTAGAGTCTAACAGAATTGACTTATGGTAGACCTTGATATTCACAACGGTTGCAGCACATGGTGATTGCATGTGCCGTGGACCTGTGCAGGTCAAACATCTCAGCCATCACCAATATTGTCACTTCAAGCTTTAATGCTTTCAAAAGTTTTTGGCTAAGTACATTCACTTTTTTTCTGACTTCTTTACATCTATCATCAAGACAAACAATCGACTTTCTTTCTGAGAACTTTTATTTTCTTTTTCTTTTCATACTAAGAAAGGGTTTATCATACACTGTAACAAACAGAGAACAACTGAGCTTTCGGGCAACTGGCTAATCCCAGCCCCTGAGGATGTAACCAGCTCTCATACAAATCTCAGCTGAGTCTGAGATTTTTAAGCAAGGAGGTGGAATGCACCTGGGTTCAGACATTAAGGACACAAAAATATGAAGGTAGTAAGACAGCATTCAGAGAGAAGACAAGTGCAGAGACCAAACCAGTGGTCCAAACAACTAGTCCACTCTGCTAAATTCGGGCAGAGAGTGTAAACAGTTCAGAAGTGAGGGAAAATACGGGGCGGCTCAACAGGAGAAAGAGCCTGGATTTCTTGAGGAATGGCAGTTTGAGTCAAACCCATTTCCTATGTGCCAATGACGGTATCCAGGATTACTCCTAAACTTTGTGAGGCAAGAACAAGAATAAATATGGAGACCCACACAGGAAACATCTAATATTTAAAAGTCATAAATCAAGCCAACAAATTGTTAAGTAACATATGTTCTATCCTTTTACCTTGAGAAATATACTGTCATGATGATCTAAAAACCTAAATCTGAATTTAGGGTTCTTGAACTCCTAGAAGTTCCACAGACCATGACGGTGTAGGGATGTGAGCCAGTCCACAGCTCATGGCCCTGACCTGCTCCTTTTTTTCTCTCTCTGACCTCTACTTTCTCCTACACTATTAGAAGCCCCAGTGTAGTTGCTGGGACATCCCAATGCATGCAGCTAAGTTCCAACCATATTCCATACCAACAATGCCTCACTGGCCATCCCTCAGGCCTACAAGTATATACAGCAGTGGTTGGGGACTTCAGAATCCCGGTAACTGGAGCCCTCAATAAAAAGGGAGCTTGTTGCCTTAGCCTCAAAACCTCCTTCTGCTCAGGGGAAATGCATAAGCTGAGAGAGCTAGAGCAAGACCCTCTAAAGCCCAGGGTGAGGCAAGGGCCCTCTCTCCCATACCCAAGGGTAGTACTGGCTGTGATTGCTAATCCAGATAACACAGGAGTCCTTCAATCTTCATGCCTTTTTAAGTGCATCACTATGGACCTAGGTTGGATACCTCAACTCTGCCTAAACTGAAAAAGAGAGCAGAATTAGGAAAACCTTAACACGATGGTAAATATTTCTCCCTTCATTCTTTAAACTTGCTCCTGGGAGAATTATTAGGATTCATAGAAAGCTTTAATTTCTTCTGATTTTCTCTGTATCTGTTTTCCAAACATCTCTTACCAGCAATTTCATTATATTTTAATGAGCTTCAACAACTATAGAATGATTGTTTATAGAAAACTCTTTGAAGGCAAGAGCTGTCTTATTCATCTTTTGCAGCCCCGTCTCATTGCTCAGGTCCTCACACGAGAGATGCTCAGTAAATATTTATTGAACACGGTGGCAGCTATGAGCCAAAGATCAAAATGTGAGCAAGGATGCACTTCTGTATTTCCTTGTTTTTGTGGCAAGAGGGTGTCTACTTGGAATAAAGTGAAACATTCAATTATATATTGCTTGAGAATCTCATTTTTGGGAAGGAGGCATGCTTGGTGCACTGAGAGTAGTTTGGAATTGATCGATATCAGGGTGAAGACGGCTGGTCATCACAATTGTAAAGGTATACACGGGGGCCATTCCACAATTAGCTCGTGTCCACCTGTAGAGGTAAACCAAGGAGGACAAGCAGGCTGAGTAGTCGTCTAGCCTGGGCCTCTCCTTTATGGAGAAGAGAGAACGAAGGAGGTCAGTTCTCCCCTGGGCAAGCAGGGAAATAAGGTATCACTATGAATGTCTGCTCTTTTGCAGCCTAATTATTCAGAACATCGTAGAGGCCGCAGCCGTCAGGGACATTTCCGAAGCAAGTGTTTCCGATGCCTATGTGCTTCCCAAGCTGTACGTGAGACTGCATTACTGCGTGAGTTGTGCCATTCGCAGCAAGGTAGTCAGGAAACGTTCTCCGGAAGCCCAGAAGGCCCGAACACCTCCACCCCGACGTAGACCTGCTGGTGCTGCCCCACGATCACCACCAAAGCCCATGTAAGGAGCTAAGTCCGTAAAGACTAAAGAAATACTGTCCTCTGGGAAGACAATAAAGTGGAAATTATACTTTAAAAAAAAAAGCACTTTCTATGTGTCTAGCACCACAAGAATTATGCTTTACACCACAAGCAATTTTGTTTTTCAGAAAAAAACAGAGCCATTGTAGACCCCAGTTGATGAGAGCTGATTTGTGAAGAAAATTGAAAATAGGCCTTGAAAGTTAGGTAAAATTTAATGAGGTAGTGGAGAGAGAAAGGAATAGTCCAAGTGAAGGGAGTTCATGACATGAGAATGAGGTTCAAGTGCGTATTTCAGGTGTAGGAAGGAGCTAATAGACTAGTCTGCGTATAGCAGAGGGTGTTGTAGCAAGTACCTACAGATGAAGGGATTGGAATCATATCGTGAAACGTCATAGCCTGAACTCAGTGTTTAAATTTAACACATTTCATTCCAACACCCTGACAGATCTGGATGCCTATTTTTATTTAATGATTAAACACTTACATACTATTTATTTCCTAAGCATTTAACAAATACTAAGTAATTTACACCTCGTAACAACCCTATAAGGGCTTTCATAATCCCCATTTCACTAATGAGGGAACTGAAATACAGAGAGATTAAGTAATTAGCCTTACACAACATGCTGCCTTGCCAACTAGACGGTGTACTTGGTCCTCACATTTTCCTTTACCTGCTGGCTGGTAACTGAAATCCTTCCACTTGTAGGATGTTTAGTGTGAAAGTGACTCCTGTAGAAGGTTGTAAATTCCACTAGTAAAGTAGCAGAGCTCTAGATTAAGTGTCATGAATCAGGGCAGAAGGCACAGGGGAACACTGAAAGGGTGTTGGGGAGGGGTGGTATCAAGAACAGAAGGATGCCGATGGGCAGGTCTAGAGTGATATAAACTGACTTAGCCCCCTTCATAGCTGTGCTGGGCACTGACCTGGGTCCAAGAAATTAGAAATGACTGTAGGTTTCCAAACACAGGGGGGACCTAATGAAAGTGAGAGTTTAGGAAAATCAATGAATTTGTGCATGTCATGAAGAAACGAGGCTTTAGGTATAGTAAACTTGAATCAGCCAAGATCATGGCAGCATTCTGCATGAGAATCAAGCAAAGGTGACAGGAAACCATAGGAAGTGATTTACTACCTAATATGGGAGTTAATCTAACTTGAACTAGTTCTACACTAAGAGAAACAATACTGAATCAATATATCTTGAACCAGAATGTGTATTTCTTCTCTTACATAGACTCTCTGCTCTTATCCTACTGTCTTCACAACCATGTAAATCGACAGGATTACTCCTTGACAGAACTCTACGATTCTCTCTAGGCTGAAGGCTGACTTTTCAAGTCACGCTGTAAAAAGGTGGTGGTTATTTCAAACTTGCTTAAAAACTTCCTTAACTAGCTTAGAGTAACACTTAATTCTAATACAGTATTATTCAACGTTTTGTAAATTCATGGGACCGGTTAAAATGCTCCAATTCATTTGGAAAGCCTGAGGGTTTTTTCTGCATGTTTTCAATTAGTCTTTAATATTTCCTTCTTTTTTTTTTTTCCTCTTCTGTGCCCTGTTGCCCACGAACGCTCCCTTTTACAGATCCTAAATATTGGAAATTCTGACTTTGCTGGTCTTAGGTCACGTCTTTCCAAACAACCCAACAGCTCCAAATGAAGGGAAACCTTAGCTTTTATCTTTCCAAAGTACCTTCTAGATCTTAGATAGTGCTCCTGGCATTAGTCTATGTGTAAGATAAGAAAAAAAAATTAGAGATAAAACTTGTCATTCCATGTAGGTTTCTTGCTTGACTTCTTAGCTGCAAATCCTATTCTAAAATGAACTCCCGAATGTTCAGTCTCTCTACTCTTCAGCATCAATACTACAAAAGGGTCATGTTGCATGCACATAAGGCTCATGCCTCCTCACACATGCCCCAGTGTAATGACTGCATTGTCAGTTTCTCATAAAATTGTGAACTACATCTTGGCCAGGACAAAGAATCACTTCTATGGGAGGAGGGTTGTGCAGCATTTTCTGCCTGCCCACTTCCCCCAAGCTTGCCCCAGTAATGCCACCTTGACTGAGGAATGGAAGCAGAAAAACAAGGTCAAGGAGCCTTTACTCCCTGAACACCACCTGCCTAAAGTCTAGGATGGAGAAGCCTGGGAGATTTCTTTCTGCAGCACTGAGTGATTATTAACAAAAAGGGCTAGTTGACTGCAGATCATGTTTCCCCAGGAATTCTGCAGAGGGAGATTAAGCTAATAATTGCCAGGGGCATCTTTGTGCAGATGGGGCATCTTTGTGCAAAACAAACTGTTTTGCTGGAATCCTGTTTTTAAACTGGTTAAAAATCAATTGGCGGGCTTCCCTGGTGGCGCAGTGGTTGAGAGTCCACCTACTGATGCAGGGGACACGGGTTCATGCCCCGGTCTGGGAAGATCCCACATGCTGTGGTGCAGCTGGGCCTGTGAGCCATGGCCGCTGAGCCTGCGCGTCCGGAGCCCGTGCTCCGCAACGGGAGAGGCCACAACAGTGAGAGGCCCGCGTACCGCAAAAAAAAAAAAAAAGAAAAAAAAAGAAATCAATTAGCTAACCATTTCATCAGAACTGAAAGTTACCAGAAATCTGGTTGACAAGAAATTTCCATTTTGAAGTTGAGAGGGTATATATCCTGTATAGAGTTAATTGGCTTAGTTGCTCACACTTTTGGAATAAATACAAAATAATGCCTAAAATTTAGCTTTGGTTTCTAGAAGTCATCAAACTGATGGTGAAGCTACCTCCAAGCTAGGGAAGATACTCCATGTTTGATACACTGAACTATTATTATGAGTTATAATTGTTAAAATACCATGAACATTAGTTCTACCCAATGATGCCAGGAGTTTTCCTTTAACAGATACAATTATTTCTACATGAGAAGCAAGGTATCTTCAAAGAAATAAATCTCTTTATGATTTTTAAAAGTTTACCTCTAGAATGCCTGCTTTTGGAGACAAGGTTTTGAAAGACTCCTTATCTCATTTAAATATTCGGTGATATAGTTTTGAAGGGCAACCGACTTCACATAAAGACACTCTCAGAGTTAAACATTAGTCTCTCTACGGAACCTCTAAAATTTGAAACTTTAATTTCCCAAAACAATAACAGTTCTAAGAGGTATTATATCTTATGCCTAAAAAAGGGGTCATGCATCACAATTAAACAGGTCACTTTCCTCTGGAGGCACTCAAAGTCTCTAACATGTTCATGTGCTCTGTGACTCTCAGAAATAGAAAGACTTTTCCCAGAATCCTCTTATCATAGGACTTTTTGATGTATCATATCCCAGGAAACATACTTTGGCAAATGTTGACTTCAAGTGAATTTTTTCTTCTTCATAAGGCAAAAAGTGGTGCATGAGAAAAGGGATCAGAGGAAGACATTCCGGATGTCAGAGAAATGCATCAGAAAGTGTTAGTGAATAACTTGGGAAACTAACTACTCTTGTTTTATATTTCTATCCCAAACCAGTTCTGCAGTTAATGCCCAAAGAGTTATCCACAAAGGCTACCTCTTATCATCAGAGCTCATGAGAACCAGATATTCTTTACAGAGGTTCTCTTCGATTTGTAGTAGAGGAAGCAATGGGATGTGGGCCAGACTCCATTTCCCCGCACTGATAAGCTATTTTTCCCTAAGGCCTGCAAAAGCAGCTCATGAGTAGCTGGGATCCAAATTTGGCCCATTTAAAATATTATTGCATTGTCCACTATAATGAGAGTAATAACCTTGTAATGAGTGTGCATAGAGCTAGGCCCGGTACAAAAACCCAGAACAAACCACACCCTGCCTGTGCATAGTGAATACCAAAGAGGCCTTCCATCCCCATCGGGGTAGTCACTGTTGAAAAGGTAGGTGATCACTTTCTTTCTGACATTCTGGCCTCTGGCCATGAATATTGAGAGCTGTTATCCTCTGAGGCTACCCATTTTCTTCTCCAAAAGCCTTTAATGCTTATGGTAAGTATACTGCCTTGTAACCCATGTGACGGAAAGTAACGTCAACTGTCCATTCCACAAAGTACTCCTCAAAAAAGGTCATATTCAATACCTAATATTGATGTAAGAGCTTTAGCTAATTCCACTGAATATAGAAATCCATCTACAGATTTCTTTCTCCATATATACATTTGCATTCACTCATCTGAACTCTGTCATCTGGCAGTTACACCCCAACAGCTATTTTCTGCAATTCTGAAACTCTTTCATTTTCTTAAAATTGGCAAGCAGACAATTTATTGATCATCCTCATTTTATAAGAAATATTAAGAAGGGTTTCAAGAAATTAAACCAGCATAAAATAATATCTAGTAAAAAAAATTGAGAGATGAAAGTAAAAGAAGGATGGGCAGAGAGGAAAGGGACAGACATTAAATAATATGAGAAAGATAGAAAGAATAGTTGACTTTGGAGCAAGAGAAGCTAATTATTGAGCTGTTGTCTACAAATGATGCTATTCTTTGATATGATAGTTTTTAACATAATTACATGAAGTAGTAAGAGACGCAGAGCAGCTATGAATAAGTTCATTGGTTCTATTTAAATTTCATAGGCATGATTACCACCCCGAGTATCTTATAATGCTGTGTCACTGGGAATGCCATTCTACAATAATGGCGATCCTTTACTCAATCACCAAATAATGCCAGAAAAGAGCTGAGCTATTACAGTAAAGGTTAGCCAAATCACTGCATTCGTTTTTCTTTTTAAATTGTTGTTGTCGTTATTTGGTTGCAGAATTGAAATGACTGAAAAGAAATGTGACAGATACAAAATCAATCACTTAGACATTTCCTTATGTCTCCAAATTTGCTTCAGAATGCCTTGCTTGTTCAGAAAAATGAGGAATTGGGATTTGGTGACTTTTCAAATGCATGGTTCATGAAAGCCCTGAATTCCTGAAACCTTCTCACCCACTCAGGCCTATGAGGAAGAGGTACATGCCACACCCCAGCTTTTGGACAATGTGCCGAAATCCTAGATCTTAAGGTCATCGAAAAATTACTAGTGATCCTAAAAATGATGTGATTTCAAAAGTTTAAACATGTATGTTGCTTTTTAATTTTTGCTGGACGATTCAGCCATGCAGCAGTCAGTAGTTTACCCTGGCTGACTGAGTTCTTACCGTATTGCTTTGTGGATTTTTGGAAGAATATTTGGGTTACTAATGAGATATAGGCTGAGTCATACTGCAGAGGGACTGTGTAAGATGCAGGTTTTCTCTTCATTCATTGCCTTGCTGGTCTGCAGCATTATTTCAGCTGGGAGCTGCAGTATGTGACCAGTTAGCCAATGGAAATCTGCTCTCTGGACTCCCTGGCTGTTACTGAAGTCCAGGCTGATAATAAGGACACTGCACAATGTAACAACATGACACACCCAGTGTAAAGGAGAAGCTATGAAGTAATGCACCTCTTCCATCAGCTCTAAACTCTTTATTTATTTGCAAGTTTCACAATGTCTCAAACAGGGGGAAAAAATGGACTGAATGAATACAAATCAAAGGTTTTTTGGAGGGCTGATTTTTTCACCTCTTTCCTCAGGAAAGAATAGTATGAACCTGCCTCTCAGTATTTTTTTTTTTTTTAACATGACATGCTGATTTCTGGTGCTTTTGAGGATCTTGTTTGTCCTCATGGATGTTTTAGGAAGTTACTTCTTTGAGCTCACCTAGAGTTGATCTCATTAATAAAAGAATGACTTTACAGAGTTTCTAAAATTATACTCGAACTCAGAATTGCAAGAGTTGGCTTTTAAGCCAGAAGATAAATTTCTTAAGCATTAAGCTTACTTTATCAAGCATTACACCTGACATTCTCCCATAAATTTTGCATATCTTTTAACTTATTTTAATATTGTGTGGGCTTGGTTTATAATATTCTCACACAGTTACTAAAATTGAGTCTTCTCAGTAGTATATTAGTTGTAGGAATGCTTAACCCTCCCAAAATATCACTCGACTTAAAATAACATCAGCTAAGTTTTCTTTTGAGTTTGTTTGCTTTTCTGCTTATTTATCATGTGCTTTGTGTATGTTGGAACCAGCCATGCAGTTGCTGTATGGCTTTTATCAGAGTGCAAAAATATTTAGACAAGGTTGCTATTGGAAACACTTTTTAAATACCTCATGTGTCACATTCCCAGGTATAATCAACATTGTAGTATGGTTGGGTAGGTTGGTTTCAGGAGGATTCAGAAGGCAGCAGGGTGCATTGCTTACAGGGGTCAGGGACATTCAAGTCAGGGCAGAGCCGTCACAGACATCACTTTGCAAAGGCACAAAGAGCAATGTGATTGGAGAGACCAGTCTTCAACTAGCTACATTTTCTAGTGGCACCCCCCTCACTAAGCCTCACAACACAGGCGTCAGCCTCAGCACTAAATCTGCACAAACACCTGGCTCAACTGTTATGACTGAATTGGCAGGTCAATTGGTTCAGCCAAATGGTCAATTCAGTGAGAAAGCATGAGTTTGAGTGTTGGACTAAACCAACCCGCCTCTTCAAGTCAAATCGCAGGTTTGTTCAGAAAGACAAAAAGTAGAAATTAAGGGCTTCCCTGGTGGCACAGTGGTTGAGAGCCCTCCTGCCGATGCAGGGGACACGGGTTCGTGCCCCGGTCCGGGAAGATCCCACATGCTGCGGAGCGGCTGGGCCCCTGAGCCATGGCCGCTGAGCCTGCGCGTCCGAAGCCTGTGCTCCGCAGCAGGAGAGGCCACAACAGTGAGAGGCCCGCGTACCGCAAAAAAAAAAAAAAAAAAAAAAAAGTAGAAATTAAGATATTTGCACAATGATTCTATTTAATGGATACATAATGGGTCCTACAATAAATTGATATTGTTGGTTTGGTGCTTATAAATCAACAGAACTAAGGAGAATTAAGGAATAATACCAGCATACTGAAGATTACCTCACAAAGGCCTAAAACCAAAGGGTTAAAAATCTATGGTCCATATGCCTTTGTATTAGAAACAATTTTAATAACAACACTACTGAGCATTAAGTATGTGTCAGGCACGGTTCTAAGGGCTTGACATTAATTATTTCATTTCATTCTCATGGTAACATATGAGATAGGATTGAGAGGTGGGTGCATAAAAAATCAGTAATCAAGATAAATAGGGCCTCCCTGGTGGCGCAGTGGTTGAGAGTCCGCCTGCCAATGCAGGGGATGCGGGTTCGTGCCCCGGTCTGGGAGGATCCCATGTGCCGCGGAGCGGCTGGGCCCGTGGGCCATGGCCGCTGGGCCTGCGCGTCCGGAGCCTGTGCTCCGCAACGGGAGAGGCCACAACAGTGAGAGGCCCGCATACCGCGAAAAAAAAAAAAAAAAAAAAAAAAAAAAAAAAAAGATAAATAGTGTTTTAATGAAATAGTTTTTAAAATAAAAATTAATGCAAAAAATCCATGATGAGCAAAATATCAAAATTTTAAATACAGTCTTCTGTTTGTTGTTTTATGACCCTGCATTATGTGTGATGGGAACAGTAATTTCCAATCAGCCTGAGGTTCTGGGGCCGTGAGGCCAATGTGTTCTCCCCTGGGTGGGTTTATGAGGGTTGACAATGGTGAGCTAACAGACTGGATGACTTGGAGCTTTAAATATTTAGGGTCTTTTGTGTTTCCATACAAATTTTAAAATTATTTGTTCTAGTTCTGCGAAAAATGCCCTTGGTATTTTGATAGGGAATTGCATTGAATTTGTAGATTGCCTTGGGTATTATGGTCATGTTAACAATATTAATTCTTCCATTCCATGAACACAGTATATCTTTCAATCTGTTTATGTTGTCTTCAATTTCTTTCAACAGTGTCCTATAGTTTTCCAAATACAGGTCTTTTACCTCCTTAGGTAGGTTTATTTCTAGGTATTTTATTCTTCTTAATGCAATGGTAAGTGGGATTGTTTCACTAAATTTCTATTTCTAATAGTTTATTGTTAGTGTATAGAAATGCAACAGATTTCTCTATATTAATTTTGTATCCTGCAACTTTACCAAATTCGTTGATGAGAATATCAACATGCTTTTCTGAGTGTAGAATTTTTTTAACTTTTTCTTTTCCACTTGGTTCAAAATATGGAAGGTTAGTTTATAAGTATATATAAAGGCACATGGTTTTGTTTTTTTGTTTCAGGCTGTAATATTATAGGTACCACAATGGAGATAGATGTTCATTATCTTCTTTTTAAAATGAAGACTCTGAAGTTACAGAGAGGTTAATACAGTTGTCCAAGCTCACACAGCGAGGAAGTGGCAGAGCCCATTTTTGAACCCAAGCAGTCTGACTCCCAGGTCCACTCTCCTAATCACTGCTCTCTTGGAAACCACAACACTTAACCAGAAAATCTGAGTATCCAGCACACTTTACTCTCTGAGTACTCCAACTGTTAATATAATGTTGCTCAACCGTATCTTCAACATAGAACAATGTGTGTTAAAAATTTTCAAAGAAAGAAATCAGAGCCTTTATAAATAGTGTGTTTACATATCTACCAATATTACTGTGAGGTAGGTGTGAAAACTGTGTCTGAGGGTACTGCCATTAAATAACTATTTAAATCAATCCTCTTTCAAAATGAGGACCATGAATAATCTGACTATGATAATGCCAAAAGGGCATTAGGAAGCACTAATATCTTCCGATCATCTTGCTATAGATCACACTGCCTAGGTCAGACACAGTTCTCTTCCAAGGATGTAATCTAAGGGACTCAAACATTAAGCCATCATGTTGAAATAGTACTTTATTTTTAAAGGCTGACGAAAGCATGTATTTGGACATGCAGATTTCTTTGGCTCTGCCAAAAGACTCATTTATTTTGCTTCTGCAAGCTGGTTCTCCTTGAGAACTGGGGGAAAATGGTTTTCTTTGAGTCATGAACTTACTTGTATAAAAAGTTCCTTTTACTTTCTCTTAGTGAGTAGGCAGAGTCTGAACTAAAGAAGAGTATAATGTTGATGATACAGTGATGAGGAGGAGGAGGAGGAGGAGGATGCCATTGTACCTCTGAGAAAATTTAAGCATGTTCACAGAGTTGAGGAAGCGCATCACACCAGCAGCTCTGGGAATTGGCTCTAAGGCTCCCTAAACGACACAGCAAGTCACTGAAAGAGGAAATTAGGCACTTGCCTTCTTTTATCTTCATCTCTATTTCTATTTTGCTGCTTTGTGTTTAAAACTACAAATTTATTCTCTCTACAGCTACTGTCATTGATTCATTGATTCATTCACACATTCAAAAAATTTTTTGAGAACTTGTATATACCACACACTGTACTAAGTGCTGAAGAAACAGAAATGAGAAGACATGGTTCCTGCCCTCAGGAAGTTTATCATCTAGTTGGGAAACAAGATATATCCACAAGTATTTGTAATGACATATGTGTATGTACAAAATGCAGTAGGGTTACATCATGGTTGAAGGAGAGTCTGCTGGGAAAACAAGGGAAGGCTTCCAGAGGGAGACTATATTTACACTCAGGCTTAAAAGAATAAATAGAAATTTTCCCACTGAGTAATGGGAAGGCCTTCTAGACAAATGCAAAAACACAAAGGCCAAGGAAGACATGGCATGTCTCTAGACTGATAGTTCAGTGTTGCTGGATCATCTAGGGAAAGAGCTAGAAAAGAGATGGCAAGTTAGACAGAAACCAGATCCTAATAGGTATGTAAGGTTACCATTCAAAGGAGATTAGCTTTAATCCTGAAGGAAGTGGGCAACAATTGAAGAGTTTTGCCAGGAGAGCAACATGATCAGATCTCAATGGTGAAAGACCACTTAGATGTTATGAAGAGCATAAATTAGAGGGATAAATACAATTGATGTTCTAGGCTTTTTTTTCCTCTTTTTTTCTTTTTTCCAGGACTTTCACCTTCTTCCTTAAAATAAAGTTTCATAATTAATGAATGTGGATTTCTCAAAATTGATACATTTGCTATAATTTGATATACTAAAACACCTACTTGCAAATCAGGTCTCTGATAATTTTACAAACATTTGTTAACTGTAATCTATTTTGAAAGAGGCAGATCAGTTCAGTAGAATAAAGCTCTTTCTGGTGCTTCAGAGGTATCAAGGAAAAAAATATGATCACACTGCCAAAAGACCAGCCATGTGCATTTGTGGCCATTGAGAAGGGATATGAGCATACTCTAGTGTCTTCATAATTCTATTAGGACCCCACATAAGCATGCATACACTCAAAAAGAAGCTTATTTTTAGGCCGAAGCACTCAGTGGGCAGTAAATAACCCTTGATCTTTCTCCAGCCAGCAATTAGTCCTGTTTGCTGACTACCTGAATCATCTCATAGTGTTTTGGCACAATTCTGGTAGTTTTCAACATACTTATTATCATAACTTCAAAGCACGATTTCTCCAGATTAACATACAGTATAGTTAAGGTGAAAAAGCACAGCAAAGACGATTCATTTCTACTCTGGTCACTATAGAATTTGACTTAAAAGAAAAATGTCTCCTCTCTTTTCAGAGCAATGCTATTCTAGAAGCCTGTACTGTAATAAAATCCTAATGTAAAGCCTGTCTTAAAATGCTGAACCCAGAAGAATTTGGCATAAATAAGACATGGAGTTAGCTGACATGAGATATTGCATTTATTCCATTGTTGGAGAGGACAAAACTGGGCCGCTGTTGTCACAGGCGAAAAGTGTTTTCAAAAGTCTGCTCTGGTGCTTGTTAGATAAGGGGCTGCCTTAGTCTGAATAACCTGAACAAGATTTATACACATCACTGAAATGGACTTGTGTTTACAGTATGCCCTTGCTCCCCAGGATTAACAGTGCAAGGGCAGTGTGAGAGACATCAAGCAAGGAAACCTCAAACAACCTTCCAGGAAGTGCTAGGAAGCTGCTCAGAAGAAAACAGATTTTCTGAATCTTCTCTTTGACTTGTGGCAGGCAGCAAGCTCATTCCTGCACCAAGAATAGACCCCAAGCTGCTGTTATGACCTGAGTAGGGAACTTATTTCAACTGTAAAAATGGTTAAACTATATTAAATAAACCAGAGTTCTGCAGCCATTTTCTCTAGAAAGAGTAAGATGCTTTGCAAGAAATCATCACAGAAGCAAATGATGGTCCTCAGTGTGGGGTTTTTAAAATACGCTAATGTACCACAATCAGGATGAAAGAAAGCCTTTATGGAAAGTTGGGATTCATACCCGCTTAGTGTATTTTTTTTTATATATATATACTGCACAGGGATCCTCTCTTACATGCTCTCACTCAGGGACAATTCAGCTCTTGCCTGTGCTCCTAGGGACTGAGCTATTTTCAACTCCCTTTATGATCTATGCAGAAATTATCTCTACTTCCAAACTATCAAATATAGTGCGTGGGTGCAATGGCAGCCTTCCAGTGAGCTGAAAAGCTCTCATGACTTGGCATACAGTCTTCCCCTGGGCCCTTCAGTAATGGCATTTCACTTAATACAATATGCCCCTAACTGAGTTATAGTGATTTCAAATGAATTTAGTCTCCTTATCAATATCCTCTATTTGGTGGTGTGCTTGCTCTTCAGTGTGCCGTGCCAATAAATCCAGCACAAGTGCTGCCTCCTTCCCTCTCAATTGTTTGGCCTTTCTCCTATGAAAGCAAACACCAAGTGGCAGAAACGGAGGCTCTCAAAAAACTTGACTGTATCATAAATGCAAATATCAATAAACCTGGAAAGTTGACAAGGGCATGCTCTCAGTGGATTTGGGCATGTTGTTGTCTGTTTTACACGTGAGATGCTGGAGTAGCAGGAAGCCCAAGTCGCCTGCTCAGAGTCCTAAAGGGACATGTCAAAATTTGAATCCAGAAAAACTGTTAACCCGAAACGAACTCAATGAGTGCCATCTCAGGGTTAGGCAGCACAACCCTAAAAGGAAAAAATATAAGTCTTGCCAGAGGTATCTGAATTCTACATGACCTATACACAGAAATCAGTATCAGAGTGCAACTGATGAAGTGTTTTAGTATTTTCCAAACTGGAAGTCTCTTAGGAAACCTTTTCTGCTCTGATTTTTGTTTTGTCTTGCTTTGTGTTTTAGTATGCTTTCCTCTCTTTTTTTAAATAAACTTTTTATTTTGAGATGACTATAGATTCACATGTAGCTTAAGAAATCATATAACAAGATACATGTACTCCTTAACCAGATTTCTCCAATAGCAATGTCTTGCAAAACTACAGTACAATATGCTAACCAGATTATTGACACTGATTTAGTAAAGACATAGATGTTTCCATCCACACAGGGATCCCTCAGATGGCCCTTTTATAGCCACACCCACACACTTACTTTCCATCCCTAACCCTCCTTAGCCCCTGGAAAGACTAATCTTTTCCATTTCTCTGATTCTGGGATTTCAAGAATGTTACTAATGTGGAATCACGGGATTGGGTTTTTCCATTCAGAATAATTTTCTGGAGATCCATCTGGGTATGTTTGTTTAAGAGCAATAGTTTGTTCTTTTTTATTGCTGAGTAATGGAATGGTATGGATGTACCACAATTTGTTTAACCATTCACCTGATGAAGGATATCAAGGATGTGTCCAGTTTGGGGCTATTACAAATAACATTACTATAAATATTTCTGTATAGATTTCTGAGTGAACTTAAGTTTTCATTTCTCTGGGATAAATTTCCAGAAGTGTAATTGCTGGGTCATATGGTAGTTGCATGCTTAGTTTTTTAAGAAACTTCCAAAATATTTTTCACGGTGACTGTACCACTATTCATTTCTACCAGCAGTGTATGAGTGATCTGATTTCTCCATATCCTCTCCAGCATTTGGTGTTGTCACTATTTTTTGTTTCAGCTACTCTGATAAGTGTAGAGCAGTATCTTGTTGTGGTTTAATTTGCATTTCTTTAATGACTAATGATGTTGAACATCTTTTCCTGTGTTTACTTGTCATCTGTATATTCTTTTCTCCTGTTTTTTCCCATTTTCTAATAGAATTTTTTAATGTTGAATTTTGAGAGTTTGCTAAATATTCTAGATATTAGTCTTCTGTCATTTAGGTGGTTTGCAAAATTTTCCTCCTTATCTGTAGCTTGTCTTTTCATCCTTTTAAAAGATCTTTCACAGAAGAAAAGTTTTCATTTCTATAAAGTCTAATTAGTTGATTTTTGCTTATGTGGTTAAGTCATTTTGCTATCAAGTCAAAAAACTCTTTACTTGTTCCCAGATTCTGAAGATTTTCTGCCATGTTTTTTCTAAAATTTTATTATTTTAAATAAAATTCTGTGACCCATTTTCTGTTATTTTTATGTTAGATGTGAGACTTAGGTTAAGGCTCATTTTTTGACAATGATTGTTCAATTGCCTCACCACCATTTGTTGAAAAGTCTATCTTGCTTCTGTTGAAGGCTTTTGCACCTTTGAAAAATGAGTTGGAACTTCCAGGTTCCATGCATTCTATAAGGAACTTAAAAGTCCCCACTCCATCCTAACGAATCTGAACAAACCGAAAATTAATAACTTAGATTCATCAGAAAAGTGAGGTTACAGGGCAAATTTCTACTCCCCAAATTGGAGAGACAGAAAGCAGATACAGAAAACCACAATTTACTGGAACAGAAACTCTAGCAGAACCCTCTGTGGGAGCCAGTGCCAGTGCAGGACAACCTAAACTGTAGTTGACAATTTGCTGGAAGCTCATTGTGGACAAATCTGAGAGTTAAAAACTCCAGGGAGACCCAGTCCTGGGGGAGTTCCACACATTTGGGAGTTTTGCCTTCAAGACCTCTACTGGTCCTAGTAATTCTCAGAGAAAAACCCTCCCAAGTTTCCAGAAGGGGCAGAGGAGAAGGAGCCATTTTGAAATGTATCAGAGCATTCTGCTCTGCTCAACAGCCTACCTTCAGAAGAAACTATTTCATCAGATACTATTGAGGTTTTATCTGAGCGTACCAGACCAGAGGGAAGGGAAATACCCAGGTCCAGCTCTCTAGTTTTCCATGTGGGGAAAGGGAAATACCTAATTCGGCCTCCCCCTAGCCATACTGTGCCATGTAAGGAGAGAAAAAAAAAGAAAAAAAGGAAAAGAAAAAAAAAAAACCAAAATAACAAAAACAAAAAAAACTGAAAAGAACTGGTGAAACTGATAGTCCAGGAGCATAGTCTTACAAAAGACTGATACCTAATCATAGACCAATAGAACACTTCCCCCACCCACCATACCACTACATTACTAAAGGCCTATTCATTGCAGTTTCTTTGACCCAGTATATCCTGTCCACTTTTCAATTAAAAATTACAAGGCATGCTAAAAGGCAAAAACCACAGTTTGAAGAGACTGAATGAGCATCAGAACCAGTCAGATATGGCAGAAATGTTGGAATTATCAGACCAGATTTTTTTAAAACTACAAGTAATATACTAATGGCTTTAATGAAAAAGGTAGACAACATTCAAGAACTGATGGACAATATAAACAGAGAGATGAAAATTGTAAGAGAGAAGGAAGAAGAAATGCTAGAGATAAGAAAACACTGTCAACAGAAATGAAGAATGCCTCCGATGGGCTCATTAGCAGACCAGACATGTCTGAGGAAAGAATCTGAGCTTGAAGATATGACAATAGAAACTTCCAGATTGTGGAAAAATGGGGAGGTAGGAGAACCCTGCTTCTTCATCTCACTACAAAGATCAATGATTGAACAGCTATCCATGAACAAAAACATCTCTAGGAGACCTCTAGAATCCACTTAGGAAGTTTTAGCAACACCATGGAACAACAGAAAAAAAAAACACTGAGAATAATCACATAATACATTAATATTGTACTATGGTGATGTGTTAATTTCTTAACCCTAGTTTAAAAAGTTAAAAAAAAAACCACGAAGTATTAAAACTAGCTCTAGCTTCAACAATTTGTTAATGGATACACAATATTAAAAGATGTAACTGGTGACATAAAAAGCATAAAAGGGGGGAATAAAAGGATAGAGTTTTTATATGTGATTGAAGTTAAGTTGTTACCAGTGTAAAATAGATGCTACATATCTAACACATTTTATGTAAGCCTCATGGGAGCCACAAAGCAAAAATCAACAATAGATATACAGAGGAAAAGCAGAACGGAATCAAAGCGTATCACTACAGAAAATCACCAATTTATAAAGGAAGGCAGCAAGAAAGGAAGAAAACAAAAGTGGAACTACAAATATCCAGAATAAGATGGTATTATTAGTAGTAAGTCCTTACATATCAATAATTACTTAATGTTAATGGATTGAATTTTCCAGTCAAAAGGTATAGAGTGGCTAGATGGATTAAAAGAAAAAATAGGCCCAACTATATGCAGCCTACAAGAGACTCACTTTAGCTTTCAGGACACACATAGGCTCAAAATGAAGAGATGGCAAAAGATATTCTACGCAAGTAGAAACCAAAAGAGAGCAGTGATAGATATACTTATATCAGACAAAATGGACTTTAAGCCAAAAAAGATAACAAGAGACAAAGATGGTCATTATATAATAACTGGGTCAATTAAATAAGACAATGTAACAATTGTAAATATATATGTACCCTCCATAACATCTAAATATTTTGAACAAATACTCACAGATCTGAAGGAAGAAACAGACAACAATACAATAATAGTAGGGGAGAGTTCAATACCACACTTTCAACAACGGGTAGATCACCCAGACAGAAACCAACAAGGAAATGTTGGATTTGAACTTTAGATCATGTATAACTAAGAGACACATTCAGAACATTCCATCCAAAGCAACAGAATACACATTCTTCTCAAGCACACATGGAATATTCTCAAGGATGTCTATATGGGGTGGTTATGCATGTGTGGAGACAGGGGATATATGGGGACTCCATACGTTCTGCTCAATTTTTCCGTGAACCTAGAACTGCCATAGAAAATAAAGTTTATTAATTTAAAAATAAAATAAACCTAGAAAAAAATTAGTTGGGTTTATTTGTGTAGGTCTATTTCTTGGTTATCTATTTTGGTCCACTGATCTATGTGTCTAACCTTCTGCCAATGCTGTAAGTCTTGAATACTGTAGCCGTAAAATAAGTCTTGAAATCAGGCAGAGTAATTTCTTTCAGGCAGAGTAATTCCTTGCACTATATTCTTAAAAAAATGTTTTAGTGGTTCTAGCTGGGCAACTTCCTCCTGGCCTCTGGTTTTTGATGGTAAATGCTGTCACAAGAATATATATTACTGTGTAGGTAAGCTGTCATTTTTCTTCTGATACTTTCAAGCTTTTTCCTTTGTCCTTAGTTTTCAGAAGTTTCATTATCATGTATTTTGATGTGAGATCCCTTGGGTTTATCCTATGTGAAATTTGCTTTGTTTTTTAAATCTGCAGGTGTACATCTTTTGCCAAAATTTGTGAAATCTTTAGTTATTAATTATTTTGAGAAGTTTTTAGCCCTACTCTCTTTCTCCTCTCCTTCTGGAAATCTGATGACATGAATGTTAAGATATTTTGTTATAGTCCTACAGGTCCCTGAGGCTCTATTCATTTTAAAATTTCAGTTTACTTTCTCTCTGTTCAGACTGAGTCATTTGTATTGTCCTATCTTTAAGTTCAGTGATTCTTTACTCTGTTCCTTCCATTCTATTGTTGAGTCCATCACTGAGTTTTTTATTTCAGTTACCATATTTTTTAGTTTTAAAATTTTCATCTGATTCTTCATATCTTTTATTTTTGGCCAAGACTTTCTGATAATTTGCTGTGTCTGTATATTTTCATTGGTTTTTTGGTTGTTGTTTGTTTGTAATTGCTCATTGAAGCATTTTTATGATGATTGCTTTGTCAAATAATTCTAAAGTCTCCATCATCACTGTGTTGGCATCTATTCATAGTCTTTTTTATCTAATTTGATATCCTCTAGGTTCTTGATATGATGAGTGATTTTCAGTGGAATCTTTGACATTTTGGTTATTATATTCTGACAGTCTACATTTTATTTAAATCTTCTCTTTTAGCTGACTTCCTCTGGCACTCCTCGAGCAGGGGAATGAGAGTGGCATCTCATTGCTGTTAGGCTTGGATAGAAATTCAGGTTCACTGCTCGCCTTTCTTTGACACCCAAGTGGGCTGTGTGTGGGTAGGAGTTCTGGCTCTCCACCAGGCCTCTGCTGTTAACTTCCTGGCTGGGAGGGTTGGAGTGCCTCATCCTGCCTCCCACATGGCTTCCACTGACTCAGAGTGGGTAGTGGGGGAAGGGAACTCATTATTGCTTGATAAAAGTCATGACTTTACACTATGTCTGCTCTGACATCTCTCCATTGGGGAAATGAGGTGTGGTTGGATGTTTCCTTATTTTCAAGTAGGTATGGAATTCTAGACCATGTGGTCTCCACTGATATCACTTTGATAGGGGGTTGTAACTACCCCAAAGGGGTGAAAGTCTGCATTCCCAACTTGGCTACTGCTGACATGGATGGGATGAGGCCATGGTCTATTATGTCTTCCCTCTTCTCTAAGAGTCTTTTAATGTTTGCTTTATATATATTATCCTGGCTTGAACTGTTTTTAGTGGGAAGAATAAGGAAAAATGTGTCTACTTCCCTGAACACGTACCAGATGCTGCTTTAATATCATCCCAAGACCTAGACTTAAGCATGACTTCCCACAGTTGTGAATTAAAGCCTATTTCCCGGACGTTGTTATCTCCCTGTCAGGCTCTCATATGATACCTGAATCTTCCAAATGTTAATTTTTTTTTTCTTTTCTGTCATGTGAACAATGCATCAGCTACTTTGGAAAAGGTTAAGAGTTCAGCCACTAAAACCTACTCATATCTGAGGACTATTCAATTAATCAGTGAGTTTGCTCTTTAGAACTCAGAACAAAGGAATCATAAAACCTGAGTTTAGGTTGTGGAAAGAGGACTAGAGGCCTTCATGGGAAGAACCCTAATGGTAAGTTCTAGGGCACTTGGGACAAATGCAAAGACACTGTGCAGCTGAGAGGTGGTGTGCAGAGATTGGCAGGGGAATCAAAGAGGGGTCTCTATTTGTCACTAACCTCAGGTGGGCTCTTCATGCTACTACATTTCCTTAGCGCATTCATTTTTCTACTCTCTAGATGACTATTTCAGACCTCTCTCTCTGTAAATCTATACCAGCTCTCTCCCATCTTCACGGATAACCATATATCCAATTTCACTGAGACATTACAAGAAAATGTCCACAAATTTCATAGCACATCTACCTACCTACTTGTGGAATAAATAAATGATCATTATACAGAGGAGACGCTACAAGAAGGGCAGAAACAGCAAACCAGAATTATTACAGGATATACCTGGAGCTTCTATAACCTTACCCAGTTCTGCTAAACAGTTTTGACCCAGAGAATTTAAGTGGGGAACAGGCCTAACAAGCCATTTTTTTAAATGCAGAAATTATAGTGGAACCCAAATGAATATTTTAACTTGAGTTTAAAAAATATAATTAAAAGCAACTTAACAATATAAATGTAAGTATTATGCAAATACTTTCCTGGTTTCTTAACTCCCTGCCTTTGGAGGTAAAGTTTGGAATTGTCCTAGCTATTTGGTGTAAAAGGAAGATTATCCAGAAAATTTTATTTAAAAATCCTTTATGGGGGTGCTTCCTGGTGGCGTAGTGGTTGAGAGTCCGCCTGCCGATGCAGGGGACACGGGTTTGTGCCCCGGTCCGGGAGGATCCCACATGCCGCAGAATGGCTGGGCCTGTGAGCCATGGCCACTGAGCCTGCGTGTCCGGAGCCTGTGCTCCGCAACGGGAGAGGCCACAACAGTGAGAGGCCCGCGTACCACAAAAAAAAAAAAAAAAAAATCCTTCATGTAGTACTTTCCTGGTTAGTGAATGTCTTCACCACTTACAAAACATGCTGGAGAGGAAGCATGCATTGAAGGAAATCTGCAATTTCAAAAGGAAACTCTGCCCAAAAGAAAACTTGAAAAAGTTGTAAAGAATGAAAGTTTAAAAAAAATCACTGAAAAAAATCGTAGATCATTCAATTGAGGGATCATAATCTCGATTTTTGGAGACTTGCATTTTCCAAGAATTTTTTAGAAAAAAGAAAAAACAAGTTTAACTCACTGCCTACTTTTCTTAGTTTACCCATTTAAAGATCCAAAGCTTCATAAATTCTCCAGCAATTCCTCTCTCCTGTTTTAATCGCCATTGCACCATAATATTCACTTTTCCAAGGATAATTCCACCTTAAAATTACTGTTTCAACTTTCAGACCTCAACACTCCACCCAAATATATATATATTTTTTTATTCCTAAAAAAAACTGCACCCTTTTCAGAGGAAAAATCCATTTAAAACATTTTTTCTTTAATCAAACACACATCTGTTCTTTATTTTTTTTAAAAAAAGGTTAAAGTGAACACTAGATCTTATTATTTATGAGGATAATTTTCTAAACTGTCAGTTTTATTCTTTGGTTTTATAGCTTTGAAATGGGTATTTTTAATTAAAACAAAAGTGGGGAGGTCAGAGGCCAGTCATAGTTCTAAAGAAGCCTTTCTATGTCTTAAACATTTACCTGTTAAAAACAACACAGAGACTAGATGCACTGTACAGGGCGCCAGCAGTGTTATCTATAGGAAGAAAAATGCTTGTCATTGGGGACTTCTTACTTGCTCTATTTAGGTCTCATCATCTACACCCTTTGGCAGCATTTGAAGATGTTGCCCACCTTCTCCTCCTTGACATTCTCCACCTACCTTGTTGACATTTCATTTTCTTATCTCTTAGCTTTGTGTGTAGCTTATCTCTGCATCTTGTCTCCATGCTCTTTTTTAACCTTTTTTTCATCCAAGAAGAATCTACCCTTGCCCTCTCCATGTCCTCTCTGTTTTAACGAGTTTAAGACAACTTTTTAATTTGTTTTGAATAGTTAACACATTCTCATGATTCAAAAATCAAAACACTATCACAAGGTATATACTGACAAGATGCCATTCCACTGGGTCCTTATTTTCCTTGTTTATCCTTGCCACCATAGATGACCACCTTTATTAGTTTTGAATATTTTTAGTGTTTTTTTATATTCAAATAAGTAAAATATATGTTCTACTTTTCCAAACGTTTTTACACAAAGGGTGGCATACTTTATACACCATTCTGCACCATGTGTTTTTTACTTAACTACATATTCTTAATCTTTGCATATTACTACAGCTTTTCAACAATTATGTAACATTTCATCTTGTTGATATACCCTAGTTTGTGTAGCCATTCACCTCCTGATGAACACTGGCTTTGTTTTCAATCTATTGTTGTTAAAAGTATCACTGTAGTTGATAGTATGTGTCGATTTGGACATGTAGGGGTGAGCCTATAAGTTCTTGGAAGTGGAATCGTTGGGACAATGACTCTCTTCTTTTATAAGCTTTAGCTTATCACTCTTAATAAAGCTACAAACTTCAATTTATCTCTGCTATCTGGATTCACCCCTTATTTACATCTGTAGTCTAGAATCTGCCCAAGTCTCTCTCTCAAATTGTCAACTACTTTCTACACATTGCTACTTCAACATGCCATTGGCACTTCAAATTTTGTCATTTATCAATTTGAATTTATCCTTTTACTTTTTTATTCTCTAACCTGGTGCTTCTTTGTTCTTTTACCTATGAAGGATTTTTTTACATTAAAAAAACTTTCTTTTAATCCTTTTCCTTTCCTGCTTTTCCTTAAAACACAAACGTTGGTTGTTTGGTCAAATGCTCATTTCCTCTCCAAATCTTTCTTCATTTTGTTTCCATTCTATTTTGGTAAAATATGAAAACTGGGAGGTGGGTCACATCCTAGACTCTTTATACCCCACCTTTTTCTTTATCTCAAACCTGAGCTAAATAATGGAATAATTCAGGCTGCCACTTCAAAAGGCAGTATAAGCTAAAATGTGATGACTTTACATTTAGTAAATTAGATGTCTCTCTGTTACCAGGAGTTTAAAAATGAATATCCATAAAAAAACAAATTTCTCACCCACAGACGTTACTCAATTAAATGTCCAGTACCAAATTAAACTTTCTGCCTTTTCAGTTTAACTTTTCTGCCATCTGTTAACTTGAAAATATAGTTAATGAACTTTTGGTCATACATTTAGTGGTCAACACATAATTTCACTGCTATAAAATGCTATAAAATAAATAACTGGTATGGAATTAACTGGATGATTCAAACCTCAGAGTTGCCAGGTACATTTAGTTTTCATTGGGAATGTTAAACCTTCACAGAAACCATTAGTTCTGGCCACAGTATTGGGTTTTGTCTATTTTATTCTGTTTTACTTACTTAGTTCCAAATAACCAAACCTGACTTTTTAAAAAATTCTATTAACTTTTGACAAAATTAACTTAGTTTTTAGGTAGGCAGAGCCTTTGTCCAACATCAGAGGGTATCTAAGGTTTAGTGGAGAAAGACATGATTCGAATGATCTTGCCTAATTTTACGTTTGGGACATTCCCCCCATATTTGTCATTTTGTAGAAATCTTATCTGTCACAGTTCTCCATCACTTGCTCTTGCAGAGTTAATGTAAAAAGCACATCTAGAGGTAAAACATAAATATCAAATAACAGAGTAGGTTATTCCTGAATAAATCTTTCTGATATACTGAACTCTAGAAGAGAATATGAAAATAATACATATTGATCAAACAGAGATAACTAAAGAGGGCTAGACAATGTCCAAGAATATTCTAGTTAGTCTGTAGTTCTCTAAGATAGCATGAGCCAACTAAATTTGAGTTTTGAGGACAGAGCAACTCTAGTGAAAGAGCTATTTTTTAAAATGTAATGGGTGTTGACTTATGATTCTAAAATGGACAATTCTGATTATAATAAGACCTCCTCAAGGAACAGGTATGACAGCAATATATTTATCAACAACTTCCTGTTTATTATTAAATATCAGAGGAACTAACTAGTTGTCAGTGATAATGAATTGAAGATCTTATATCTCCAGCAATTTTGACAATACAGTAGTAGTATAATCATAGGAGGTCTGGAAATTCATCTGCTTGTGGAGAAGTGGAGTATTTACCCATTTTGAAAAAACAGGTTCAACCTCTTTCCCTTTTAAAAATAAACAAAACCTGAGTTCTGCCATTTGGTAAAATTAATTATGTAAAAGGGCACATACATGATACATAGACACACACACTGATACTGATTTATGATACTGATTTATGTGTGTTTTTAGGTTGACAGCTTTTAACTTACAAATATAGCTCAAGTTATACTTTATATAAAAGTACTGATACCTCTACTACTACAGCTTGTCAACTACTATTGCAGGGCAAACAACCACAAGATTGTATATTAGGTGCTCAATAAAAATCTTATTCTAAATCAGTTCTTATGTTGGTAAGTTACAATGAAGGAACAGCACCACCACCATTTTTAAATGACAGTGCCATGGCAAACTGGTCATAATATGTTTGAGTTACTACCATAAGCAACAGATTTAGAGTATTATGAAAATATATGCTTTCTTAAGTGCTGTGAATTATATGGAATAATTCTGAACGTCTCTTTGACTGAACTAGTGAATCAAAATGGAACTTATTACATTCTGTATGATCAATGATATGGAAAATGTATATAGAAATACAACTTCAGAATACACACTGCATCATTTTGGGGGATAATGATGTGTTGGGCAGTGTTCAGTTTAATGGAGAAGGAACCTCAATTTGGCAGCTCAAAGACATTTCTAATTTGGTAGGGGACCTAAAAACATGGTTTTGAAGAATTTAGAGCCTACACTGCACGTGGAATGCTATTTAAATTGAATTTATAATCTGTTCAGGGTGTGTGAAATTAAGCTACAATGTACAAATTCCACAGGACTTGATCTTTTGAACAACATCCTACTTTTTTTTTTCTTTTTTTGTTTTTGTATCTTCCTTTATTCTCTCCCTTTTAAATCCTGGAAGACATGAAGCAGAATATTGTCTAACAGGAGCACTTTCTTGCTTCCACTGGAAGAGTTGCAAGAAAGTATGACTGAAAAGTGCATGTTAAATGTAGAAAATTTGGAAAACAGAAAAATGGAAATAACATAAAACAAATTATCTATAAATGTACTACCCAGATAAAACAAATATACACATTTATATATACCTAAAAATGCACATAAACACAGGTATTCATACACACAACAGATTTTACAAAAATCAGAATACACAATTTTTGGGCTTCCCTGGTGGCGCAGTGGTTGAGAGTCTGCCTGCTAATGCGGGGGACACGGGTTCGAGCCCTGCTCTGGGAGGATCCCGCGTGCCGCGGAGCGGCTAGGTCCGTGGGCCACAACTACTGAGCCTGCGCGTCTGGAGCCTGTGCTCTGCAACGGGGGAGGCCGCCATAGTGGGAGGCCCGCGCACCGTTGATGAAGAGTGGCCCCCGCTTGCCACAACTGGAGAAAGCCCTCGCACAGAAACGAAGACCCAACACAGCAAAAATAAATAAATTAATTAATAAACCCCTACCCCCAACATCTTCTTTAAAAAAAAAAGAATACACAATTTTTCTATAATTTATATACAACATAGTTTTTCCCATAACATGGTATGAACTCATCTCTTTCTAGCATTTGTATCTATTGTATCCGTTTGGTGGAAATACTATATAATCATGTGCTACTGTGTATCTCTTAGCAATCCTATTTTTAAAGCTTGATATCAGTTTGGTGGGATTATTTCATCACAGCACTGAAAAAATACTACAAACCAGTGCCTGAATTATTGTCTTGTTTCTTTTCAAGAGTTAATGAAGCAATGGGTAAAATATTAATAATGCAGGTTTACTTTAAAATATACCTTGCTTATATCATTTACATAATGAATGGTGATAAACATTGAGGAAATAATTCTTCCACTACTCAGGAAGTCAATTATCCTATTTATTCCCAAGGAATTTGCCCATCTTACTGAAGAATGAGTGACATTCTGACTTTTGTCCTTTTTTTTTTTTTACTTTTGTCCTAACATTAAATTTAAATATCAACAAATATCAGCTAATATTCATATAAGAACTACATCCAGAGAGCCAGTTGTTAAACATTTACAAGCATGCCACCACCTCTTCCCACACTCGATACCTCAGTATCACTGAGTATCAATAATTCTAAAAATCATTTATTCTTTGGCAAATTGAAAGTAGCATGTTATTGTTGAGCAATTTTTCATAGACTTATTGGATATTTGAATTTCTTTTGTGTGTGCAAATTATTTGCTTCTATTGGTTCATATTTTTATTGGGGTTATAATGCTTATTAATTTGTAAGAGCTTTTAATATTGAGGATAGTAATGCTTTCTTAATATTTGATGAAAACATATTTCTACCAGTTTACTCTTTGTTGCTTAACATTTATGTATTTTTTATATAAAGTTTCTGCCTTGTTGAATGTGCATTTTCCTAAACCACAAGTAGTTAAATATTCATTCATCTACCTTCTCTTATGTGGTAATAATTTCTATGTTTAATTTCTCAGGATATCCAGGATTTATTTTTTTACACATATTTTCCCTAACATCCATTTTTTCTAATCCAATTTATTGACTAAGCAGTTCTGCCCTTATTATTCTGTGATGTTTCTTTTTTCATTAGACAAATTCTTATTTTGACTAAGATCAGTTTTAGGACTGTTTATTAGGTCCCATAGATGCATCTGCTAATTTTGGCACAAATGAAAACGTTACCTTACAAATCATTCTTAGTAATTCCTTCCTGCTTCCTTTTCTAATTGTAATATCAAATATTTTTTATTAGTTTGCAAAACTACATATCCATTGGGACTTGAATAAATTATGCTTTAAATATATTAGATTGGCATCTTTGCAATATTCAGGTTATTCAACTAAGATAATGATGAACAAATCCCTTTTCATTTGTCAGATTTTCCCCCTTCTGTAACAACTACCACCACAATCATATATTGTGTTCACTGTGTGGCAGCCACTAAGAGCAGCAGTGAAAAAACAGTACCCTGCTCTCATCAGTCTTGGGGGGGCAGAGATTATAATGTTTTTTATAATCATACATCAGGTACTTTAAGAAAAGGTAAAGGGCTAAAAAGTGATTGTAGGGAAAGAAATTTTATTTAAATATTATTTCTGGATACATACACCTAAACATAGACAAGCATTCGTACATAGAAATATATACATACACAGAAATGTTTTTTCTTTGTGAAAAAAAGTTATCTCTTCCAACTGGTTATTGGGAATCTTCCTATGAAACTTTCATTTGCTTTTATTGTTTTTTTCTATGTCATAAGGATGACATCAGTGAATAATGTAGAAACGTAATTTTGTGTTCTATCATTGATTACACCTCTAATTCCTGTTTCTAATTTTCTTGCATTGCCCATAATGCTCAGAAAAACATAAATAATAGTGGCAGCAGTGGTCCAGTCTTTATTTTTTTCCCCAACTAAACCTTCTGATGAATTTATCTGGTATTCATTCATCAGTACTATGCTGTCAGTTTCAGATAGAGATACTTATTTGTGTTAAACGCCTATATACTCTGTTCTGCTATAATACAGTTGCCTTCCTAAGAAATATTATGATTTCAAACTCTGAATTAAACAGAACCAGAACTCACAGAACTTTCTGAAGTCCATGGAACAAACTCGGAATTAAATGGAACCAGAATTCACAGAACCTTCCAGAGTCTACACAGCAAACTCAGAATTAAACGGAACCAGAACTCACAGAATCTTCCGGACTCCACACAGCCAACTCTGAATTGAATGTAATCAGAGCTCACAGAACCTCCTGGAGTCCACAGAGCAAACTCTTAATTAAATGGAACAACTCGCCGGGAGGCTCCGGGCTCACAGAACCTTCTGGAGTCCACACAGCCCACTCTGAATTAAATGGAATCAGAGCTCACAGAACCTCCTGGAGCCACACAGCAAACTCAGAATTAACCGGAACCAGAGCTCACAGAAACTTCCAGAGTCCAAGCAGCAAACTCAGAATTAAATGGAACCAGAACTCACAGAATCTTCCAGACTCCACACAGCCAACTCTGAATTGAATGGAATCAGAGCTCACAGAACCTCCTGGAGCCACACAGCAAACTCAGAATTAACCGGAATCAGAGCTCACAGAACCTTCCCGAGTCCACACAGCCATCTCTGAATTAAACGGAACCAGAGCTTACCGGGAGGCTCCAGGCTCACAGAGTCTTCAGGAGTCCACCACGCACCCTTCCCCGGGCAGGCCTGGTGCTTGCGCTCGGTCACCGCCGCTGTGCTGGGCTGTCCTCGCCCGTCCTCGCAGCCTGGCTCCTCTGAATTCTGCGGCGGCTGTGTGGGAGCTGAGGCCGCTGAGGTGGGCACCGTTTTGTGTGACTGCCTCTCCCGGAAGCGGGGGCGGGAGCCGAATCCTCCTCCTCCTCTCGGACCACCGGCCCATTGGAATCACCTGGATCTTGTTAAAGCGCCGACTCCTAGGCCTTCGGCAGCTGCAGCAGTGTTAGAGAATCTGCATTGGGCAAAGTTTCTCAATTATCTAGGGCTACATAACAAATCACTCCAAAACGTAGGTGCTAGAAACAGTAAATATTTGTGATATCACACTGTTTCTGAGGGTCAGAGAGAAGCTTCTCTGGATGGCTCCGGCTCAGTCCTTCCGCAGGCTGCAGGATGATTTGGCCAAGGCTTGCCTGGGGCCAAAGGGCCCACTCCCTGCCTCGCCAGTTAAAACAGGTGTGGCTCCTCATCACGGGGCCTCTCCACCCCAAGGGACAACTCGACTGTGCTTACAACATGGCAGCTGGGGCCCCACAGCAAGTGGTCCAAGAGAGCCAGGAGGAAGTCCCAGCGCCTCCAATGTCACCTGTGTCATTACACAGGGTTGCCTCATTCGGGCTGGGAGGGATGATCAGGGCCATGACTACCAATGGGCAGGCTCACTGGGGCCAATGGGATGCTGCCGACCACACCCATTACAGTTGGGGAAGCACTAGCTTCTCCCTGAGCTCACCCCTGATGCATGGGAGCTGGGAAGTTTTTTGAGGTTCGTTGGTGTTGGTGGCATGGGGCCTCCTTCAGGGCAACTGGCTGCTCGCACCAGCCAGTCCTGGAAAGGCCTCGCTCATCGCCTGCTGCAGATGCCCGCTGGATGAACGTACCACGACTCACAGACCCGCCAACACATGGGGCTATTTTGAACACTGTGGTGCCCAGTGAGTACCACTGTCTTCCCAAGGAGCTCAGGTGACTAACTCTCCCACGGGCGTCTCCTTTCTGCCACATCCCATCGGCACTTTCTATTTTTAACCCCTTTGGTGGGCGTGAAATGGATCACACAGTTTTCATGGGAATTTCCAAGGTTACTAACAAGGCTTAATAGACGTTTAGATTTCCTTTGTGTGAAATGCCTATTTTTCTACCACACTGTTTCTTTCTTGACCATTGGCGTTCTTTATATATTTTAGGGATTAATCCTTTGCAGTTACAAGTGTTACAAATGAAAAAAAAATGTAATGCTGGATAAAACTACCAGATGCTGGGGGAGGTGCAAATGGCTGATAAACTCTCCCCCCATAAACATTCAAGCCCTGAATATGATTACTTGGCCTCACTCAATAGCCATAGTCTTGGAGCAGACTTTTCTTTAAGAAAAAATTAGTATTTACTTGGCCTCATTCCATAGCCATTGTGTTGGAGCAGACTTTTCTTTATGAAAAATTAGTATTGGAATGAGGTGCCACTTCTACTGTATAGTGAAGAACAGTCCCTTGGAGGATATTGCTTCATTGTAGAGAAGGATTTAAAAGGCCCTCTAAGTTATGAAAAGTTAAGGCAAACAGGCAGTCCTTGCCAGTGAAAGTTTGCATGTAGGTGTAGGTATAGGTATGTAAAAGGGGTGTGTGTTTGTTGTTTAACATTTGCCTTTCCTCTTTACGTGCAATGGGGAGATCCGACGTTGCAATGTGCCAAGTTGGTCCCATGCAGGGGGAGCGAACCATGCTCCATGGGGAAGACTTCGTCCATCACCTTAGGAGGCTGGAACTGTGTTCTTCTCTAGTGTGGCCCACCTGGCACTGTGCTAAGCATTAGGGGGAAAAGGCTGAGCATGTGAGTGTGATCCAAAAGAGAAGCGTCCTCAGAGCTCAGGGGGATGCTGCTGGGGTGATGGGAAGAAAAGAGCTGAATCACTAGGAGTATGGTAGCAACCATGAGCAAATTTCCTGCCATCAGAATATGTGCAGGACCATCTGTAAACTCATGTGGCAGAGACCCAAGCCACAGCATTAGTGGACTGGTCACACTTCCTGGTTTTCTCTCTCTTCCTGGCTTCTTGCAGCAGGACTGATCTTCTTTGAACTAAGTCCCTAGTGTTCCTGCCCAAGGAGGGTGGTTGGGGGAGGCCTTGGAGAATAAGGGGACTTCCCACCACTGAGGGCAGGTAAGTGTTCAAGCAATAAACTGAATAAATAAAAGTAAGGTGATTGTGTTTGTACTCCAAGCTAGTAATGTGGATCATTCCAGATACACTATTGACATGGATTTCTACCAAGTAAGTCAATTTCCCTTATGGTCTTTCTCTAAATTTCTTAAATGTATTCCCACAACACCTGCAGTTAAGCCCAATGTTTCTGGGAATATAAGAAGCAAAGCACACTGCCTATCTCTGAGAAAAATGGACCCAGAGAGTAATAATGAGAGCTTTGAGAACAGGAAATCTGCAAGAAAAATAAAGAAAGAAAGAAACACGATTCCATAGATTCAGTTATTTCAACAGAAAATCAGTATACTGTCAGTGGCTAAACAGTTTTCAGAGTTAAACTAATGTTTTCTACCCTGAAGGATTATTCATAATAGTTATATGATTATAAATATATACTTATAAAACATAAACATTGCTGAGAAAATTCTGACATTGGTTATATCTGTCTTTTGTTCTAGTAAAATTATTATTGCATCATTAATGTATTTCTTATACATTTCCATAACGTTTATCATTTTTACCCCCCACTGTTTCAGGAACAAAGTCTATAGCCGCTAAAAATTAGCTTTCTTGTCTTCCTCTCTCTCTGACTTCCTTCCCTCCTTCCTTTCTTCCCTCCTTCATTCCCTCCCTCCCTCCTTCCTTCCTTCCTCCTTTGCTTCCTCCCTCCCTCCCACTTTCTCCTTCCCTCCCTCTCTTCCTTCCCTTCCTTCCTTTCCTCCTTCCCTCCCTCCCTCCCTCCTTCCTTCCCTTGTTTCCTCTTCCCTGTCTCCTCCCTCCTTGCCTTCCTTCCTCCTAACATAGTGCCATTTTTCTCTGATTGCTAGTTTAATTTCCAATCACATGAGAGTGATGTTTTGAATGTTTGAAAATATATCATTTGTAAAAGATGTCTGATTTTAAAATCTTTCTTGAAGTTAACCCATGATGATTTCACGTTTTTTTCTATGCAATTGGATTTTTTCTATTTTTTATTTCACTTAGTTTTTACATAAAATCTTCTGAGAGGTAGTGCGTTGCGGATGTAAGGAGTAGGGACTCTGGAGCCACATTTCTTTTCTTCTAATCCCAGATCTGCCATTTCCCAGCTGTTTAACCGTGGGTAAATTACTTAACATCTCAATGTCTCACTTTCCTTATGTGTGAACTACCCTATTTATCATATAGTTTTATCTGAGGATTAAATAGTTTAGTGGATTTTAAAGGTCTTAGAACACTGCCTGGCACTAGCTAAGCACTCAAAATATGTTAGTTACTATTAACAATTTCTAAAATCCCCATATTTATAGGAGATCATTTTACATAGTATTTTCACACTTAAAAGGTCCTTTATTTGAAATCATCCCTTTCATCATACATAAAGTTTTTATTCTCACTTTTACAACAAATTTGTTAGAAGTTAAATATTGTGTTTTGTGTATTTTGATTTTGTGTGTCTCACCCACTCTATAAAGAGTAAACTCTTTATCTTATTAGTAACTTAGAAACTTACAGTATAGATATTAGGTAATTTGTTGATTTTTTGCAATGTATTATTTTGCTTTCCTCTGGTTTTCACTAAGTTTATGTTTCAATCAGAAAATATCATGAATTTATAGTTTTAATATTTTTAATGCGAAGACCATACTTTATTATTTTTGAAATTAGGTTCAATTATATAACTGATTCCAAATTCACCTTAGTTATTTAGAATGTTTTGTTTATTGGACGGAGGGAGGAAATTTCGTTGTACAGTCATGGTAAACTTTCTGTTAACTACTAAAAGACATTGAGGCCCAAGAATGTGCACTTCATTTTTTAAATGTTTTGGCAATTATTGAGATTTTCTGCCTGACTTAGTATGCTTCTAAAGGGTTTCATATATACAACAAAATAAAATATATTCTTTGTTTGGTGGTTGCAATCCATACTTCAATTAATCTTATTAATGATATAATCCAAATCACCTATTTCACTGCATTTTTTGTGTGTGCTTACTTGAGTTATCCAAGGCTGACAGAGATGTATTAATCTCTCCCACAAATATTGAGCTTCTGTCATTTTGTCTTTGAATTTCTAATAGGTTTGTGCCCTATATTTCTAAGCTATGCTACTGGGTCCTACAGTGTCATGACTATTACATATTCATTTTGGATTATGGTCAGTGGTGTGCTGGCAAATGTTTAACAACCAGGTCTCTGGGAGTGGGGAGGGGAGGGGAGAGAGGGGCTGATTTTTGAAACATTTACCAAATTCTAAGGATTAAATACTACTACCATGGCCAATTTCAAGCTACCTGTGTGACATTACTGAATGTGAAGTTAAGAATAGATGCATATAACTGACTCCCCTGACCTGCAATACAACACTGAATATCTATTCTCAACACAAAATCATCATCATTATCCTGACTTTTTTCTAAAATTCTATATTTCTGATATTGCCATTTAAGACTTATAGTTTGCCTGATATATCTTTACCCAATATTCTTTTTATGCTCTTTAATTACTATGACATCTTTTTAGGGGTAGGTAGTATATACATGGCTTTTTGATAGTGCCAACCAGAGATGTTTTGAGTTTTATCCATTTACATTTATTTTGATAATTGGTGTGTTTCATATTCTTCCTATAACTCTTAATATTTCTTAATTTAATAAATAGTTTTCCTTTATTTTATAGAGATGAGTCTTATTTTATTATGAGAACTCTTTCATTTGCTTTTTCTCTTCTCCAATAATACTATTTGTTTTACCTTGAGTTTTGTTCAATTTAATGTTTGTTTTTTAAATAACATTAAACTATATTTTCTAAGTAGCAAAACCAGGAATGATGCTATCTCACCATTTATTTCCAAACTGTTTAATTAATATTTAATTATATTTGTGATATAAAGAGCATGCAGTTGGATTTTTAAACCCAGTTTCAGAATTTTGTCTTGTCCCAGATAATTCAATTCATTCATTCCACATTCCACATTGTGATAGCTACTTTTGTCTACTTATTTTGTTGTTTGTATTTCATGATTACTTCTAATTTTGTTACATTTTTTTCTTTTTTCTTTTCTATTTTATTTCTTCTAGTAGTTTGGAAATTCTATTTTCCATTTTATTATAATAGTTGCTTCCCTAAATTAATAAAGAATTATATTCTCTATTCAACTAAAAATTAATCAATATCAACTTCTGATTTCTGATTTAAGAGATTAACAAAGTCCAAACTTAACTTCCCATAGTAAACAAAAAACTAGACAAAATATGTAAAGTAACTGTTTTCAGAAAAGCAGAGTAGGACTGTGATCCAAGGAAGAAGGTAAACAAATGGGTTTAGGTGGAAGATTGCCCCAGCTTTCTGCCTGAAGCCAATTCCCAGACTTGAGCACAGGGAAGATCTCCCAATAGTGCCGAGAGGTCTCATTGCATTGAGAAGACAGATTGGTATTTTATCTAGAATTTGAAAGGCAAAGTACTGGAAAGAAGGGAACTTTGCAAAACAGGGGATTCCCACAATGGCTTGGGGTCCCTATCAGTCATTGGCTGAAAACTAATCTGCACATACATACTATGAAACCACATGTGGCCAGGAAAAGAATGACTGGGAAACATACGCCTCATCCATAATCCAACAGCTGATTTATCCCACTCCTCTGAAAATAACATGTTTTCACATCCTTACATAGAAGTTTTATATATTCAGAGCCCTAAAACACGCACTGAAATGTCCATCAACAGGAGAATGGATAAACAAGTTATGGTATACCTGTGCAATGGAATACTATTCAGAAATGAATAAGAACACATTACTGATAGATGCAACAACACGGATGAATTTCAAAAACAGATGCTTAGCAAAAGAGGCCAGACCCTAAAGAGTACAAGCTGTATGATTCCATTTACAGGGAACTGTAGAAAAGATATCTAATTTCTAATGGCAGAAAGTAGGTCAAAGGTTGACTGAGGCTAGATGTGTGGGATTGACTGGGAATGGGCAAAAAAGACATATTTTGGTGAAAGAAATATTCTTTTATCTTGATCGTGGTGGTGGTTGCACAGGTGTTTACATTTGTCAATTCTCAAAAAATATACACTTGAAACAGACATACTTCATTATATTTATAACTCAATTAAGTTGACTAAGAAAAGTTAATTAGCCCCCCTCTCTTTTAAGCTTTCAACAAATTTCATCACAGTTTTCTATACTTTCCTCCTCAGCTAAGACGGTACTATTTGTAAGTCCCTTCCTGCTTTTTAACATTCTTCTTCACCCAGATCTACGAAAATTATTTTGAAATTCTTTCCTAGAAAGGGATCAAACTGGTTTCTTGTTATGCATTTTCTCATTTAAAATAATAGTCATTTAACAACTGTGACATCAAATATTATTTAGAGTTAACTATAACTTGTATTGACTTATCTGGCTATTATTGTTCCTTGCAGTCTGAATCTACATTATTATTTAAGGTTTAAGTAGTAGTATTAGTTCAACTCTTTAGCACCACTATTATTATTTTTACTTTAATAATTCTGGTTTTAATTTCTCAGCACTTGTGTTGTTTTTTGTTTTGCCTTTCTTGTGTGTTTGGTGTTCATTTCAGTATTTATTTGCCTTTGTGATAAATCATTGAATTTTTCTGGGGATACAAATTTAACTAAATTAAAATTGTCTTTTATTTTCTACATTACATCTGTTTTCTTAGGATATTTTCTCCTCTCATGAATCAGCCTTATGACTTTTAAGTCTACTATTTCTTATTTTTATTCATTTAATTTTAATTTAATTTTATTTTTACAGCAAGTATAGTTTTTCTTGCCTATTTGGTTGATATTCGTAAATAAGGATCTAAAGTGCTGAAGTGATCACTTCTAGCAATTGCAGTAGCTTCCTCAACAAAGCTAAATATTTTCTTTTTCAGACTAGTAAATACAAAATTTCATTGAAAGCTCCCAAGACATGGTATACATGTGGGAAAGAATGCATCTGGATGCTTGTCTTGTGGCTTTAGGAACTCCTTGTTCAGGAAGCAGAAGCAAGTTACCAGATGGGATCCTCTCTTTGTTTCGAGAGCCTGTGTTAGGACCTTATCTTTGGTTAAAGGCTGGATTCTTTGAGAAAGAGCTAAATGCTGTTGTTTAAAGTAAAAAATGTATATATTCACAAAACAAGTATTGTACTTGTAGAAGTATGTCTTCCAAAAATACTAAAACAATTGTGTGAGGATATATGTTCAGTAATGTTTATTGTACTCTTATCTTAATAACAAATATTTGGAGACAATCTAGAATTCATTATAACAAAATGGTTAAATTACCAACTTTGTTATACATGTTTATTTAATATGTTTTTATTATATATTTTTAAATTTAAATATTTTTATATATTATACATATTTTAACTTAGGTATATCTGGTGAAGAATAATGTCCATTACAGTTTTTTGAGTGTGAAAATCAAATTGCAAAGCAGTATCTTAATATAAGATACAATTTTATATATATAAAATATATACAAAACAAGAATTATATAATTTATATATAATTTATAGGTACTACTAATTATAGATACACAGGCTCCATATATACATGTATATGTATATGTATATATATATGTATATATATATATATATATATATATATATATATATATATATATACATACATATATATATATGTGCATGTTCTTATAGTCTGGGTAATTCTTTACACTTCTGGAAAATATAAACCAAACCATTTTTTTTCTCGTTATATCTCTTAGATGACAGAGTGTGAAATTTGCAGCTTTAGTTATATACATGTCTATATTGTTTGATGTATTTTTCTCAATGAGAATGTATTTTGGTAATTAAATAAGTGATTTTAAAAGATTAAAGCAGTATTTTAAGACTCTACCAATAACTTGAGGAAATTGGCACAATTTTACTTTCAATTCCTTCTTAGAATTTATTTGCTTTTTTAGCATTTTAGATATGAATTAATGACAATCAATTATATTTTACATTATCTTTTCTTTCTGACATCTATATCTGACTTATGCATTATATTTTGTATTTGGTTATAGTAAGACAAATTACTTTTTAACACATTTTGGTTGCAATACTGATTTCAATGTTTGTAATCATAACATTTTAAAATATTATTAAATATTCTATTTCCCTTTTTGACTTTGTAATCTTGATTTCTCAATTGCCTAGAATAGGTCACCAATAAGTCTTTAAATAATTTTTAAGACTGAAAATGGATGCTAAATATATCCTCCCATATATATCTGAGAATGACTATTTTATTCACATATTAATATAAACTTGAAATTCTATTCACATTTTAATCATAAATGTTTCCCTAAATATTTCCATAGACTATAATTGCATAGTCTCATGTGATTCACTGATGTGAAGGAGAAGTCTCAGGACAGATTTAATTTTGTTTACCTGGAGGTAGCCTGTTTTTTTAATGCTTGGATGTTTGCAGGTGTTTAAAGTTCTAATTCAAACTTTATGTTTCTCCTCCTTTTTTTTTTAAATCTTGGTTATTGCTTCTGTTGTATTTTTTCCCTAGTCTCTCTCTCTCTAAGATACCAGTCTTCCATATTTGTGTCATCGTTTTTTCAACTTCTCTCATAATTTTTCATTTCTTTATTATTTTGGGAGAACTTTTAAGTTTCCCCTCTACATTTCTACATACTAATTCAACATGTTATTTTCCACAGTCCAGATTTTAATTTTATTATTGTTAATTTTAGTTTACCTATTATGTTTTCTTATGCTACCCATCTTGTGTTGTACCTAAAGTGCTGGGGATTTTTTGTTTTTGTTTTTTTTTACAACTCAGCATGATATATGACCTTTTGTTCTCCTGGTTGACAGGAATCACATACTTTTGATACTGTTTGAATGCCCAGTAGTATTCTAACATTTTCTACTGTTTTTGAATTTAAAGTAATATAGGCACACTCAGTATTTTTCAAGCAGTTGATATGTATAATTTGCTTCAGCACCACTTATTCTTAGTATCACTAAATTTATATTTGAAGTATCACTAAGGTTATTCTCAATTCATTTCTGTACAGCGGATTTTAAGCACATCTCTTCCACATTGAGTTAAGATTATCTCCAGCATATGACTCACTGACACTGAACCAATTAAGTTCAAACAACCTACAATTATCAGCATGTCCCACCAACAACCGTCCTCCTGTCACTGCTCCCATTCACAACGTTACATTTTTGTGGCTATATATCTCAAAGATGAGGTGAATTTTCATTAGCATTTCCATACCTACTAACCTTTTTTTCTGGGTACTTCAATGTGTGAATTGTAGGAGAATTTAAAAACAGAAGAAGAGAAACAGTAATTTGTGTGTTAAAATATCCATTGTCTTAGTGAGCTTGGGCTGCTATAACAAATACCACACACAGGGTAGCATAAACAACAAACATTTATTTCTCACAGTTCTGGAGACTGAAAGCCCAAGATTAGAGTACCAGCATGGTTGGGTTCTGGTGAAAGTCCTCTTCCTGGCCACTTTCTCACTGTGTCTTTTGTCACATGGTCAAAAGACAGATCACCTTTCTCATGTCTCTGCCTATGAGGCCACTAATTTCATTCATGATGGCTCCACCTTCATGACCTAATGACCTCCCAAAAGCCCCACTTCCTAATACCACCACATTAGGTTTCAACATAGGAATTTTGAGAGAGCACATTTAGTCCATAACACCCACACAGCAAAGTTTTCTCAGGACATGGATGGGAGGCATCTCTGCTTCAAAGACAGGCAATGATGGAGAGAGAAATTATTGTCTTTCTCTCTTTCAGGCCAGTATGATCCTCTGTTTTAGCAACATATGCATAATGGCTAATTGTACTATTTCATTCAACTACATAGATTTTGTAGATAGGGTGATATTTTCCCAACTTTTTGGCAGTAGGTTCATTGTCACTTATTGAAGTTTTTGTGAAGTTTTCAACTTTTTGTGGACCTTTATGGATACTTATTGGGAGAGGCCGCATTAGGAAAATCTAGTCAGACACTACTACTCTTTCCCCATATTAATTATTCTGAGCAATCCTTCAAGGAATATTTTCAGTGCAAAGTGACTTGAAACTAATGATGAATAAAATCCTTCTTTCTTCTCTTTCCAAAATGACACAACCAAGTAATTTTCATGAGCTTTATCTCATACTAGTGAAAATCAAATAAACAAAACAAGGCTCCAAAGTATGAAATTACATTGTTAAGGGTTTCCAGTCTTTTTCCCAACCTCTAAGAATATACAATTGACCCTTGAACAATACAGGGGTTAGAAGCACTGACCCCCATGTAGTCAAAAATCCCCTTATAACTTCTGCCTCTCCCCAAATTTAACTACGAATAGCCTACAATTTACCAGAAGCCTTACCAATAATGTAAGTAGTCTATTAACACATATTTTGTATGTTACATGTATATCTACAGATATTTTATTCATTCATGACATACCTAACTTATTCTTAATTTTTTCAATATTTCTAGGCTACGTGGTTCATATGCAAGTTCTTTCAAACTGTTGCAAACCTTCAAAAATTTTTCCAATGTATTTATTGAAGAAATCTGCACACAAGGGGACACACACAGCTTAAACTTGTGCTCTTTAAGGCTCAGCTGTACTTAAACTGCTGACTTTTAATATATTGAGAATTGAAAAATCTGTCAATGTATGTGTGCTGTATAGTATGCTTTTAAATTAAATGTATGATTATATTTATAACTAAAAATTCTAAATAGAATTTGTCTTGGAGAATATTATTTTCAGACTCTTTGCTGCAAAATTCTATTTGCAAATATAACTAATTTGAATGTTCCAAGTAAGTAATTGAAATACCCCAATGAAGGAATTACTGAAAGAAGATAAGATTTAACCACAAATGAATTTAAATAAATTACTATTCTTCCTTATAAATGGGCTTTGTATTTCTTATAAATGAGCAATATTTAAGTATAACAGGCAACACAGAATTTTGGATAGCAACTGTCAAAGAAAAATCACGCTTATTTATGATATACAGGGACACAGTATGCTAAGCACTTTGGTGTTTCACTTCCCGGTTTTATCCATCTTCGGTTATCCAACAACTATGAATTTTATTTCCTTAATGATAAATTAGTAATAATAATAATAATATATTAGGTTATATTGATAAATAAGTAATGTGAGTATTCTATAAATGGAAAATCCCTATGCAAATATACACTGAAATACTAGCTGTGTAGTGACAGGCATATAATTCGTAACTATTCGCAATGTCATTTTCAACTATAAAGGACAATCTATATAGAAATAATTGTATATATATTTATTATGGGCCATTGCAACTGTTGATAGTTCTTAAACTGTTCAAATGGTGTTTAATGCCCAGTTAGTAAACCCAGTAAACTCAGTTTCTGACTTAAATGGACTGTGAATGAAGGTATAAAGAATGGTTTCACTTACACATTTAAATAATTGCAGGACTGCACTTGGATGGGAAATACTTTGGCCTCATTAATAAGGACTGGTTCAGATTACATTATGAAAGAATTCCTGAAGCACCAGTTTAATTTCATTTTTTCCCGACACACATTACCATGGTCTGCTGAAGAGTAATCATGCTCTAGAAAGCTTAAAAAAGAAGGCTAAGACACAGATAGGAAAGAAAAGAATTGGGGTGACTTGGGTTGCTCCCCGTTTTGTTAAGTCCTCTAATCTTCAAAGCTGTGAGCATTTAACCATCTCTAGGTTAGGTTCTGCTGCAAACTGCAGAAACAATACCTGCTGTGTTTAGGGCTAATTGGGTACCAAGGGCCAGTCCATCAGAAGCTGAGCTTCAGATCAGGCTGACCGCTAGTTCTGCTCTGAACCAGGGCCCCACATCCAGAATCTGTGTCTTTATCTTCTTCTTTTGCAGGTGGTAACTACATGTCACCCCACCTTCATTCAAAATGCCTGCTCAACCCTCTTCCAGCTGAAATACCTATGTCCATTGAGCATCTGTCAGCATGCCCTTCTACTACCAGAGGCAACATGTTCAGGATCATATGTAGTTATGAAAGGATGAGATTAAATCAACAGACTGATTTGGGGAAAGAGTTATTCCACCCCTCCAAGTCTTCTTGCGTATATAGGAGACATGCAAATATTTCTATATGTGAATCTGTGCCTATAACATTCTAAAACAACTACTTATAATGTGACAAACATACTCTTTTGATAGTACCTAGTTAAGCTATTTATTATTGAAATGACTAATTGGTTTTTGTCTAACACTAAAGATTATTTGGGTGTTGTGAAGCACCGGCAACAAGTATTCTGTATATAGGTATACATATGTGTGTGTAGTTATATTTACTTATGTATTGATTTACTCATTTTTTGTTGTACAATGGAAAGAACATGGAAACTGCAATCAGCCTGCCCTGAACGTAAATATTGGCTCTGCCACTGTCTAGCAGTTTTACTTTGGGTCCTTTGGAGACCCAATTTTGTCATCTTTAGGATGCGCATAATGTTATCTACCTCTAAGGATAGTTGTGAAGATTAAGAGAAACAATATAAAACCCCTAGCATAGTGGCTACTTACAGATGATGTTCTACATGCAAATTGTGATCTTTTTTGGGACAATTAAGAATGTTCAGTGCATGCACAGGGCCTTAGGGAAGTTAAGAGGACTCATTTCTTATGACAAAGAAGGGAATTTCCAGTATTAATCAGAGGTATCAAATTTAGTCCAAGAAGATACATGGGGGAAAAAAAGTATGGGAAGTTCACTAAAGGAACCTATATTCAGCACTATCATCTCTCAAAATATCATCATCAGAAAGAAGTTCTGGTGTTAAGAATGGGGCATGGCGGGGGAGGGGTACAGTCAATGTTTTCTGGAGAAAGGCAAAACTGTTCTGATTCTTTAAACTGGGAAGTGTTTGGGATATTTTTATGAGTAACAAATGTTGCATTTTCTTGGAAAAGAAATCTCTTCTCTGACTTATATTTGTGGGATATACCTAGAAGAGCAAACTTTATTTGCCCAGAATAAAAACTAATAATCATGTAGCCTTTGGTTAAAATATTTGAAACCACTTTCTCTCTGGAGAAACTGCTGGACTTGGAGCTCTGCTATTGTGTGCTTCTCAAATAAAGGCCATGGGGCCATGTCTCCCTGCTCTGCTCTTTCTCAATAAAAATAAACACAGGTCTGTGACTTGAGGCCCTAAACACGTCCGACCAGAATTTGTTTCACATCAGCTGCCAAAAAAGTTCTCCTTGACTTGAAGTCAGCCAGTAGGGAGATCAGGTCCAAACACCCAGTCCATGAGAAAAGCAGAAACCATAAAGGTTTTTTTTTTTCTTTTTCATGAAGGTGCCAGCCAAATAACTAAAGATGAGGACATTCAGATGTTGAATGAATGTCCAGGGCCCCTCAGCAACTCTAGGGCACTGCAAGGCTCAGAGCAACGCTGGCCAGAACTGGAATAGCAAGAGCTGCCAGTGTCTGTGCATAAAAACCTGCCTTCAGAACATGTTCATGCAAAGTGTGTTACACTGGATAATCCTCACAGCAACTCTGAAGAGGTAAGAGATTGAGCTTTTAATATTTTACAAATAGAAAAGGCTGAGATACAGTGGAGATAAATGAGGTACCTAAGGCCACATAAAAGCAGTGCAAAACTGGTTTAGTCTGAAAATGTATTGTGGGTTTCCATAATCACTCTGAGTGAGAAGAGTAAATACCTATTTTAAAAAGTGGGCAAAGGGACTTCCCTGGTGGCGCAGTGGTTGAGAGTCCACCTGCCGATGCAGGGGACACGGGCTCGTGCCCCGGTCCGGGAAGATCCCACATGCCGCGGAGCGGCTGGGCCAGTGAGCCATGGCCGCTGAGCCTGAGTGTCCGGAGCCTGTGCTCCGCAACGGGAGAGGCCACAACAGTGAGAGGCCCGCGTACTGCAAAAATAAAAAATAAAAAAATTACAAGTGGGCAAAGGGAAACAAAAGATAAAGTTCTTCCCATATCTAACAGAATATATGAGAAAATAATGCTTATAGAAACTTTATTAATATTCAATAACTATTTCTGAAGTACCTGCTATATTAAAGGAATTGGTCTCAGCAGGCAATAACAAACCTTGTTCTCAGGAAGCACACAGTTTAGTCAGAGGAAATAGGACATTTCCAATATAATTTAAAAACATAGAAAGTGCCGTATTTTAAGAATAAGATGATTTGAAGGCAATGGGACTTCTGAGAAAAGAGAGATGGGTTTGAGCCAGAAGCATCATTGAAGCTTTCACGGTGGAGCCCATGTTTGAACTGGACTTTGAAGGATGCATGGGGTGGACTGAATTTAGATCCTCAGCTTAAGAGAAAAAACAAAATCAATAGAACAGAAAACATTGCTTGGGAATTGTAGCAGAGAAGTAAAAAGACAGCCATGCATTATATTATTATATTATAAGAAAAGGAAGAAAAAAAAAGATGGACAGAGGACAAAGCTCTATGGGGGTTGGTATGGAAGGGAAGGTATTGAAGAAGAAATGGTATATCAAATATAGGCTGTGCTATAGTTGAGAGTAGTTATATAAATTTATGATATATTTTAAATTATTTATATATAATATTATGCCATTTATATTTACTTGGAATAGATGACCTCAATTTTGTTACAAAATTATCATCATTCTCAATATCATTTTTTATGTTCAAAAATGTTCTTTCCATAGTGTCTAGCTTTACTTGTATATGCCATAAATGTGTTCTCTTTCCATCTGACATATAAGACTAATTTTTCAAAGTGTGATCACAGAGTAAAAATTTTATCTTTAAAGCTTGAAATCATAGATAAACAAAAATGTCATTATATCCACATATAAATATATACATATGCCTGATTATTGATTTAGCTGAATTTATGATATTTAAATTAATTATTTTCCCCTCCAGATACAAGGTATGTCAAATGGCCAAGTTATTTATGGCAAGTTGATTCACACATTAAAGCAGGATTCATGAGGCAGAAATTACTTGACTTGAAATCTGTCCATAATGTAACCAGAAATATTGGAATAGCCATTACATAATCATATTCTTTGTTTATAGCAAAGTTATCTTTTACTTTTCTTCTTTTCCTCCAAGTCATCTATTTTACCTATGGTCAGCTGCTGGTTACTGAACTGATGTATAAGAAACACGTTTAGCCAGTCAATCTTAAAGAACTCTCATTTATGACATTTTCTCATGTGATATTTTTTAAACTTATGATGCAGCCGTGTCTATAGAAACAAAAGGAAATGCAGAATAATTCAGTCATCAGTTAATTTGGGATCCAAATCAAAACCACATATTCAAAGGCGACATTTAAGCTTCAAACATCTAGTTATGTCATTTCTTCAACTTAATATTCATGTGTGGATTTAAGACAGCAAAAGCTAAAAAATTATCTAAATAATTTTTTCAAAATCCCTAGCTTATCCAGTCCAGGAAGGGATCAAAATAATTTCTTTTCTCAATGAAAGATGCACAGGTTCGCTCAATTTTCATCTTCTCACTGACAGGTCAACAAAAAACATAAACTATGTTAAATTCCCAATCACATGTGACCTTAGTTGCTGCCAGACTGGATACATATTTTTCAAGAAAATTTCCTAATTTCTAGGACATGGAATAATAATTTTAAAAACACATTATTTATAAGACATAAGTTGGAATAGTTAAAATCAGTTAATTCAATATTATTTATTCATTTATTTAGATATCATTTTATTTATTTAGATATTTAATATTATAAGGCTTACATGGTGAGCTAAATAATTTCACTTTATCTTTCTGGCTGGTTCCTCTGGTCATGAATCATGTTGGCTAATCACTCCATTTGGGCCAATTTTATGTTTTCTCTTGATCCATACTATCCTTTGTAATTGCCCTAACAATGCATACTCCCAGGCCTCCAGTTCATCTCCCCCACCCCACCCCCACCATTGTGTCTTTTTAGTCAGTTGGGAAACCCATACACCTGGTCTGTTCCCACATTTGTTTTCACGCTATAAAGAGATGGAGCCATTAATGGCAAATCAATGCTATGAAAATTACAGACTGTTATGAAAGTTTTTTGCAAAATAGCTGTTTAACACCACAAAGAAGTTAGGTTAAAACTGTTTCAAAGTCTAAAATTAGTTACATTTTAAACTAACTGCATATGCTTTTATTGTCTCTGATCTAAAATATAATCCCAGGAGGTTGTGAAAAGCATGCAAATTACAGAAAGCTAATTTGCTCCAACAGCGATGCCTCCCATGCAGTTGGGAGGTCTATTAGAAACAGTGTATTCTCTGTTATTTGCATATTAATAGCACCTGCTGAAATACTTTGGGATTTACTTCCACTGCCAGCAGAGGGACAGAACTAAAATGTATAAAATTCCTTTCATATCACTATGTTAGGTCATAAAACATGCCGGGTGGACTAAGAATTCTGAATTAGTAGCAGAAACTAGTATGTTCATATTGCATGTGGTATGTGAATTTATTTTTCTCTATGATAAAGTATCACTTGCAGAGATTGCAGACAAGGTGACTACAAACCTTATGACAAAAGTATCTCTTCCTCCTCGAAGAAAACAAAGCAAGCTTTCAAACTGCACTGAATAAGAATATAGTTCCTTATGCTTTGCTCTGAGAAACTATAAAGTTTAACAAAGGAAAACCAGGCATACTGATAAAAAATAAAACGTGCAAATATCCAGATTCTAAGGATAATCCAAACTGCAGAGTTTTGTTCCTATGTAAGCATTTAAAAAAAAATATATATATATATATATCCAATAGCAACTTTAAAATTTTCTACAAAATGGACTGTGGTTTTTCTTCTGATTATGAATTTTCTTATTGCTTCTTTTCTTCCAACTCAAAATAAAAAGAGGCCTCATGTGTACCTAGAGCTTACAATGTTTTGAAAGAAAAGATAGCTGTTTCTTTTCTCTAGAGAAGACAAGAAGATGCTTTTGGTCTTTAAGTCTCAGTTTTAGAACATAGGACTGCCAAAAAAAATTAGCTAACCAAATATACCCCATCTTTTCCTACCTCTATATCTTTCTCCTGTTATTACATCTAAGTGGACTGCCATCCACATTCTGTTTACTTGTTGCAACTTAACTATAACTCAACCATAATCTCAAAATTTAGCTAAGAAGGAATAACTAAATAACTGAGACAAAAGTGAAATACTAGGAAGGTGTTTACAGAAATGCATGAATGAGAGGAGAGGGGATGGAGATTTTCGAAGTGTGACATTAGACCTTGCATATTGGGTGAATTCCCTTATTTTGAATCATGTAATAATTAGAATGAATCAACACGTATTATGTGTCACACTCTTTTAAGTTAAAGATAATAATTCATTTAATCTTTATTACAACCCTAAAGAGCAGGTATCATTTCCTCCCATTTATAAATGAGGGTACAGAATAACAGAAAGATTGAGGTCATAAAAAGTCAAACAGTTAATAACTGGTGCAGTAAGCATTCATACTCAGGCTTACTAAATTCAGCCATGCCCTTAACTCTTCTACTATATGGCAATTTTGTCTTAATAGTGACATCTACTTGTTAATTTTAATTTTGTGTGGTTGCTATATGTACTCTGGACATAGCATTTCCCATGCTGGTCGCTGAAGGGTCTCTGATTTAGAAAGTTACTAAGATTTTTTCTGTGATTTTTCCCAGGCAATATGAATATCCAAAGAATAAAATTCTTCTTCATTCATCTTCAGAACTAAATTTTGTGACTGGTTAGTTAAAATGCACTTATACTCACCTTAAGCCATTCAATTCCCATTAGCCCCAGCCCTCAGATAGAAAAAAGGAAGACTCAGTACAGCTAATTATTGATGGTCTGACACTCCACTTGTTTGAGTGACTCAGAAACTGAGTCACTATTTTGAGTCGCTATTTCCTCAGTGTCAGTATTTTGTTTTTTAACAATGTTGGTCCTCTGGTTTCCTAGCTCAAAGAGGACAGAATCAACATGCTAGCTGAGCTGCAGAGGAGAAGCAGAGCTTTAGTTGGGATAGATTCTAGCAGCTGTAATGAATTCCCCCATTTATTGTCCTAACCAACACCAAGTTTATGTTTTACTCAGATGAAGTTCAATGTGATGTTCTTTGTTGACGTGTAGCCTACCACCAGGTCAGTTGGGGACTTGGGTTCCCTTCACTGTATGGCTGCATCATCTCCTAAAGTGCTGGTGTCTTCTGCTGGATTCTCTACATCCAACTGGTGTACACAAGAGAGAAATGGAGCTCCAGCATGGGACAGATTTAGCAGGGGTCTGGAAGTGGTGTATATCACATCTGCCCATATCCCATTCTGTAAGACTCAATTAACGGTCAGCCCTAACTGCAGGGAGACTAGGAAATGTGTTCTAAATTTGTGCCCCGAAGAAAAGGAAACATGGTACTTGTTGTGTTGTCTGCCAATGGTACTTTTGGAGAGGTGTCCGTGATAACAAAAGATCTGCCTGCTGATACTATAGCAGGAGTCAGTAAGCCGATTCTCTAGAGGGCCACATCGGAACTATTTTAGGCTTTGAGGGCCTCATAAGATCTGTGGGACTCTGTCAAATAAAAATATGAAAACCATTCCTAGCTCAAGTGCCTTATAAAAACTGGCCACTGGCCAGATATGGCCTGAGGGCTGTAGTGTTGAGCCCCTACTCTAAGGAAGACATGTCTAGTTAGCACAATGACAGATGTACACTGTGCTCATTAAAATAATACAATTTCAAAGCTGAGAAAGTCTTTGAGAATCACCTGAAACAAATGTATTGTAGGTAAGGAGACTAAGGCCCAGTAAAATAGAATCACTTAAAGAAACCAGGTTTATCTTTTTGTGAAAACAAGTGTTATCATTAGGAGCTGATGCTTTGAATAGAGTTTACTGAAATAAAAACCTTATGGGGGAAAAAGATTATTTGATATATTCATCAGGGGAGTTATTAGTAGCATTATAACCATGCATGTTATGCCAGCCTTCCTAACGTGTAATAATTGAAAGTTGACTACACAATTTGTTAGCCATTTGAAAAGACTAAAGACTAAAATTGGTACTTCAGAAAAAAATATCAGGTGGAGGAAAAATTACAAGGCAAAAAGGAGACTCTTGGAAATATTTGAGTCTCTTCAACAGCATAGGCTGTTTAATAGATATGGAAGAATATATGAGAAAATTCAGTAGATTTGGATACATACAAATGAACATTTGTGTGCACTGAAAAGACATAAAGATAAACATAAAAAATGAAGAAAATTATTTGCAGCACATACATTGAACAATTATTATAATAAACACAAAAATGGTCAAAGAAGAAATAATGAAATACATGAACAAAGATTATGAATAGATAATTCACCACATAAAACATATAACCAATAGAGATGTGAAAATATATCCAGTATCCCTGGTTTTCAAAGAATTAAATGTTGAGATGAATAATTTCACAATCAAGATGATTAACAATAATAAAATTTCAGAGACTTCACCCTAGTCGAGACTTAAGGAACTCCACACTTATCCCTTGACTTTGCTTAGATTTCGCACCCATTCTCAATAAAAGTTCCGTCATAATTTTTTTCAGTCCTTGTCAACACCTTCTCTTCTCACTCACATGTTTCTCTGCCTCCTACTTTATCTAGGAAGCTGAGGTAATGGAAGGGTTCTCCTGCCCATATTCCTCAGTTTCCCCTCCTCCTCAAACCACAGGGGCTGGAGATAGGACCATGCTCTCCCTCTATTCCTCAGCCTTCCCCAGGAGCCTCTCCTGCTCTGGCAGGAAGAAGGCAGCTATGAGAATCATCTCTTTTCAGTGGCCAGAAGATATGGAAGGTGAATCCTGGGATTTCAACACATTTATAGCTTGCCCTCCCAGTGGGGCTGCTGCAAATATACTTAAGGAATGGGGTCTCTAGTAACTTCTATCTAGATGTAGATACTAACCTCATATGGAGGAGGCTTTTGCCTTCAATTTCTCTTGATAAATACATTTTCCTGGTTAAGGGACCCAGGCTTCAAGGTGGGTATGCTTGACTAACCTATTGATTTTTCAACCCTTAAATCTGGAGGAATCTCAGGGTTCATCTACTGCAGTGGTTCTCAAATTCAGTGTGCATAAAAATCATCTTGGGTAACTTGATAAAACTGCAGATTCTTGGAACCTATCCTGGGTAAAATAAATCAGAATCTCTGGGGATAAGTCTCCAGATGCTCCTTTTAGAACAAGCTCCCTGAGTGCTTCTGGGATCAGGTGATTCTCAGAATTCTCTTTGAGAAATTTCTGATGCAGAACATTGGCATATGTGGAGATGGACATCCACAGACATGCTGTTATCTGTCTCAGATAACTCAGCTAGCAAAGGTCTGTGACAAGACCAAGTTTAAAGGTACTAGCTAGTGATGGACCCACTATACAACCATAATTTTTGAAATTATTTCTGTGTCTCAACTTCAGCTTTTAAACCCTCAGCCTTTTGTGTTCTCTGTCCTGTGTGCAATGCTGCCTCTCTCAGAGCTTTAGCTCTTTTAACTTGGGGAAAGAGAGGTAACCTTCCAGGGTTCTAAGCAGCCTCCTTGTTTCTGAGGGCAGCTAAGCATGTCTGAAGTGGACAGCCTTACCTGCCCATTAAGGAATAGCCAGCAAGTGGACCTGAATATCCAGGGATTTCCTTGCCCAGAGGATCATTGTGCCTGGAGAATCAGGCTTTCCCAAGCTGGCACATTTCTATCAGGCAGCCATAAGAAGCTGGTAATTTCTATTTATTGTCTTCAGTTCATGGCAGCCAGTATTTTACCACCTGCACATCTAAAAAAGAAGGGGAAGAACAGCACACCAATATTCTCAAAATGTTTATATTCAAGGAGTGTGTATTTCAGAGAGGGAGGTCATGATGTGTATTTTTATTGTGTGTGAAAGAAAATCCTTAGTGGCGGGTGCAGCTGGAAGAATAATGGAAGCACAGGGTACTGTCTTTTGTGACAAAGTTTCCTCTGGTAAGTTACAATTATAACATAGCAAATGATACCTTAGACGGCAACTAATTTGTGAATCCTGGGAAATGCCGTTCAATGATTCCTCATCAGGACAGCAGAACCTGATCTGTAAAAATTTGGGTCTCAGTGGGAAGCTGTTTTGCATTTCAATTGTAAGTCCAGCACAACTTTAAATCTTGGCTGCTGCACTATCACAATGGAATTTTTCTTTCTTTCCTTCATGAAGTTAAAAAAGAAAAAGGAATATTACCATACATCAATTCCACAACCATATACAATAAAATATAGGTGGTTATAAGGAAAAAAATATGGTGCTGATGGTTATATTTTCTCCCAATGAGCAATTATATCAAATTTTTATAATTGCAGAGGAAATATTCCCTGTGTAGGAGCTGTCCCCACTCCATTCCTTAGTCCACAAGCACCATATTCCATTCTTTTTTCCTTCAAAATTCCAAATAGTTAGCAAATGTAGCTTCTCTGTTATTTGATTTCACTTGATGAAGGGAAACACACAAACCAAGCAATAAAATGAAAAACACTTATTTATTAGAATTAGTTTTCTCTAAGTCAGGTCGTCGCTGGACTGCTGAGGGCCACCCCTCCCTCCACAATCATCTGACCCTTTTCACTCCATCTCGTAGACTCACTGTGAGAGTCTCAAGCTTTCCCTTTGTTTAGATTGTTTGGATTAGCCCTCCTCTAATCATGGGGTGACTTATCTCCTGGGTGTGACACACTATACAAAAATGAATGATTCCACCTTGTGCTCTGTGCCCCACTCCATCAAAGGATGTAACACACTTCTTTCAGAAACAGGGGTCACCAGGCAGGGGTCAGGGGCCAGGGAGGGGTGGGGTAGAAGTAGTGATCCCTCTCTGGCACATTTTTATATTAGGACTTTGCATTTCTCTATCATTGTCAAGAATTTAAATTGTCTGTAAATCTATACATTCATCTAGGTTGTCAATGATCATCTGCTGGGTTCTCAGTGCTTATCTGACTTACCTAACCTCTCGGGAGATTACTCAGCTGCTCACTCACCCTTGAGATTTTTCTTTTCTTTCACTTTCAGGACTGTACTCTCTGTGGCTTTCTTGGACTCGTGAACCCCTTTCTCCTCTGTGTAGTCCTCCTGTATTCCATTTATAAATGCTGGCATGTGTCCAGAGCCAGTCTTTGGACCTCCTGTCTCCTGTATCTACACCCACTGCCTGGGATCCCTTAGTCAGTCCCCTAGCTTTGTACCATCTATATTCTGATGGATCCAAATCATTGATCTTCAGTCCAACCTCTCCAGATCTCCAGCAGAATCGTCACCTAACTCTCATTGCCTCTCTACTCTCAACTCCCTCACACATGTGCTTCTTTTCCAGTTTTTCTCATCAGAGTAACTGGCTCTACCATTTACCCAAGTATCTCAAGGTCACAGTGATAGGGAGAGGGTAGGTGGGTGTGGGGTACTAAAATCTCTCTTTGATCCCACATCCAATTCAACATTAGGTCTTGCTCTTCTAGGGTACTACCTATGTCTTCAAATTCATCTGCCTTCTCTCTCTCTCATTCTGTTTCTTACTGTTCCTCAGATATACCAAAGCCAACCCTGCCTGAGGGCCTTTGCATTCACCTAGCACTTTCCTGGAAGGTTTTTCCTCTAAATGGCCATATTGTTTTCAGAGGCTCTGTGTAAATGTGATCTCCTAAGAGAGGATTTCCAAGAACACCATATCTAAAGTAGTAGCAATCCCTCCCTTTGACCCTCCCCCTGACAATCTTACCCTGGTTTATTTTTCTTTTTTGCATGTACAACCAGAAATTATATTATATATTTGTATACTTACTGGGTTGTAATTTGGGCATGAATTAGTTTGCACTGTTTTTTGCTAAAGCCCTAGCACCTAGCATAGCTCCTGACACATAATAGGGGTTCAATAAATATAATACTTATTCAGTGTTTAACAAACTTTTACATGATTTTAATTTAGTTTCTCTCTTACATTGTTCATCTCATAAATTATCTGAAATAACCTGGATTTTTTTTTCTAATTGATCATTAGCATTTTATATTATGGCTCAATTTAAGTATTTTTGTTTTACAAATTTTCATAACAATTAATAGTGGGTTTTTTTAGACTTAAATTCAAATGTTACTTATTGTTTTTATCCTACGTCATGAGTTCCTTATTTTTAAATTCTTTTTCCAATTATTTTTTTCTTTCAATTGGAGTTGTTGATTCAGTGTTTGTTTTTGCAGAGTGTCATAATTCTTTTTTTAATTAAAATATAATTATTTTATTATGGATAATATATAACATATAGCAGCTGAAACAAGCACAAATTGAGCTCTGGGTTACAACCCTGTGCAAATACCAATGTCCTCAGGGACCACTGATTTGCAGGTTTGTTTGTTCTGTGCCCTGGTCACTTCATCCTACCCCAGACCTGGCTACATTTTTCAGATTTTTGATCTCCTCCCTTGTTGTCCAGCTCTCTGCCTTTCCTCATACTTTTCATTTGCTTCTGCTAAATAACTGGAGCTAGGAAACTATAAAACCAAGTTTATTAAGCTGTGTCCAGGATGAAAGTTCATAATCTATGATTGAGGGCCTGTGTTCTGATTTGAGTGAAGGAACTTGGTTTTGCTCAGTTGCTGTCTCTTGGCTGTATTCTGGATATCAGAGCCACAGTGCCAAGGCAGGGCATTTTTGTGTCTATATTTGCTAGCATTGATGGATACACTGTAACTAATGCATTTAATTGTTATGAGCCTGAACTTGTGTTTCTGGGACCCTGAGGAGAAGGTTACCCATCCCCCCTTGTTCCCAGGTTTTGGATCTCCCTGGATCATGATTGAACCTTTTCTATTACACAAGAGACAGTTTCTGTTTTTTGGGTTTTTTTCTGTGTGGTAATGTGGGGTGCGTAATGTTAGAAAAAGACCCCAATTAACATATTTCTAAAAGTCGGACATGAAAATCTCCTTCTATATCCTCCCACAAAAGAGATGCAGAAGGAGGAGATATGGGGATATATGTATACGTATAGCTGATTCACTTTGTTATACAGCAGAAACTAACACACCACTGTAAAGTAATTATAATCCAATAAAGATGTTAAAAAAAAAAAAAGAAAAATGCCTCTTGCAATAGGCCCCCCTATCTTCAACCACAGCCCAAGAGAGAAGGCGATTCTAGATGTACAGCAATTGCAGTACCCTGATTTTCGGTGTCACATGGTTTCCACTTGAGGCTCTACTCAGCAAAGCCCCTGGGGCGCAAATTTTGTCCCTCCTCTGATAAATTCTACTTATTATACGGTGCTGTGTACACTCTCAGAGCTAGATAAATGAAGAGTAATAATAACTGTTTTTTTAATAACTGTCATTTTTATACCAAGTGTTATCAAATCAGAAATCTGACACCTAGTAATTTAATATATATGTTTTTTCCACATACCTTTATTGCTGTTTGGCTAGATAGAAAATATGAGGAGATTGGAAACCAACTGTAAATATTTCTACAGACTTAGTGGCAAATGCTTTTTCTTTTCTTTATTACTTTGCTCCACTTACATGATCCTCTACTTTTCAGGGCTGTAATCCCCCTCTTTTCCTCCTTTTCATGTTCCCTCATTCAGGAAGCCTTTCCTGATTCATGACCCATTTCCATAGGCTTTCATTACTCCTCAGTCCCTCAAAGGTTCTCTTGCTTTGCAGGCTGTTAATGCAGTCTCTTTAATGTTACTTACTGTTGAACTGGCCCAGAGGCTACTGACCTGGGTTTGAATCATCCCAACCAGTTAAAATCATTTCAAGTTTAGGCAAATTGTTTGGCCTCTCTTAGCCTGGTTTCCTCATCTGTAAAGTAGAAAAAACAATAATACCCATCTCTTCGCAAGCATACTGGGAAGATTAAATTGTATTATGAAAATATTCTTGTTGTTAATTAAACATATTTCCCCTCCTTTTGCCTTTGCCTTTATAATGGTGCTTTTTTGGGGGTGCAAATATTGTCCTGTCTCAATGAAGCTGTGAAGTTCCCGAAGGGTCGACTTTACAAAACAACAAATGTGTAATGAGGATCTCCTGGTCTAAGGCACTGTGACAGGCTCAGTGGTAGTAGGGAGGTGGGAATGGGCAAAAAAATGCAAGAAAAGAAAAGGTAAAGCACAATCATTTGCACTCCATAAGCTTCCATGTACTTGGGATAATGCACGATGTAAAAAAGTCAAATGATAGCACAAAAATGTAAATAATAATCCAAGATAACAAGAGGTACAACAGCCAAGAAAAGATTTGCTGCCCACTAAATAGCTCAGAAAGTATTGTAATCAGAGGGCAGGAGACAATCAGAATCCCTCATGTAGAGGTAGTCAGTGCAGGTCACTGGTGTGCCTAAGTTGATGAAGAGATTTGACAGATGATGGGAAGAGGAGGTGGCCACTCATGATCAATGATTTATGATTGACATAGCACAGAATTTGGAACTATTCCAAAGTAAATATAAGCAAAGGCAAGTTGAGGCAAGAGTCCACTGTGGTTTCAGGAACTGGTTCTTATATTTTGGACTCTGCCATCCTCTCCCTTTAATTGTTTCTTTTAAAATTTTCAGCTTATGCTCTCCCATTTCTTTCCTCATGTGTCATCAGGTTCAAAGTTGTGGCCTCAGACAGAGGACTTTCAATCAACAGCGTCCAGTGAGTATTGATACTTCACTTGTTTTGAATCGCCAAATCAGATCGACTGCAGCAATCCAAGTGATTGCTCAGCAGTTGACTCGAGTGAATTAAAAACTGTCAATTATTTCTTACATATGAATAGTCATAAAAATGTATATAGTGCTCCCAAAATATGTAGTTCTAGCCTAAAATTCAGGAATTATATACAAAGAATACATCAAGTTGTAGGCTGTTCTTGCCCGTTCTTTCATCGAGAAAATTCCAGTGGCCAGAGAAACTGCTTTCTAGCTACCTTATTTTTGAAGAAGTGCAGTCAGGCCCTTCTGCTTTGGCTAGTTGGGATAATAAATAAGGCACATGGATAAATGTGTTTATTTAGACATGTAATTTAGTTTCTATATAACTGTATTTTTCTTTTAACGATACACATGCTGATTCCTAGTCATCAGCCCTAGGCACCAGTAAAATCAGATTAAAGGCATTAGTAATGTAGTTAATTCCATTTATAATATGCCTACACCAGAGAGGAGAACATTAAAATAAGGAAAATCTATAAACTGGAATTAAAGAATTTTTTTTAGAACTACTTGTAAGGAACCTTTGAAAGAAAGACATAACATTTTACATAAACACTCTCAGGGAACATTTTTAGCCATGTTTTGCAAAGTAATATTTGTAATCCCAATTAAAATTTGCCTTGGTCACTTAAGTCTTCATATTTATACTTCAGGTTGATTCAGGTGGCGTTGTACTAAGGGATGGGTGTCCTTTAGCAATGCTCCACTAGTTGTAATACTGCCTTCTGTAACCTTGCCTAATGATCACTATCAGCTAATCAATTTTTCCTTTTTATTCAAATTCTATTATCCACTCCCTTTTGACCTCTAGTTCTTGGGACAGCCCATGCATTTTTTTTTTCTGAAATCCTCAGCATATTACATGCAGCATAACAGGATAAAAGCCCTAGCATTAAACCCAGTCAATAACTCCCACAGGCAGACATCTATTTCATCCCCTTTAATGTGCTGTCCTTTGCACATGAAGATGTCACTATCGACCCACAGTCCATCTGGCATTTGGTGTGGATTCTGGACTTTGTCCAGTATCAGTGGTGTATTTGGGCCAAGTCATCCTCATTTTCTCTAAAGGTCATCTCTTGAGACCCACGATCCCATTTGACAGACAGGTAAGCAGTAGCCATAGAATGGCATAAAACTACCTGGCTGGTAATCAAAACAGTCATTTCACTTGCTTTTTCATAGCCAAAAAGCTATTAAAGTAAATTATGCATTTTGACTTCACCTTATTTTCTTGTCTTGTACGTCTTGGTAATTAGTTAATATCAACAATGAAAGCTCCTAAAAGAAAAGTATACTACTTCATTTGTTTTTCATCAGTTTAGTTTTTAAAATAAAGTCATAAAAGGAAACATGGATGCATAAAACATGCTTGTTATTAAAAAATTCTAAATATGTATTAGTGTATAAAATTAAATCTCCTTCCTTGCTACCTCCTTCAGTCCAATCCTCTATTCCAAAGATTTCTGAAAGCATATACAAATACAGACATCCGTATGTAGGTGTATATCTAAATTATAAATATCCAAATGTATTTTACTAAAAAAATTAATATAATACATGTTGTTTGGTCTTATTATTTAATATTTCCTAAAGATATTGCATTCTAGAAGATATAGAGCTACCTTGTTAATTTAATAATTACATAATGTTTCATAATATCGATTAATCACAATTTATTCAACCATATCCTTATTGATAGAAATATACATTTTTTTCTGATTTTTCACTATTACAAATAATGCTACCATAAAATATTGTGTATTATTTATCTACTTCTATATTACAAATTATGTTAAAGTTAGTGGCCTCAAACAGCCACAAACCTTCATTACCTCATAGTTTTCGTTGGTCAGAAATCTAGGAGCATCTTAGCTGGCTGGTTCTGGCTTGGTGTCCCTCACTAGAGTGTAGTCAAGATGTTGGTAGAAATCTGAGGTCTGGACTGGGACTGAAGGATCTAAGTGGCTCATTCACGTGGTTGGCAGGTTGGTGTTGTTTGTTACTGGGAGACCTCTATTCTCCTCAATATGGGCTTTTTCATAGGCTCCTTGAGTATCCTCATAATATGGCAGCCAGCTTCCCCAAGATGAGCAATCCATGAGAGCAAAAACCTGAAGTTATGTTTTCTGTGACCTAGCCTGGGAAGTTGCCTAGCATCACCACCACCACAATTTTTTTATGACTTTGTTTAGGTATAATTGATATACAGAAACAACAACAACAAAAACCCTGCATATGTTTTTTTGTTTTTTTTGCGGTACGCGGGCCTCTCACTGTTGTGGCCTCTCCCGTTGTGGAGCACAGGCTCCGGACGCGCAGGCTCAGCAGCCATGGCTCACGGGCCTAGCTGCTCCGCAGCATGTGGGATCTTCCCAGACCGGGGCACGAACCCATGTCCCCTGCATCAGCAGGCGGACTCTCAACCACTGCACCACCAGGGAAGCCCCCTGCATATGTTTAATGTACACAATTTGATGAGTTTGGACATATGCATATATCTGTGATGCTGTCACCACAATCAAGGTAATAAAAACATCCATCACCACCAAAAGTTTCCTTGTGTTCCCTTCCCCCCCACCTCTTTTATAATAAGAATGTTTCACATGAGATCTATCCTCTTAACAAAATTTCATGTGCATGATACTGTGTTGTTAGGTATAGGCACTTTGTTGTACATCAGATCTCTAGAACTTATTCATCTTGTATAAATGAAACTTTATACTCATTGAAAACCTCCCATTTCCCCTTTGCTTCCAGCCAATGGCAATCATCATTCTGTTCTCTGCTTTCATGAGTTTGACTATTTTAGATACTGCATGTAAGTGGAATCATACTGCATTTGTCTTTCTGTTACTGGTTTATTTCACTTAGCATAATGTCTTCCAGGTTCATCCATGTTGTTGCAAATGGTAATATTTCCTTCTTTTTTTAAGGCTGAGTAATATTCCATTGTATGTGTATACCACATTTTCTTGACCTATTCATCTGCTGATGGGCATCTGGATAGTTTTCATATCTTGGCTGCTGTGAATAATGCTGCAATGAATATGGGAATGCAGGCAACGATGTGAGACCCTGATTTCAATTATTTTGGATATATACACAAAAGGAAAATTGCAGAATCTCATCGTAGTTACATTGATGAGCTTTGAGGAAACTCCACACTGTTTTCCATAGCTTCCTCACCATTTTACATTCCCAACAATAGTGCACAAGGGTTCCCTTTTCTCTATATCCTCATGAACATTCATTACCTTTTGTTTTGTTTGCTTTTTGATAATAGCCATCCCAATGTGTGGGATGGTATCTCACTGTGCTTTTAATTTGCATTTCCCTGATGATTAGTGGTGTTGAACACCTTTTTATATACATGCTAGCCATTTGTTTGTCTTCTTTGGAGAAAGATACAGTCAAGTCCTTTGCTCATTTTTAAATCAGGTGTTGTTAGTTTGTTTGTTTGCTTTTGAGTTGTAGGAGTTTCTTATATATTTTGAATATTAACTCCTTTTTAGGCATGTGGTTTGCAAATATTTTCTTCCATTCTGTAGGTTGTCTTTTGACTCTTTTGATTGTTTCCTTTGCTGTGCAGATTCTTAGTTTGGTGTAGTTCCACCTGTCTTATTTTTTCTTTTATTGTCTGTGCTTTCAGCGTCATAGCCAAGAAATCATGTCCAAGACCAATGTCAAAGAGCTTTTCCTGTATGTTGTCTTCTAGGAGTTTCACAGATTCAGATCTTATGTTTAAGTCTTACTCCATTTCGAAATGATTTTTTTTCTTTTTTTTGGTATACTGTATAAAGTGGTATAATGTTTGCCAGTGGATATCCAGTTTTCCCAACACCATTTGTTGAAGACACTGTTCTTTCCCTGTGTGTCTTTTTGGCACCTTTGTTGAGATCAGTTGGTCTTATAAGAGTGGGTTTATTTCTGGGCTCTTCATTCTGTTCCACTTGTCTGTATGTCTGTTTTGGTGCCAATATCATATTGTTTTAATCATTTCAGCTTTGTAATATTTTTAAGTCAGGAAGTGTGATTTCATTCTCTGGTAAATTTCTTGTTAATATCTTTTGCTGTTTTAAATCTAGTTACTTGCTCTTGAATACATGTTTAAGAGGTCTTTATTTACTGTGGATGGTAATCTGTTGTCTGTTATGAATGTTAAAATATTTCTTCCTACTGTGGTTTTTTCTTTTAACATTCAAAATTTTTAAATGTTGTTTTGTATATGTAGAAGTTTAATATATTTTAAAATCTGCCATTTTTTCTGATATAGGCTTTATTTTAGTAACTCAAAGGTATTTTTTAAATTATCCAAAGGTTTCTTTCTTGTACTTCCATAGCACAGGTTTTATGTGTGTTTTTTGTTTGTTTGTTTTTGTTTTGTTTGTATATTGTATGAGTTAAGAAAGTAACTTCAGTTTTATTTCAGATTTTTTCTTAATGGTGGTTTAAAATGATTTATAACCATAGAACACTTTTGGTTAAGCAAAGACATAAAAGAAACCCTTAACCCCCAAAAAGCTGCAGCTCTTTGGGTTGGAGCTCTGTCTCCTTGTTTCCCTTACCTCCCACCCTTGGTAGCAGCTAAGAAGAGTCGGGGAGGAAGAAGGAAGAGTCATATTGAACACCTGGGTTTAATGAAACATAGTTTGAAACCCACTGTGGTCTAAAAGATGTAAAATTTGGAAACAAATGTAACTAGTTAGTTAAAGTCAGTTGTTCATCCAGAGACTGGGAAACATTTAAAAGTTGACTAAATAGTATTTTGTTAGTTTATGCATTTACATTGATATTGATGTATGGGTATGGACTTACATACTGAAGACATTTATGTAATTCCATGTTTTGATTTAATATTAAAAAAAATTAAATCTGGCCAGTATAAAGCAACTAGTTGTATTTGAAAATAAGGGAACATAGATTGTAAATCAATTAAATTCAGTTTTTTTTTCTAATAAGAAAACCATATGGCTTCAGGCACCAGGCAATGCATTCTATCTCTTAAGAAAAAATCTTACATTCTAGATATTCACCCACCCAGTGGATGAATGAGTCATGAGCTCAGTCATGAGCTCACAGATTCACATGCCATGGCACTCACACTGTGCATATATCATTTATATCCCAAAATATATACACTGCATATGGACACACACAGAGTAAATCACAAGGCTTTCCATCCTGTAAGTCTTTCTCTTTTGCCTGTGATGGATCTCATTATTAATTAAAGAATCATTTAGCTTGCATAATTGTCTTCTGCCATACATAATTTCAACCTTTCAATGTCTCTTCAAGTTGGCTTATTAGACTCCTTTGTTTTGGTGACATCGTCAATCACAGCCTTTAGATGGACAGACTCAGCAGTGGGGCGAACAACATGTAAAGAAGTCCTCTCTTTGTTCCCAATCATGGAACTTACCAACAGGTAACTGCATTTGTAAATTTCTTTGAGTCTTTAAAACTAACTGCCTAAGTTCCCAAACCCTGCACTTGAGGAGCTCAGCCTTCTGACTGAAAGGAATTAGCCATTTGTTGTTAAGTATCCACTGCTACATATAAGCATTTCTGGACTTTGGAGCAAACTGATAACAAGACATAAGAATACAGCCAAGCACACTTCATTCACATCAAGCTTTTATCTTTACTTTTTAAATAAACATTAAAATAAAATTCAGACTAGAAAATAGTGGTTCTCAAGTGTACAATAAGTCAGAAAGACTAAAACTCCTGGTATAATCAAAACATTGTAATAAACATATACATATATATCTGTATATTTACACATTCTTTTCTTTTGTAGTAACAGAGGCATCATGGGAAATGACCATGTTTGAGAGAATATTTAGACACCATCTGTAAACTGGTTTGAGAACATCGGAGGCTGTCATGTCAGATCAGATCCATGGGTCCATTACAACAGCTGGCTAAAAGGCATAGTATTAGGTGAGAAGCGTAGCATTGGGAATAAATGTTTTCACTCTGCGGCATTAGCTTCAAAAGAATGTTAGAAAATGCTTTCCCAAACATCCATGTCTTCCCTTCACTGAAGTCCATAACTTTATCTATTGTCTTCTTGAAGAGTATGATTTTTGACTCCTTGGCCTCTATGAGTTTACTACACACCATGTAAAACTGTACCTCTCTCAAAATGCAAGGTGAGGTTTTGTTTGAATGTTCTGAGATTTGTGAACAAGTGTTTGCTAATGCATCAAGTTCTCTTTAAGAAGGGTATGTATTCTCTTTGGGTATTTTTAAAATTTTGTTCAGTACTGAGTGGGTTCTGGCTGCAGTGTTAGGATGTTCAGGGAATTTGCATTGATAACTTTTTCTGAATTATTTGTATAGTTATATCATTTAATAGGAAATATCTTAGAGTTCTACAATCAATATTTCAGAGAAAACTTTGGGAAAGATGTTCTCTATTAAAATTAAATAAAGCTAATAAGCCAATTTTATTAACTTTTATTAAGTTTTAAGTATGTAAGCCATAGGCATTGTTCCAAATTCACAAAGTGCAAAATGGCACCAAGCAAAAAGTAAGCTTTCATCTCTCTCAACTCCCCAGACACCTACAATTCTATCCAGGGCATGCATTTTGCCAATTTCATAACTATTATTCTAGATAAATCCTTACAGAAATGTTCTATACATTTGCATGCATGTGTTGTGTATATTTTCACCCTAACATTTGCATGATATAAACACTTTTCTGCAACTTTTATCACAATGCGTTTTGGAGCATTTCCATATTTGTGCATGTAAAAACATCTCCTTTTTCTTAATGATTATAGAATATTCTATTATACAGACATATTGTGAGCTATTTTCAAAAATTACATTACCAGATAATTCTTCTTCTAATGGATAGTTTGGGGAATTTGAAAAAAAAATAAAATGGCATCTACTTCTGGAAAACCATGTCATATCTATTCTCCTATGATAATAACATTCTCTGTGTTTTGTTTTGTGGAAGATTTTCCTCTTTTCACTTATCCAAGTATTTTTCTGAATACATTTACATAGTTTAAGTAAAAACAAAATAAAAAAGTTTATTTTGGGGACAAATGGATATCCATGTGCAAAAGAATAAATTTGGACCACTACATCACATCATTACATAAAAATTAACTCAAAGTGGATCATAGAAATAGATATGAGTTAAAACTATAAAACTCTTAGAAGAAAATACAGGCGTTTAAAAAGAATACTTCATGGGGCTTCCCTGATTAAAAAGAATACTTCATGGGGCTTCCCTGGTGGCATAGTGGTTGAGAGTCCGCCTGCCAATGCAGGGGACATGGGTTCATGCCCCAGTCCAGGAAGATCCCATATGCCACGGAGCGGCTGGGCCCGTGAGCCATGGCCACTGAGCCTGTGAGTCCGGAGCCTGTGTTCTGCAACGGGAGAGGCCAGAACAGTGAGACGTCTGCGTACCGCAAAAAAAAAAAAAAAAAAAAAAAAAAAAAAAAAAAGAATACTTCATAACTAAGTGGATCTTATGCTAGGAAAACAGTGTTTCATATCAAGAAATCTATTTCTATAATTTATCAAATTAATAAATAATGAGAAAACCCATATGATCATCTCTACAGATTCTAAAGGACATTTTGATAAAATTCAACATTTCTAGGAAAAAAGTTTACTAAAATAGAAATTTGTTGATACTACCTTAAAATGATAAAAATTTATCTATGTCTGCCCAAATGTAATTATGACCCCTAGTGGGTAGGTACCAGAAGAGTCTCTATCAAGATAAAAACATTAAAATTCTCATTTTTATCAAAATTATCTAAAAATAAACTTGAAAAACTAGGCAATGCAATCAAATAAGAAAAATAAATTAACTGTATAAAACTAGAGAGGAGGAGGTAAATTATTTAAGTTTGCAGATAATGATTGCACATCCCACAGTTAAAAACAATCAAGTGAAAATATACTCCAGATAAAGAGAATTTGGTAGATAGAATGGCAGGATATTAATATTCAGAATGTACACATTTCAGATGTAAAAAAGGCAATCCATTAGAAAATATAAAATTAAGCTTCCACTTATAATAGCAACATATGTGGTAAATACATAGGAATAAGCTTTAAAAGATATGTGCAAGACCTGTGTCAGGCTGGCAGGATTTTTCTGTACAAATAAAGAAATTCAGTAAAGTTTCAGGATAAAAAGTCAACATACAAAAATTAGTTGCATTCCTATACACTAATAATAAACTGTCAGAAAACAATCCCATATACAATAGCATAAAAAGGAATAATATACATAGAAATAAATTTGACCAAGGGGGCAAAAGACCTATACACTGAAAACTATAAACACTGATGCAAGAAACTGAAGACACAAATGAATGGAAAGATATCCTGTGTTCATGAATTGGAGGAATTCATACTATTAAAATGTCCAGACTACCCAATGCTATCTATAGATTCAATACAATCACTGTCAAGATTCCAATGGCATTTTTTAACAGAAATAGAAAAAAAATGATCCTAAAATTTGTAGGGAATCACAAAGGACCCCAAATAGCCAAAACAATCCTAAGAAAGAAGAACAAAACTGGAGGCATCATACTTCTTGATTTCAAACTATATTACAACTATATTATTATAGTAATCAAAATAAATCTATGCATATATGGTCAATTAATATTTGACAAGAAAGCCAAGAATACTCAATGGGCAAAAGATAGCCTCTTCAATAAATGGTGCCAGGAAAACTTGATATTTACATGTAAAAGAATGAAAATGGATCTCTGTCCTACACCACTCACAAAAATTAACTCAAAATGAATTAAAGACTTAATATAAAGACATGAAATCATAAAACTCCTAAGAGAAAGCCTAGGGAAACATCTTGACATTGGATTTGGCAGTGATTTTTTGAATATGACACCTAAAGCACAAGAAAAAGAAGCAAAAATAAACAAGTGGGACTACATGAAATTAAAAAGTTTCTGTACAGAAAAGAAATGACCAACAAAATGAAAAGACAATCTATGGAATGAAAAAAATATTTTCAAACCACATATCTAATAAGAAGTTAGTATCCAAAATATATAAGGAACTCATACAATGCAATAGCAAAAAAAGCCAAATACAACTGACCCTTGAACTTACACAGGTTCACTTATACAGGGTGTTTTTCAATCCATACATATTACAGTGCTACTATAATAGCACTGGTTGAATCCACAGATGTGGAAGCACAGATATGGAGGGCCAACTGTAAAGTTATAAGGGAATTTTCAACTATGTGGTGGGAGGTGAGGGTTGGCACCCCTAACTCCCACATGGTTAAAGAGTCAACTGTAATCTGATTAAAAAATGGGCAGAGAACTTGAATAGATATTTTTCTAAAGAAAACATATGGATGGCCAACAGGTCCATGAAAAAATGCTCATCATAACTAATCATTAGGGATGTAAATCAAAACCACAATGAGCTGTTATCTCACACCTGTTAGAATAACTGTAATCAAAAGACAAGAGATAAATGCTGACAAGGATGAGAATAAATTGGAACACTTGTGCATTGTTGGCGGGAATGTAAATTGGTGCAGCCACTATGGAAAACATTATGGAGATTCCTCAAAAAATTAAAAATAGAACTACTATGATCTATATGATCCAGCAATTTCATTTCTGGAATAATGTATTTGAAGGAAATAAAAACACTATCTTGAAGAGACAGCTGTACCTCCGTGTTCATTACAACATTATTTACAATAGCCAAGACAAGGAAACAACCTATGTGTCCATCAGTGGATGAATGGATACAGAAAATGTGGTATATATGTACAGGGGAATATTCAGCCATAAAAAGAGGAAGTTCTCCCATTTGTGACAACATGGATGGACCTTGAGGGTATTATGCTAAGTGAAATAAGTCAGACAGAGAAAGAAAAATACTATATGATCTCACTTATATGTGGAAACTAAAAAACTCATCTTATAAAAATAAACTAGATTGGTGGTTGCCAGGCACCAGAGGGGCATGGTGGAAGAATGGGTGAAGGTGGTCATGACATACAAACTTCTAGTAATATAAATAAGTTCTGGGATGTAATGTACAGCATAGTGACTATAGTTAACAATACTATGCTGTACATATGAAAGTTGCTAAGAGAGTACATCTTAAAAGTTCTCAACAGATTCACAAAAATTGTAACTATGTGAGGTGATAGATGTGTTAACTTACTTAACTATGGTAATTATTTCACAATATATACATATATCAAATCATCACATTATACACCTTAAACTTCCACAACATTATATGTCAATTATATCTCAAAGCTGGAAAAAAAAACCCAAAAATTACTTTGATTAACATACAATCATGGTTGACAGTTATTTTCTCTGAGTACACTGAAGATATTATCACACCTTGTTCTGGCTTTCACTGTCGCTTTTGAGGAGTTAGCTGTCAGTTCATCAAACCACTGAAGGTTCTCATTTTTCTCTTGTTATTTTAATATATTTATGTGTTTTGTGTTCTGCAGTTTCATGTGTCTAGGTACTTATTTTCCTGGTTAGGATTCATTTAGGCCATGAATACAAGAATCAGTATTTTTAAAAAATAAGTTCTGGAAAACTCTCAAGCACTATGGTTTTGAGTACTGCCCCAGCCCCCTTCTCTCTTCCTTTCCAAAACTTAATTAGGCATACATTAGAACTTTGTGCTTCCTCATGTTGATTTAACTTTTAAAGTATTTTGTATCTCTTTTCTTCTATTCAGCTATATCTTCCAGGTCACAAAATTTTTCTTTCTTTATATCTAATATAATTTTAAATCTATCCATTGAACTATATGTTTTTCTAGAAGTTCAATTAGTTTCTTGTTCAAATGTGCTTTTCATATTTTTATAATCTTTACCTTTTTGATAATTTCAGTCTATTTGCTTTCTTAGAATTTATTACAAAAATTTATTTTATATTCAATATCTGATTTATTTACTTTCTGAAGACTTTATCTGATTATGTTGTCCAAAAGGTTTAATGATTCTCATTTATGGTATCTTATTTTCTTGTGCGTTTTGTACATATTTCTTAAAAATTTCTTTGTAAGGATGCCTGGAGGCCTATTTGAAAGATGTGTTCTGCTAGAAAAAACTGTCCTGTTTCTGCCACTGGCCTGAAATTTTTACCAAATTCTTTGTGCCTGTGTGCGTGCATGGTGTGTGTGTCTACATGTGTTGGACACCAATATAGTATGAATTTTAACTGCTATAATCATATCAGAATTGGTTTGCGGTTATGAATTTTAATAAAAGATATCCCTCCTCTATCCCAGGCAGAGTTTCTAGAGATGCAGTTTTGTTTGCCTTCCTTTCGCAAGGATTTTGGGCTGGCAATGCACTGCTGATTGGGATGTGTTTACTTGTGTTTTATATTACACTAAATATGTGGCCATCAGAGGGATTAGTTCTATGCAGGAGTGTCTCACACAATAGATTTCCCACTTAGGGTGACCCCTAGACTTTGTCTCCCCAATACCCTCAAAGATCAAGAAAGAAAAGCCAAATTTACGTAGAACAGCAAATTTCTCAAGACAAAGACAGAGGGGCTTCCCTGGTGGTGCAGTGGTTGAGAATCTGCCTGCCAATGCAGGGGATGCAGGTTTGAGCCCTGGTCTGGGAGGATCCCACATGCCGCGGAGCAACTGGGTCCGTGAGCCACAATTACTGAGCCTGCACATCTGGAGCTTGTGCTCCGCAACAAGAGAGGCCGCGATAGTGAGAGGCCCGTGCACCGCGATGAAGTGGCCCCCACTTGCCACAACTGGAGAGAGCCCTCGCACAGAAACGGAGACCCAACACAGCCAAAAATAAATTAATTAATTAATTAAAAAAAAAAAAAAACAAAGACAGATTCAGGGTTACTTAACTCTCTTTGTTCTTCCTTTGTTCTGAGTATTATTTACTAACTTGTTACTTGTAAACATTTTTCAAGATGAGTATAGATGTACAACAATTTAGTTGTTTTCAGCAGAAGGGTCATTCATGATAACTGGTGCTCAAAAAATATTTGGTGAATCAATGAACGAATGACTTTTCAGGTCCTCCTGTGTACTATTGATTGTTCATCCAAACTTTCATAGAGAAAGGTAGAAAATAAAGCCTTTTCCCAGAGGATATTTTTGTGTATCAATATCTCTTCCATAAGGCAATGCACAATAGGAATTATGAAGGAAAGAGGAATCCTCTTTCCCACCTAAACTTTGATAAAAAAGAAGAAGAAAGAAAGAAGAAACAAGAGGAAGAGAAAAGGGGGAAAAATGATAGGATGATAAGAGAACAGCTCAGAGGTGGAACTCTAAGTATAGGTCTCTGTAGTTGGTGTTTACTCACTCATGAGTACCTTTTACATTACTCTTTTATACCTGGAATTATTGCCAATTATTCTACACATATTCCTACATATCTGCTCCTATGAATATATTCTGACTTTTGAGAGTTTCCCAACCTCACACTGATCTCATCCAGTGTCACCACTCTAATGGGCTAGAAGAGGAACCCAGTGGTTTACTGAAAAAAAAAAGTTAAATTGAAGATAGTTTGCACAGTGGAGGAAAAGACTTCCTCTGGGTTCTTCAGAATACATTCCAGGGACCGACTACTTGTCTTTGAATTCTGTTCCCTCTTTTGCATTAGCTCTTTCAAGAGAAATATGTTTCTCCCTCTACCCCACAGCCTGGGTGGTCTGAATCAGTGAAATTATGCCATTTCTCAGAGCTACATTAACAGAAAGGTGGATGTAGATAATCTGGTTCTTCCATAAGTCATAATGCTTTACAAGCACTTTGTTATCTCCCAAGATGAAATATGTGATATCCTGTAATGGGACCGAAGTATCAGGACCTTTGACTCTTCTCAAAGTGAGCACCATCTCCTCACGCCTTCCTTCTCTCCAGCCCATCATCTCACACTCTCCCTAGGACTGTGGGGCACTAATGTACACACTACTCCCAAAGATCAGAACTTGACTAGTTTTTCATCCATGCATGTTTCCTGCAATGCGGGAAGATCTTACAAGAGCCTTCGGGAGCAGAAAGGGCAAGATTTCTTGGGACAAGAAATGGCTTGTTAATGGCTGCCGTTAACAAGCAGAGCCCAAGAGGTGAGTGGATGGAATATGACCTCCTTACTTAATGGGAGCTGGTTACTGACACTGTCCACAGGAGAAAAGAGAGTGTTAAGTGGATGTCTAGAATATGGATCATTCCACACACTGAGTGGTAAGAAAGGCCAAAGCCCCTCAGTCATGTTTCTGCTTAGAAAACTTTCTTGCTTATGTATTCCCATGTGCATGCACTACAGCATGGATTTTCCTAGTGCACATCATCCCCTTTTGCAAAGAGGAGTTTTCCTGGGCAGTCAGTGTGGGCTCTCTCCACAATGAATCACTTCACTGGACTTCCTCCCAACATCACACTTCAATCAAAAACTTTTTGCACAAAATGTCACTTTCAAAGTTGCAGTTTGGGGGGAAAAAAGTGTCTTTATAAAAAATTCATGGCCACAATGATCTGATAATGCAGTGTTCTGATACCAGCAGATGTTTCGTCTAACATGTTCCCTGAAGCTGTACTCTGTGCCTTCATATCTTTTATTTCCAGTTGCTATCTGCTGACTGTGGGATGTCATGTACGTACCCTATAGCTATGCGCGGCAATTCGAATCTAACACCACTGCGCGTAATGAGCTTCACAAGATGCTTGTCGCAATAACTCCGTACTTCCCTAACCATATGGAACACAACACTCTAAAGCCCATAGACACTTTTTTTTTTATTACAGTTCAGATCCTTAAAACATAATCTGTGTGATGTCTAGTGAATGTACGTGAAGAGCTGCTGAAAACAAAGTTAACACTTGTTCACATCATCTGTTACAAATGTCCAATTTGGGACAATAAATTTCCTCGGAACCTGTTCTTTTGCTGACTCGTTGCTTTATCTTTTTTTCCTCTTTCTCTCACGTCGTTTTTTTTTATGAACTATGCATATGTATTAAATGGGATTTGTTGTCCCTAGATACCAATTTGCATAAAGTACAAGCCATCATTGGTTGGAGAGAAGCAAATTACTTCTCCGGCAAGATCACACTTTTTTTTTTTTTTTTTAATTTTAACAAACCGCAGGCAGAGGCTGTTAACAGCACTTAGCCAGATATGCAAAGTATCACTTTTCTCAAAAGCAGCTTGATCAATGAGGGGGAAGAAAAAAAGTGAGAGGTGATATTATTCAATTAAGTCCCATATAAAGCTGACCTGAAACAGAAATGCCATACCTGTTTAGCCACCTGTCCACCTGTCGGTAAGCTGAGCCTCTTCATTTCCCCTTCAGTTCAGGTCAGGTATTCAAGTCTTCTGGGGAAAAAAAAAATCAAGAGACTTAGCAAAGAAGTGAGACCAACTCAGCAGCTTTTAAAAATAAAACTAATCTCTCAGTTTTATTCTCTGCTTCTGAGAAAACTCACTGTTTTTTATTTCTTTCTTTTCCAAGTTACTCTTGCCATTCTTTTCTTCATGGCTTAATAATCAGGCAGCATTCTGTCAACAGCTCTGCTTATAATTGCTGACTCAAAATATCTTGTAAATTGCAAGTAGGACCTGCACCCCTCACCTCTGCCCATCGCTGAACGCTGATTTTCCCTAACAGGTGCAGGAACAAATGTGGGATATTTTGGATGGAGCCCCAGCCTCCAGGTCCACACTAGTCCATGGCTTTCTCCTTCCCACTGCTCTTGTCGTGTACACCTGTGACAAGTTGGCAATTGCCTGAGTGATATCGCAGAGACTTGCAAATTCCAGCTTGTCCCTCTGCTAAGCAGAGCTGTGCTAGTTTTTGCTAAATAAAGAAACAAACAGCTCTCTCAGCCAAGAATCTCAGACAACGTATGAGGGGGGTGGAAGTTGTGAACCTTAGAAACAGCTGGGAATAAATGACACTCTCCAACTTTTGACAAATTTGCCATAGAAACTTCAGGAGACTGTGGTCTGACTTAGATGCACATTTCAGTTAAGTTAAAGTGCCAGAGGCTTTGATATGTGTTATAGAATAATTTAATTTTTAAGATTATGTCAAACCATTCTAACCAGACTATAAGTTCTTCACAGGTAACAAATACATCTTCTAACCATTGTAACCACTAAAGGTAAATAAGGAGTCATTAGTAAATTCTCCTCCCCTTTCTGGAAAGGGGCACTCTATTGTTACTCATTATGGAGGATCAAAGAAATGTGAATAATTATATTATTTACCTTCATTGTTTTATCAGGAGGCCAAGCAGAGATAGAAATACATAAGTGAGAAGCCAACTTAGTTGGTGATGTAAGGACCTTACCCACCATATCTCTGGGGAAGACACAGAAGTGACCAAAATACACCATTCAGAAGTCAGAGCCTCTGAGAGTATGAGTGTGTGTGTGTGTGTGTGTGTGTGTGTGTGTGTCCTCTCATTATTGGGTTCCTAGTGCCCAGAAAGCTGGACTTATGAGGTGCTCAGTACCTGTTTGTTATATGAATGAATGAATGTCTCAGCTGTGAATTAATGAACACATAAAGTAAGTGGGCTGCCCACAAAGAAGTATTTATGTTAATAAATTATGTTATGTTAATAATCTTATGAGTAAAAGATTAATGAAATTCCTGTCACGTGAGATTTATTCCTCTAAATTTCCTCAAGGAGACACTTTTGAGTACCTAGATTGTTCTAGGAAATAAACTAAGCATTGCTGATAGCAAGATTAATACAACAGAGTCTGGGAGGTGGTATGTGGTTGAAGAAATGGTATGGGTTTTGGAATAGAAACAAACAAAACAATACCACTTACTAGATCAGGGAACTTGGGAAAGCTACTTAATCTCCCTCAGCCATAGTTCCCTCTTCTGTGAAATAAGGGAAAATACCTATGGCATAGGAATGTTGTGATGATTAAATGAGATTAATCAATATCAAGTTCTTGGTACATAGTAAATGCTCACTGAGTGTTGGTTTCCTTTTTATTTCTCTTCCCCTATGAACTTATAATCTAATTCTATTCTTCTAGATGAAGACAAAAAATATATCCCCAATAGAAGAAAATCTTGCAAGATTTAGAAAGCAACACAGAACTACTTCTTCTGAAAAGAAAAATTTGTGAAAGAAGGAGTCTTTTTATTTCCTTGTCCTGTCTCTCTTGCCTGTGCTCATGTTGTTTTACCTGCCTGGAACACCTTTATTTCTTCTATTCAATTATCCAAATTCTATTCAATTATCCAATTTCTAAGCCCTCAGTGTTTAGGAAACTGTTTCAGAGATCCCAAGTGGGCCTTTGCATTTTTTGTTCAACTCCAAAATTTAAATATTTCTGTTTTACTATGATCTATAAGTTGTCTTTTGCTGCATCACAAAGAACCCCCAAACTTAGTACTTTGAAACAGCAATTAGTTGCTTTTCACATGAGTTTAGAGAAACAATTGTTTCTCAGTGAGTTAACTGATGGCTGCCCTTCTGGTCTAGCCTAGATCCACTCATGTAATTGCATATAGCTGGGAGGTTGGCTGGGTTGAAAATTCTAATAAGGACTCACTCATATGTTGGTCCTGACTATTGTCTGAAGCATCTTTATCCTCCTCCAGTAGGCCTCTTATCCTCCAATAGGCAAGACTGGTTTCCTCTGTGACACTCTCAAGGCAATGTTCCAATATGTTGAACATGGAAGATGCATGCACACAAAGCTCCAAAACTTGCACAAAGTGATTTCTACCACATTTTATTGGACAAAGCAAGTCAGAAGGCCAACTCAGTTTCAAAAGGATAGAGAAATAGATTCTAACTGTGGATGGGAGGCATGCCAATGTCACGTTGCAAAGAGTTGCGCATATTGGATTTGGAAGTATTTGTGGCCATTAAACAATCAACCTCAGGTGCTCCCCACCCTTTGATATTGAGGATTTATGTCCAAGTTCTCTCTGGCTGGGGCTTTTTCTCTGGCCCCCATTTTGAACACCCACCCTTATAAATTGTCTAGTTTCCGAAGATCTCTATAGGCACCAAATCCCTGTTTCCAGCTTTTGCATATTTAAGAGTCATTAATGTGCTCTTCCAAACAAAGGATTGTCCAATCTTATTTCATACTTTCTTCCTTATTTTATGATCTCTGAAGAGGAAGGAATGATAGAAAATTATTTTCATACTCTCACAAGATATGCTCCTTTTGAGAAAGCCTAAGTAAAAAGGGAGAAATATCTCAAACAAACAACCTAAATTTACACCTCAGGAACCAGAAAAAGAAGAACAAACTAAACCCAAAGTTGGCATAAGGAAGAAAATAATAAATATCAGAGCTAAAATAAATCAAAAAGAGAATAGAAAAAAAATCAACAAAAGTTAGAGGTTTTTTTTAAATAAAAAACAATCAACAAACCCTTAGCTAGGTTAACTAAGATAAAAGAGAGAAGACTCAAATAAATAAAATCTGAAATGAAAAAGGAGACATTACAACAGACATCTCAGAAATAAAATGGATCATAATGGACTATTATGAATAATTATTTGTGAGCAAATTGGATAAATAACCTAGAAGAAATGGATAAATTCCTAGAAACATACAACTTGCCAAGACTGAATCAAGAAAAAATAGAAAATCTCAATAGACCAATCTTAAAAAAAGGAGATTGAAGTAATAATAATTTTAAAAAAAACTTTTCTACAAAGAAATGTCCAGAACCAGATGGCTTCACTGGTGAATTCTACCAAAATTCAAAGAATTAATTCCAATCCTCTTAAACTCTCGCAAAGAACAGAAGTAGAAAGAATACATTCAAACTAATTTTATAAGGCAAGTATCTCCCTGATTCCAAAGCCAAAGACGCTGCAAGAAAACTACAGGCCAATATATCTGATGAACACGGATGCAGAAATACTCAATAAAATACTAGCAAACTGATATGCAGATCTAATGAAATCCCTATCAAAATTGTAATGGCATTTTCATAGAAACAGTAAAAGCAATTTTAAAATTAGTATGGAATCTCAGAAGATCCCAAACTGTCAAAGCGATCTTGAGAAAGAAGAATAGAGTTGGAGGTATTACACTTTCTGATTTCAAGTTATAAATTACAAAGCTATTGTAATCAGGACAGTATGATACTTGTATAGATACATAGAACAATGTAACAAAATAGAGAGCCCAGAAATAAACCAAAGCACACATGATCAACTAATTTTCACCAAGGGCATCAAGAATACACAATGGGAAAATGATAGTCTTTTCAATAAATGGTGTTTAGAAAACTAGATATCCATATACAAAGAATGATATTGGAACCATATTTTATACTACACACAAAAATTGACTCAAACTGGATTAAAGGCAAATGTAAGACTTGAAACTGTAAAACTCCTAGAAGAAAACATAGGGTAAAAACTCCTGGACACAGGTCTTGTGATGATTTCTTGGCTATGACACCAAATGTCTAGAGTTTTTGGCTGCAATCAGTGGAAGTGATAGTTATAGTAGGTTTACTCCATTTTGACCAGCACCAAAAGGGCTAGCATGATTTTAATGAATTATAATAATACATAGGTACTTATCAAGAAGTTCATAGCAGTCTGAGGATTATTTTTTGGTGACACGCTGTGTTTAAAAAGATGTATGTAACAGGTATCAGAACATTCTTTTTCCAACATGATGCCTGTGTGTGCTAAAATTCAGTAACTATCTTAATGAAAGCCTTCAAAGATTACTGTCATCTGGCAGGGGTTCAGTGAACATATTTTTATTACAAATAAATATTGATAATTAAAGACATGATTTGCAAATATATCAATAAAAATATTTATACGACAGAAAACATTTCATTAAAGGGATCCTTTAAGCAATAAGTTAATCAACAAAACAGAATAGAGTTTGCTCTTCTCAGACAGGTATATGGTATGCAAAATACACATTACTTGAATTGTTGTTAATCATATCCTGGTAAATCTGCACAATTATTGATCTTAGTTGTGAATATCTTGAGACTATGATGCTTTATTGTTTGTTTGCTTTGTAAGTTGGCATTACCAAGAAGCATCACTAAGTTCTTCTTACTTTGGGAAGTCACCACAGTTCTAAAATCTGGTGTTCAGCCTTGCAAGCTTTAAATGTTTATATCATCAGCACTTAAAAGAATGCATCCATCTCTCAGGGAAAGGGTTGCATTACCTAAGCTCACAGAATCTGATGAAGAAAATAGAGTTCTCAGTTTTCAATGAGAACTGTAGATGTCACACACAAAAAGGAATATTTCTATTGTCTTGAATGACCCATACTCTTCCTTAGGCAGAGCTATAAAGGAAACACCATATTCAAAAGGTGTACTGTTGAAAAGGATATCAGAACACGGAAAATATATTGATCTGAATGTTTAATAGCAGCATAGTTCTATACACTCCAACAAATTTTTGTCTTACTACCTTATAACTGTGAGAATTTGGGTGCATCATTTTAACAATATTGAGAGTTTGGATTCCTGTTCTTGAATTGGCAGCAGATAAAAAAGTGAGGTATCAAGTATCTTACACTCTTAATCAAACAGCACAAATCCTACAGGGGCCACAATCGATTAACAAGTAGTATACTCCCATATGAACCATCAGCTATCAGCCATTTCCCATTTCCCTCCAAACAGATAACAAAAGCGATGGAGAATATATATATATATATATATATATATATATATATATATATATACATATACATATATATATACATATATATATATATATATATCTCCTTTTATTGTGCCCAGCAGCAGAGGAGGCAGCACTTAGACGAAGGAAGAGTAAGAGACATAAAAAGGGAGCAAACACCACCACTGCCCCCCACTCCACACCACACATTCAAGCCATCATTAAATACACACAGTTTGGCTTATGGAGATGGGAGGAGAGATCCTTTGAAGAAATAGGAAAGAAACAAGATAATGCAAAGCCATAGAAGACAAGAAAGAAAGGAAATTTCAAGAGGAAGGCTGTAATCAACAGGGTCACATGTGGCAGAGGGGTTGCATAGGCTATTGGCTACAGAAAGGTCTCTTGACCTTGTAAGTCAGATTTGAGAAAGCTCTTTGAGTGAAGTGCAATGAGTAAAACAGCTTTGATGGTGGGAGTGGGGAGGCTGGTCAAGAGCAGATCACTTTAGTGGGGCAGAAAAAAGAAGGAAGAGGGATTTTGAATACAGCTTTGAGAGAGAATTATTCATTTGATATAAATACTTAAGCTTACCTTTAGAAAGAGGGAAGTCTAAAGATTCAGAGAGGTAGTATAAAAATTATTTATTGAGCATGTACTATGTATCTGATACTGTTTTCAGCACTAGAGACACAGTGATGAGAAAATATGCAAAGGTCTTTGCTTCTTGTGATTTACATTCTAGTGGGAAGAGACAGGAAATAAAATAAGCAAAATATGTAATTTGTTGGATGCTGATATGTGCTATGGAGGAGAAATATTCTCAAGTAACATTCAGTCTTTTGAGGAGGAGAAATTCCTCTCCCTCTAAGGGAAAAGGTAAAAATATGAGATGAAGCTAGAGAGACCACTCTTAAATGGAGAGAGCATTGGGACAAGTAAGTCATTTGGTACAAGAAAATGGCCTTTTATCTCTGCTTTTGCTTAATACTTCTCTTAGCATATGTTTGTCTACATTTTGCTGGGCTTCTACTTCCATCACTATATTTGTGCAGGAATTAACACATGTTGGAAGACTAACTATTGATGTACAATCTTGGTCCCTTCATTATGGATGGTGATATAATTCAGTTACCAGGGTAGTACATTTTCCAATTACACATTCTATTGTCTCATTAGCTGCCATACGTCACCTGCACCTACCTATCAACTAGCATATTTTACTTCTTTATGTTCCCATAGTCATCTTCAGTGACAATCAGCATATCCTGAATTGTCACAAGCACTAATTTCAAGTAGTGAACAATGTTTCAGTTGCATTTTCAAACAAGTTTATGTACATAATATCATTTCAGCAAATGAATTGAATATAATAGAATTGATTTCATGCCCCTCTCCATACTTGTATATGGTCTATTTCTTTTAACCATTGTTTTCAGAGTAACGTCCAATTTTTCATAATGGGTGGGAGACTCTACATCTGTAGCCCCAAACATAATGGCTCATATAGTTTGAATAGCTTGCCCAAAGCCACCCAACATATCAAGGTCTTGATCAGGGTCTTGATAGATGGGTTTTCTAGAGTTGTTAGCAATTTCAGAAACAATAAGGCTGTCTTGGAAAGGATCTGTGAAGAAGGTCCCTGAAAATGCAAAGACCTCCAGAAAAAGCAGATTCATTCAGCATGAGCTACATTCTGCCTTATGAGCTAAACTATCATTTTCCTTCTTTTTCCTTCAGAATTCTGTTTGTCTGAGATCCTACTGTCATTTTCAAGCTTGAAGATATACAAATGTTCTCAACAGCATTAATCTCATGTCTATTTGATTCCCCATTTGAATCCATGAACTGAAAGCGCGAGATGGTGATAACTATCTTCACGTCTGAATTCTTGTATGTGATGTGTGAACATTCAAAGTCCCAACTTCACTACCATTCTCATTCTAACTCTGCCCTCTGCTATAGATGCCTGAGATCCGGGAACGCTACAGCATCCCTGACCTGAGCCTTTGTCAAAGTTTCCCTCTCAGTTAGAGAATGTTGGTTTCCATCCCACTACTAGCAAACTCAAGCCTTAGTCGTTTACGCTCCCATCTCTGTCTTAGCACAGACCCTAGACACTGCTGAATTTCCCCCTAACTGCCTGGTGCTTTCGAAAACAGTCTTTCCCCACTCTTCCTTGGCCTGAAATATTCCAAAACAATACTTCCGGGAATTCCCAATCAGAAATTTTCCCTCAGTTATATTAACCAGTGAAGCTTCCACTGCAATTCAGACAGTGGCCATTTTTGCGTTCTCTCTTTCCTTTAGATTTTCCCAGTGGGCTAATTTAATCCCCTCCCCAACACCAACCCCCTTCCCAAATCCCTATACACGGTCTTCTTAGTGGTAGGTAAAGGGCATTAAATCCTAAAGGTTTCTGTTAAATTTCTTCATTCCTCTTTTGCTAACAGGAGGAAGCTATGTGTTTCTGCTGGGTTTGCTACTGATGGGATTTTTTCCCCTCTTTTCCTTAACACAGTTCTATAATTAATGCATGTTTCTTTGATTCTACATTTATATTTAACACATTTTAAAAGGTACAAAATGCGTTTTAAAGATGCTTCTTGTTCCCTTGTGATTATTCGAGTACAGAGGAGCCATGTAAGGATTATGAGAGAAACTCACAAGAAGGAGGGGTAGGCTATTGACAGAGACTCCCCAGAGCAGGAGCCATGTGAAGGGGAAGTTCATGGACTTGGAAACTCTTGCACCACCTGCTGGTAATTTAGGAAAGCAATTAAATGCCAGACATGGACTGACGCACTCACTCCCTGTGGCATTTGGGAACAACCACACTCTTTGGGTATCATTTTATCATCAGAGTCTGGAGGGCTGACAGATGCTGAGCCTGTGCTTAAACTTATGGAAAACTTAGTTTTGGCATCTCACACCCCTGGAAAACTGGCTGATTTTAAAAAGAATCTTTTCTCCTTTTTCCCTCAATCCACTCCAACCGAACCTCAGCCTTGGGAGACCTTCAGGTTTTTGGATGTCTCTCCTTTCACTCTACTCCAACTTTGCCTCCTTGGCAGGTTCCTAAGTGGCCTCTTTCTTCTCCAGCCCTTGCAGCTCTTTCCCAAAGAATAATGGCTACTTTGTTGTTAGCTGAAAGTGCTCTGAGGCATTCGATACATGCAGAGACTTAAAGACCCGGATAATTTCTATGGTCTACAAATCATGGAAGAGGGAAGCTCTGGGGAGAGGAAAGATCAGTGCAAGCTAGAGCGGGGCTTTTCTCCTTGCATACAGGATGCCCTGGGCTGCACCCCTCCCTGCCTTAGTGAACATCCAGCAGTCACTGCACTGATAAGGAAACTACTAGAAGCTACTTAGCATGTAATTGTCACTCAATATGACTGGCCGCTATTCAGTAACTCTGAGACTTAAAGGATCCAGGTGATTTCTGCAGCCATAGTTCTCAACTCTTATACTACATAAAAACCACCTGGGATCTCATATTAAAGGTCATGTATCTCTGACAGTCTTTGTCCATCCAGAGCTGGGCAATATGCCCCCAGAAGCAGGCCGCATGTGTGGGAACAGACTGTGGGAGGATCCAAGGTTGGAGGCCAGCAGGAAGGAAGAGAGATACAAGCAGGGAGGTTCCAAAGCAAGGCTTGGGGGAATTCCCTGGCGGTCCAGTGGTTAGGACTCTGTTTTCTCACTGCCAAGGGCCCAGGTTCAATCCCTGGTCAGGGAACTAAGATCCCACAGGCTGTGCAGTGCAGCCAAAATAAATAAATAAATAAAAATAATAAACAAAGTTCTCAGCAATAAACAAACAAACAAACAAACAAAAAAACACCTGGGGAGCTTGTTAAATTGGTAGATACCTGGGCCTTGTCCCAGAGATCCAGATTTAATAAGTCTGAGTAGGGCTCTGGAATTTGCACTTCTAATGAGGCCTCCCAATGGTCCTGATGCTCAGACCAGTTTCAGAAACACTGGTTTCAGAAACACAGCCAACGAGTAAAAAGTTCTCTTATTGCTTCCATTTCAAAAATTGTTTCTCCAGTTATATCCTCTGTTCTTTTGTCCCAACCTCTTCATTGTGGCTGTTTTGCAAGAAAAGAGGGATTACTTTTAGAAAATTAGAAAATATGGAAAAATAAAAAGAAAAATTAAATAGCATAATCTAAACTCATACCCAGAGAGATAACTCATGTTAAACTGTTAACCTTGCTTGTGTATTCTTCCAGAATTTGTATACACACACACATAATATATATATATATATATATATATATATATATACTTTGTAGGTTGTTTTGTTCAATTATCAATACATCATAAACGTCTTTGCATGTTGACAAATCCATAGCATCTTCATCATTTTAATGGCTATTCCATTAAACATACGTATAATTATTTACCCAGTGCTTTAATGTTGAATATTTAGATTTTCCCAAAGAGTTCTACCCTTATAAACAAACCTGTGATGAACATTTCTGTGGTAGAAATGTCAAGTCAAAGGATAATAGATTTTAAGGCTTTTGATAAGTTGCTAAATGTCCCCCAAGAAATGTTTCTTGATTTACCCTCTCAGCAGTACTTTATAAAAGTGAGGAAACATACCCTTGCCACCCAGATATTATAATTAGAAAACTATTACCCATATGCTCTGATATAAAAATATTTTTAGTTTGTAATTGTGCATTTATTTGACCTATAGAGAAGATGAACCTTTCCTTAACTATATGTTTGCCATTTAAAGTTCCTATTTTATGAATTACTTATTCACATTCTCTGCCCACTATATTCTTGCAACATTCCTCTTTTTCTTATTAACTAGGAAGAACTGTTCACATAATAAATATATCAACTCTTTACGGCTACATATTTCAAATATGTTCCCATATATTTATTAAAACATTGTGTTTATGATATTTTAATTAGTCTGCTTTTTTATTATACAGACGTTGATTTTTAAGAGGTAAAAATGTGTACTTTATTTCGGAATTTCTATCTTCAACTTCATATGTGGAAAGACATCTCCTACTTCAAAATTATACCAATATGGACTTAAATTTTCTTCCAGTATATTTATAGTTTATTTTTATATGTAGGTCTTTAATCCATCTGAAAATTTTCTTGGTATAAAGATTAATTTTATTTTCCATATTGTCAGTCTATTGTCCTAATAGCTGGCAGTCCTCCAATTTTTTATGAGAGAAAAGTTCTGAACAGCTATCTCAGTTATATACACATGCATGGTCTGGGAGAAAACAGAACAAAGTATCTCTTTAGAGAGTGCTTCCTTACAGGAGCTCATGGAAAACTTTCTCTTGCAGTTGATTTTGAGACTTGCTAAGCTATATGACTTCCAGAAGAAGCCATGAGCCTTCCCTTCCCTTCCCACTATCTGCAGGTCAGTAGGTTTCCAAAGGCTGTTGTATCTCAGATCAATGGACAAGCAAAGGAGACGATAACAAAAGAAACCCAGTATGGTTTAATATCAAGATTTCATTTGTACACTTCAATTCCCTTCCATTTTCTCCCAGTATTTTCCACACTCCTCAACTGCAACATGAGAGAGTGAAGTGAGCACAATGTGAGAGCAGATGTGTATTTTGACCCTGGCTTTGTCACTGTGTGACCACTCGTCTTTCTGAATCTTTTGTAAAATGGGTAGGTGTGTGCTTTAGTCGGCTTGGGCTGCCATAACAAGATATCATCGACTGGGTGGCTTAAACAACAGAAATGTATCTTCCCACAGTTCTGGAGAATAGAAGTTCAAGATCAAGGTAACAGCAGAGTTGGCTTCTGCTGAGGTCTCTCTTCCTGGCTTGCAGTAAGCCAGCTTCTTGCTATATCCTCACTTGGCATTTCCCCTGAGCATGTGCACAGAGAGAGAGGTCTCTGGTGCCTCTTTCTCTTTTTAAGACCACACCTTGTCCTATTGGATTAGAGTCCCACCCATATGACCTCACTAACCTTATTTATCTCCTTAAATGCCCTATCTCCAAATACAGTCACATTGGGGTTAAGGCTTAAACTTGCAAATTTTGGGAGGACACGATTCAGTCCATAACAGTGTGGATATCTAGATCTCAGACAGATGTAAACATCTTGAAAACACTTTTCAAATAGGTGTCAGTGGCTTTGGGAGAAGGAGCCTAAAAATGCAAATCGCATTTCCATTGAAGTCAGTCAGTCTGTTTTTAGCATGTCAGATATGGCCAGGGCTGTGCTAGAAGCCTCCAGGTGTTCAAAAGAAGTATACAGCACAGTCTCTACCCTTCAACAGCTTAGTCTCTCAGTGTGGGAGGTGATACCAACCTTTGAAACAATGAGAGAATAGCACAAAACCCACTGTGATTAAGAGGAATATGAGGCTTCAAATAATTGTACCAGGCAGTCAGATATGAAATGCATCTTCAGAGTTCAAATATGGAAGGTGTGGTGAGCCCTTGGTCTGGCCCCTGGGCCTTCCTACATTCAAAGGCAAAGCAGAAGGATGCATCCCATTTCGTCTGAGAAAATGCCCTTGTTCTGAGTGTTGGCTTCTTCTGAACAGAGGCAGGTAGCTCTCGTTCCGAGCCGGTGGAATCTAACTTCAGTCGATGCATAGACAGAGAGGCTCAGTGGAGTATCATCTAGTATATTCGGCACATTACCTCAGAGAAGATTTTCTCAGTGGATTACAGGAGTCATTGGTGTTTTGGACCAATAAAAGAAAGGAAATCGCATTAGGCTTTTCTTTTCTGAAAATCAATGTTATTTTAGAAAATGGAAGCCTGCATGCCAAGAGGGCAGTTTCCAGGTTGTCTGAACCAGTCATTCTAACCAGGCCTCTCATTTCTCAGAGAAGCAAGAAGGTGAGTGTATATAGAGACAAGTGTCAGCCTCTTTAAAGACAAGGAGTGGCATTACTGATCGAAAAGCAGATAATCCCAAACACGGAACTGGTGAGAAGCCAGGCACATACAGCAGGGCTGGGAGGAGGGCATGCAGGGCTGCGGGTGCGGCTAATGAGGCAGGCGCCCACCACGGCTAACGGGGTAAACCTTGCCCCTTCCCCCGTGATATCCCTTTACTTCCTTCTGCTCCCTTGTTCCTTCCCTCGGAGAGCAGGGTGCTGAATACCTGGCTGTAAGTCCCACACGTGGAGCTACCTGAAGTGGTTTAACCCACTGCAAGTGTTGTACCAGTCACTCAACAATTCCCATGGCTGCTTTTGTGAGAAGCCTCTCTCTTAAGCCTCTGGTTTAAGAATTTAGAGTAATCATGTAAAAATGATACCCCTGTGCTCCATGATCCGCTGAATCTCGCTAATGCCGGATCCCAGAAGAGGGCTTATTAATGGTGAGACGCAGTGCTTCTCTCTCAGCTCGTGTTTCACACGGATATCTCTTATGGATTCAGCTGTAAACCTCACTGCTGATAAAGGGACTATAATGAACCTCCCTGCTCCATGCAAATGAAAGCTAGGGCTGACGGAGGAGTTACCTGCTCTACCTCCTGGCACTGGGGCAGGTGTGCTTCCCGGCTGTGGGAAATGAAGGCATACGGCCACTTCCTCTCATATCTCAGGCTTTTCTCTGCCACGGTGAAAGAGGCTGGATTTAATGATCACTATTTGGGACTGCAGAAGTGCTATAATTTCTTAAATACTTCCATAGCAATTATTTTGTCAGTTCTCTAGTGCTAACAAGATGAAGGACGCCTGATTTGTGTGTCAATTTTATGAAAATAAATAAGGCCTTGGAATCTCTGGACCCCATGAACTAGATCACTCTAGAGTATGCTGGGGTTCAGGAATTCTCCTGCTTTGTTCTGACTGTGACCACTTGGCTGCTGTTTTCTCTAACATAAGCCTGTGAGGGATGCTGAGGAAAATGTAACAATTGCCTGTCTGGGTCTCACCATTCACAGTCCTTCCCCATCCAAAGTCAGCAAGAGAAATGACAGCTCCTAGCTTAGATGAGAAACCCTTTCTAGAGCCCAGACCTAAGACTGGTTGGCACACACTACTACAGAGCCCATTTCTGAGTGTAGAGTTTCACACTTAAAACAGCTCGACTCTGTATCAAGCTTTATCCTTTCCCAAACACTCACACCCAAAATCTCGTTTGCCACTTAAACAGTCAAGCAAGGGGCTAGGAGAATCTTGTTCTAGAGATGCTGTAAGTGAGGCACACACAGAAGCTGAGCTGTGGAACAAGAACTAGGATACAGGATTCCTGGGCTTTCAGCAAAGTCTCCTTTCAAACATGCCATTTCTCTCAAACTAAGGGGTTCCCTTATTAACTTATATGTTGAAAATTGAAAGAAAAAATTGGCTCTCTGAAGAGATTAATGATTTTAACTAGACAGTTCCCAAGAAAAATATTTTTCTCTGATTTTCCTAATATCACAGGTTAACAGGTGAAACTTCCACCATCTGTCCCAAGTGGTCAAGCAGGCATCCTGGGCTGAAGCATCATCATTTATACCTTCTCACAGGATGTACAGCTCAGGCTGTGATTACTTTGGGGTGCAGCCAGGGTTTTACTTTTGGAGATAACACTTCCAGATAACTGGCTGCCCTGGAAGAATGTTCTGGTGTCTTTCAAACCATGTTGCAATCAAATCCTTGGAAAAGGTGCCCTTTCCTATAGAGTGAGGAAGACAAACCCTGGAGAACTGAAATCTCAGTTCTGAAGGAATAGCCAGGATCCCTGCTTTTCAAACCAGTGCCCCTGCTGGTGTGACTTCTCTAGAAAGACACACACACATATACATAAATACCTGCAGATAACACTGACTGGCACTTTGTCATAAAAACTACTCTTTCAGTGGGTCCCCTCAGACAGCCACCCTTACCTCATCTGAACAGATACTGCCATTTTAAATTTACTTTTCACTTACTTAACCTTTAAGAAAAAGCACCTCATTTTACTGACTGCTTATTGAATAAAGGATTAGTATTATTTTCCTTCCTCCAGTGAACTTTCTTGTACTTCATCGTATTCTTTGTGTTCTCTGCCAAGATGTCACTGTTGAGCAAATCACAGGTCTTAACGCTGCCCAGTTCATGCAGTGATAACTTTTTATTCAGAATTGCTTGAGGTCATCTCAATGGGAGAAATGGGTAGGAATGAGAATTTACCCCGAACTTGAATTAAAATAACTTCCAAGCACTTCCTAGAGCAGGAACAAAGATGAAAGGGACCTCAAATTATGGGAGTGTTTGAAATAACAAGGCAAGGGTGTCCTTTGAAATATACTCAGCCACATTTGTTTGCCTTTAAGTCAGATCACCTTAGCCAAGGACATAGGGTGGCAGGAACAAATGGTTAATGCTTGTGGAAGGAACCTGGCCAACTGGCTTTTCTTCCTTTCTCTTTCTTTTACTTAGCTTTTTATATTATTATTATTTTTTTTAACTTTGGCTAGAATGCCCAGTAGGAGTGCAGACTGGAAGATCGGCTATCTTTTGAACTGGAGACATCACAGGAACCTGGGGAGGCTCCAAATTGCTAACCTGAGGCCGGAGAACAACTTTTTTTCATTGAAGGGACTGCGTTTGTCTTTTTTTTCCTCCCCTTCATCGAATGGCAACCCCAGTCCTGCTGGATTGCAACTGTCTTTGTTCCTGCAGCCAAGCCTTAGAGCTGGCTCACACTCTGCCACGCTCATAACCTCACACTAGAAAGGAGATTACAAAGAGGGGCAAACACCCTAGAGGGCTCCCCTTTATCAGAACCTTCCCTGTCAGTTGGGATCCTCATCTCCCCAGCCCTCGTCTGATTATTAGTGTACTGACGGAATAAAAATAACCTCATATTCCTACATGAATCATAAATAAAACCCTTTTATTTCATCAAAGAGGTTGGCAGGTTTATAGTCCTTTGCAATGCAGGCACGATGTGAATGACATACCTTTAATTTTGCTGACAAGCTCATCAGGGTTCGAATGAAAAAAGAGTGAAAAGTGGGTGACTTTGGAAATGGTTGTGCGGGAGCTTTTTGGTGAGGATAAATATTTCACCTTGCCACTGTAATCAGGGAACCAGCTGATCTTGGTAATGAACTCTTCAATTACAGCACACTTCTGACTCTTCAAAACTGCCTAAGCCAACAATCCCACAGTGATTATTGCTGGTGTTACAGATGGAAGCAACCCGAAGAGAAAGAAAGAAGCGGGAGGGAAGGGAAAGAAGAGAAGTGGTGTGGTGGGAAAAGAAAGCCACTGAAAGTTAACATAACTGGATTATTAAATTAGAAAAAGCTGTGGAGCTGGGCAATAGACAGTATATTCTCCAGCTCCCATTCTTGTCCATTCCCCTCCCTATCTAAACTATCCTGATGGTTCCACAAATGCTCCACGGTTTTAATTAATCTAGGCTTGAGATCTCCAAATCAGAGACCCCCAAAATGTAAAGCCTCCATAGTTTGTATACCCAGTTCATTTGCCTTTGATTTCTCTTAAGTTTGATATATGATGTTGTGAAGTCCCTTCTTTTAAAGGATGCAAAGAGAAGCACGCACAGCAATGTTCTTGGCGTTGACTTTCCTACAGGTAAATTTCCTGCTTCTTATTTAGATTAAGGGAGAATCAAAGGAAAGAAAGAAGCACTAAACACTGGGTCCCTAAATTACTGACATCAATTTTTCCAGAGCCTCAACAAAGCTTTGGAAATAAGGGTTTTAAGTAGGAAAAAAAAGAGGGAGTGGGGGGAATGGAAGATTTTAAAAGTTAATTACTGGAAAAGGAAAGATGCCTCATTTTATGACAAGACCCTTTTGGTGAGTCGGTCCAGGAGACTGAGAACTCAGCCCTAAAGGATGAGCTTATACATGGCCTGGCTTTGGGGCTTCCAATTTAGCTTGGGATTTGTTTTACTTCACACTCTACATTTTCCTCCATTATTTGAGAAATTTTAGCAAGAGTAATAGTTGCTACCAGTGATCTGCAGGCTTCTTCCTACGAAAAATAGGTCAAACTTTACAAAGGCTTGAGACTTTCTTTAAGGCAGCCAAACAAGACAGAAGAGCTGAAGGGAACTAGGAAAGAAAGTATGATTTTCTCTCCTCAACTGAGCTATGACCTTCTTGAGGCCAAGAGCCATGTTTTATGCTAATTGCATACCTTGCACAGAGCCTAAAATGCTGCAATTCTGTTTTTCTAGGTAACATAAGACATAGGACAATGGTTACTCAAGTAGCCACTGGAGACAAAGGGACTCTGGTTCTTCTACAGAGTTTCAAGACTCAACCTCATGCATCCAGTCAATCCTCAAGTCTCCAGATTATTCCAAGTGAGATGGCTTTCTACTTCATGGATCCCTTGGGCTTAAATTTTTTTTTATTGTGGTAACACAAAACTTACATCTTAACAGTTTGGTTTTTGTTTGTTTGTTTGTTTGTTTTTGCGGTACGCGGGCCTCTCACTGTTGCGGCTTCTCCCATGGCGGAGCACAGGCTCCGGACGCGCAGGCTCAGCGGCCATGGCTCACGGGCCCAGCCGCTCCGCGGCATGTGGGATCTTCCCGGACCGGGGCACGAACCCGTGTTCCCTGCATCGGCAGGCGGACTTTTAACCCCTGCGCCACCAGGGAAGCCCCATCTTAACAGTTCTTAAGCGTACAGTTCAGTGCTGTTAAGTACATTCATAATGTTGTGCGACTGTCACCACCATCCATCTTCAGAACACTTTTCATCTTGTAAAACTGAAACTCCCTATCCATTGAACAATAACTTCCCATTTCCTCCTCTTCCCGACCCCTGGCAACCACCATTCTACTTTCTGTCTCTATGATTTTGACTATTTTAAGTACCTTGTATAAGAGTGGAAACATGCAGATTTGTCTTTTTTGTGACTGGCTTATTTCACTTAGCATGTCCTCAAGTTTCTTCCATGTTGAAGCATATGTCAGAATTTCCTTCTTTTTTTAAGACTGAATAATATTCAATTACATGTACATACCACATTTTGCTTTTCCATTCTTCCATTGCTTCTACATCTTAGATATTATTAATGCTGCTATGAACAAGGGTGTAACAATATCTCTTCAAGACCCTGCACGTAATTCTGTGGGGTGTAGACCCAGAAGTTGAATTGCTAGATCATATGGTAATTCTATTTTTAATTTTTTGAGGAACTGCTATACTTTTTTTTTGTACAGTGACAGTACCATTTTACACTCCCACCAACAGTGTCCAAGGATTCCAATTTTTTTTTCACATCCTGGCCAACACTTGTTTATTTTTTTCTTTTTTTGATAGTAGCCATATTAATGTGATTTATTATCTCATTGTAATTTTGATTAGCATTTCCTAATGATTAGTTATGTTGAGGATCTTTTCATGTGCTTATTGGCCATTTATATATCTTCTTTGGAGAAATGTCTATTTGAGTGCTTTGCTCATTTATGAATTGGATTGTTTGTTTTTGAGTTTGAGGGATTCTAAGTATATTCTGGATATTAATCTTCATCAGACATATGGTTTGCAAAATTTTCTTCCAATCTGTGTGTTTAATTTTAATTTTGCTGATAGTGTGTTTTGATGCACAAAATTTTTAAACTTCCATGAAATTCAGTTTGTCTATTTTTCTTTTGTTACCTGTGTTTTGGGTATCATATCCAAGAAATAATTGCCAAATCCAATGTTGTCATGAAATTTTGTCCTGTATTTTCTTCTAAGAGTTTTATAGTTTTTGGTCTTAAATTTTGGTTTTTGATCCATTTTGAGTTAATTTTTGTGTATGGTATTAGATAAGGGACCAAGTTCATTCTTTTTCATGTGGATATTCAGTTTTCCCAGCACCATTTGTTGAAAACTGTCCTTTCCCCATTTAATGGTCTTGGCACCCTTGGATCCCTTGATTTTTAAAAACAACTTATATATACTTGTGAGTCTGAAAAAAAACTTATTAGGAAGGTACTATTTTGCCAGGTTTACAGATGAAGACACTGTGACTCAAAGAGGTTAAATATTATACCAAAGATGATACAGAAGGATATCTCTGAAACAGCATCTCAATTTTCAAATAAAAGAGTTTATCTTGAGGACAAATGATGGTTGAGAGGCCTATTCCATACATCTGTAAGGAGACATTAATTGTGCTTCTAGGCAAAAGGTTGCATGGTAGCCCATAGGAGGAAAATACACCTGTAAGTAACGATGACAATGCACTACTCTTATTCCTCTAGAAGAACACACAGGTGCTTACACTGTGGCCAAGAAAACCTGGCCTGTGATAGAATGCCAGGATCTGTTACACCTGCCACAGGCTCATGCACAAGACCCCCAGGCTGTGTGAGGAAGCATCAGATGGGCTCAAGGAGAGTATGTCCAGACTCAGACCACCTGAGAAACAGGGTACTCTCACAAACTACCCTGAGAGTGAAGAAAGTAATTGGAACATAAGACTTTCTTCTGGAAAGCAAGCATTTCATCAGGGCATGCTCTTCCTTGCACATTTATGACCATGAAAGAGATAAAACATTAACTTAAAAATATTATCTAACCTCACATGCAAAGCCATATATATGTTGTTATAAAACAAAAGCCATGTAGCATAAGTGAACAGTGAAGAAGAATTGGGGATGGAGACTAAAATAGGGACCCAAGGGTCTAACGTAAAACAGGTCTTCCTTCGACATCCATGCATATTTGGAATATCTGAGTACTTTACTATGCAACAGGCACTGTACTAGATGCCTCATGTCTATAATTACCACTACCCCTTACAACACCACTGTGAGAAGTCCCACACATTTCCATGATACTATTTCTTCTCTTATGCTAGACTGGGCAACAAGAGGAAAGGTCCTCAGTGATCTGGGTTGCTCCTAGCTTCAGAATCAGACTGAACCCCTGGCCTGTCCCAAACCTGCCTGGTGATCAGACACTGATCCTCTGAAATAAGCAGACCACTTAATAGTGTGGTTGATTCAACAGCAACCTACAGGTGTTTTTCTGAGGGCCCTGGGATTAAGACTTCTGCAGCTCACTTTTCTCTCTTGATTTTTTCTTTTGTTCCCCCAGCTTTGACTTTAGAGTCTGGTTTGGTCTACTGAGTCTGGTCTAGCCTGTATTTACACTCTGAAGCCTGTGGAGCACAAAGAATAAGGCACCCATTAGTTGAATCAATTAATGAATGCTGTGCCGATTCAAACTGGTTATTCCATGTCTCCTGACATTGACATTAACTGTTCTCTGTGGGTAACACACTCCAGTCTTGCTTTGTGCTCTGGCTTCAGTCCCTTCTTAGCCCCCCATGTTAAACACGCTGGTGTCCAGGTTCTATACCTGGCTCTTGATATAATAAACCATTTCTAAATCATGATACCCAGACAAATGCCATCTGCCAGGCTAGGTCCTTGAAGCTTTCCTAAAATCAACCACTTCCCCTCTCTGTAGAACCTTACTCTGCTCCTTGAATTAAGAGTTCACACCAGATAGTAACTGTTTGTTGATGGGTTGTTGATGAGCATAGTCTGCCCATTGTTCAATGCAAGAGTCTCTTCTTTAAAAGCTTACATGCACTCCCTGAAAATACTGCTTTTATGCATATAATGAATGTACTAAGAAATGTGTCTCGATTTGAGAGAGACAGAAAGAAAAAGAAATGGAAAGGATGAGGAAAAAATTGATGAAACTACAGAGAAAGACAAAATCAGCTCTATTGAATTTCTAGATTACCATCTTGTCAAGATTTTTGCAAGATTCCTCTGCCACTCTTTCAATTTTCATTACTTTCTATTTTCCGTGAATAAAGCATAGAAACAGGTTCTAATTTTACCAGAGGCTTTTCATCAAATCAGACTTTTTTATTCTCCCTAGGTTATCCTAGTCACAAAAACGTCTCTTTTCAAAGCCTGCATAATATTAGCTAACTCTACTGGGGTATAGCTTCTTGCACCCACACAGTAAAGATGCAAACATTATTCTTTAACTTGACTCTAGTTATCTTTCATCACAGAGACTGACATTCTTAGTACCCAGAATCTTCACAGAACCTCTGAGTTTTACAGAAAATTTCCTTAATCACTGGCTGTGCAGACATGAACTTTTCAGACTTGAAGCAAGTCATATTTCTCTTCAGTGTTTTGAGGAACCCCAGCTGCTTGATGCTCCTATTTCTAACCTGGGATAATGAAGAATTTTCTACAGATAAAGGAGATTTGTCTCAAGAGGGATTTCCCACTCGTCTCTGGCACCATGACCACATAATAGGTCACTACTTCTCACTGGGGCCACTTGGGATGGCTTAATTGCTTTGGAGAAAAATGGCAGAAGGCTTTTGCAGAGAACCAATTTGCAAAGAGCTGTTCTATATAAATTCACAGTCTTGGTGTCACTATCCTCTATGTCAAAGCGTAAACTGAAGGATGTGTGCCAACACCCTAACCTTAAATCTGATGGCAAGGAGGAAAGCGCTGGGAGACACACAGTGAGGCTTCTCTTTGCTCACTTACAGAAGTGGTTTCTAAGATCTTCCCTCTCCCAACAATGGACAAATCTGCATTCTTACACTTCTCTTAGGAATGAATACAGGTGTGTACTCCTGCAGACTCTAAATGTAGCTGGACATTTAGAGCCTGTAGTTGCCTTAAACTCCACTGTTATTCTTTCTCTTAAAATTGAGGTTACAGAAACACTAATTTGAAAAGATTTATGCAACCCCATATTTCTAGAAGCATTCTTTAAAGTAGTCAATTTGGAAGCAACCCAAATGTGTCTATCAGTAGATGAATGGATAAAAAATGTGGCATATATATATATATATATATATATATATATATATATATAATGGAATATTATTCAGCCATAAAAAATGAAATCTTGTCATTTGTGAAAACATGGATGGATCTAGAGGGTATTATGCTAAGTGAAGTATGTCGGACAGAGAAAGACAGATATTGTATCATCTCACTTATATGGAGAATCTAAAAAACAAAACAAAAGAAAAAACAAAGCCAGACTCATAGATACAGTGAACAAATGGGCAGTTGTGAAAAAGAGGTGTGGAGTGGGACTGAAACAGGTGAAGGGGATTAGGTTGTACAAACCCCCATTTATAAAGTAAATGAGTCACAGGGATGTAATATACAGTATAAGGAATTTGATCAATAACATTTTAGTAACTTTGTATGGGGACCAATGGTTACTGGACTTATTGTGGTGATAATTTTGTAATGTATGCGGTGATCATTTCACTATGCAGTACACCTGAAACTAACATAATATTGTACATCAAGTCAATTAAAAAATGCAAGGATGTTAAAAAAGATTGAGGTTACAGAGCATCCTTAAAATGACAATTAATTAATGTATATCCATTAAGGATTTGTTCTATGTTAACTGCTGGTGAGTTCTAAAGAGGTCCTAGGCATAGTGGGTTTTTTTGGGTTTTTTGTTTGTTTGTTTTTTATCAAAGAGCTTACAGTATAAAACCACAAGGGAGACTGCATGGAACTGCCGTCTGATAGACATGAACTCCCAGTCCAGACTGACTACTAACTAGCTGTGTGGCTCTAAGTTCTGCAGGGATTTATCTATTTCCTCTCGACCTTGGTTTTCTCATCTGAAAATGGGATACTCGTGAGATTTTTGCAAGATTTTATTAAGATAATGAGTAAGAAAGACATTTTCTCCCAATGACTGGCATGTATGAAGCCCTCAATAAATACTCGGGAATATTTGACACATAGGTGTAAAGAGACAGTATTTCCCAACCAAGCCTGCTAAGGTGAGGTACAAATTAAGGGTATGGCTTCTAAGGTATTTGAGAGTTCAGAGTAGAAGAAAAATGTGATTAGCTGGAGCAATCAGGAAAGGTTTCAAGAGGCTGAGGTGGAGTCAAAGAGATGGATTTGGAAAGGTAGATGTGAAGTAATCCAGGAAAGGCCAGTGGCATGATCCACAATGGAACTGTGGGAACTCCAGGTGAATATGGACAAGAATGAGGAAATGACTGGGTCAGGAATTGAGAAGGGGACCAGTGAACATGAGCCTGGAAAGCTGGTAACAATTGGGCTAAGATTATTTTCTTTTAGGAAGAAGAGAGAGTTTAAGATTTTGGCATGAGGTGGATGATTAACTGATGACAGGAAAAAATGTAGGAAGACAAATCAGACAGTGTAAATCAGGAAAGCATGGAGATGGGCAGGTAGGAGGGGTGCCATTGGTAGAGTCAGGATGTTATGTGAATGGTGGGGCAGGAGATAGAAAAGTAGATAAGTGTATTTCTGGGTGTGTGACACTCAGAAAGAATGAGTAAAACTTAGGTTATGAGTAGATAGGAGTAGGAGGAATAAAGAAAAAGCCTCACAGTTGATTCTGACCTTTTGCTTCTGTATAGCAGGAAATGGTAGCCACCTTAACACAAATAGGGGAGTCAAGAGGAAGAGCTGCCTTTGGAAAGGAAACGCCAAATGCAAAAACAGGTGGTCCATTGCCCACAGTTCACTTCCAGGTGTCCCTAAAGGGTCTGGATTGAAATGAGAACATAGTTTCAGTGAATTCCAACTGGGTTATATAACATAATTTGAATATGAAACAAGATGTAGCATCTTTTCTACTCATGGCAAGGAGGGCTTTTTGCCAAGCAATGCTGGAACAGCACATCTATTTTGCTGGGCTGAGTCACTGTGCCTTCAGAAACGGTTCTAATCTCAGCTCTATATGATGGCTGTGGAAAAGTTTACTTCCATTTTTTTTTTTTTCTGAATCTCAGGATTTTTTTTTCCCTCTCTAAAAGGAATATAATGACATCAACTTGTCCTCCACTGCCACTGCAACACATTTTGAGAGAAGTTCACATATTTACTGAGAACATGTTCAAGGCTCGTCTTCCGGTTGCACCTGCTCGATCCTCCCAGAGTGCACTGCGGGTGCCTGTAAGGCAGGAAGTATCACAGAGCAGGGCAGATGTATGGATGTATCTGTTTCCCCCAGGAGACTGTGAGGTCTTGAAGGTTGGAACTATACTTCTTCATCTCCATAATCCTTGTGGTTAGCACACAGGAAGTAAAAGACTGAATTAAGGATTGAAATGCGTATTTCATTTGTCTGTAGGGTAGGGACCCTCTTGGTTAAAAATCTGGCTTCACTTTGATGGGCTCAGCCCCTTTCTGAGAGAAACACAAGGCAACTGGAGATGGTTGCCTCCTCCTGATGATTTCCTGTTTCTTAATTATAAATACAGTAGTTTCTCACTAAATGAAAGGATGCAAGACTTGTGTATTTCAGTAATACCCTCACTAAAGAACAAGGTCAAGAAATTAGTCCTGAGCTAAAGGACGACGCAATTAAGTAATGATGCCATCAAGAGCACATGTCCACATAGACCGTCCAGGCATTTACTGCAATACACACCTTCTTCCGGTAACAGCTGCATCTGCGTGGCATGGATGTATGGGCATTTGGGGAAAAACCAAATATATCTTTGCCAGGCGAGTGTTTAAGTGTTGGAATATAATGGTACGTGGACCTCTGCAGAGTGGGACTAAGTGGGAGGTAGAGGAATGGAGGGGTATGGAAAATATTTCTTGGTCATACAATTTGAAAACCACATACAAGACTGAAGAGTGGCACTTTTATACACTGTGATGTTTCTTGTTTTTGTTTTAGACTAGGACTGGTCTTCAACAATGAATTGGTATACTGGTTGTTTTTAACTTTCTCAGCGTTCATTACTTTATTTTTGCATATCTTAGGCAAATACTTGGAATGAACAAGGAATTGTGTAATACAGGGGAAAGAAAATTAATACTACAAAAATATTTTGCTGCTTTCTTTGCTAATTGATAATGATTAAGAGTAAGATACTTTGCAAATTGGGTAACAAAACCAAAAATGACCTCCATATTTGTGAGTTGAAGCCTGAAGAGGATAATAACTGCATCATAAAATAGCGAAAACGTCTCAAAATTCCCAAGGCTTGTGGGTAGAAGCAGCTTACAAAACTCAAGCTTATGATCTCCTATTAGTTCTGGTTTATATTTTACGAATACAAATATGTTAATTGCAGAAATTATGATGAGACGCAGAAATAGCCAATAACAATAAAATCCTTTGGCATCATTTTTATTACTTTATGTGTTGGCACTACTATCAAAGTACCAGCCTGATTCTTGTTCATCTATTTCATATCAGCATAAAGCCTTCTCCACCAACAAACTGGTATATGAAATCCCATTCTCAGGTAACTGTGGTCATTGGAATAAAGATCTCAGGGATAATAGAAACCCATAAATACACACCAAAGCGAGGCTTCTCCTCCCTCCACCCCACCCCTAACCTTAATAAAGCATGTAAATAAGGAACAAAATTAACAAATTGGAAATGGTATGATGCATCAGAATATTTAGTTCCCCTATCTAATTGTTGGTTGAAGAGTAGAGAAAGAATGGTCCATGAGAAGAACAAGAAATAAACAGTTTAGGTAACTTTCGTATTGCCTGGGACCCTATTTTGAGAACTGAATACAGTCATTTAATCCATTTCTGTGGCTATCCTGCTGTGTATTTTGGCTCTGTCCTATATGGTATGGTGTGCTGATGGACTTACAGCACCAGAGGCAAGAAAACAACACGTGCAGCCCATGTGTAATTAACTATGGCACACAGCAATATATCATCATTCGCTTACGGGTGAGTTTCCAAACTGCTATAGCTGTTTGTATCAGAATGTGTATCAGTGAGGAAAGAGAAGATGATCAAAATATTTTAAGCAGAATTTAATGCAGGAAATTAGGTACTAAAAAAAAATAGCAGAAGAGTCAAGGCTCAGGTTCTAGACTGAGTTTTCAGGAATATCTCTCAGAATGACTTGGGCTCTCTAGAGCAGCTACACCCTCTAAAGCTGCCAGTAGAGCTAAAAAAGGAACTGGGATTAAGAAGGTACCACTGTAAACACCCCATTGCCTGTCAACATATTCAGGAAACTGGAAAACTGAAAAGCAGTGCCTGGTGTTTTCAGGGCCTTCACCTCTTCCCTCCTTCTAAATCTCACAGGTATAAATTTGACTGAACTGAATTTATGTTGAACTCTAGCTGCAAGGGAAACTGGGAAAATAGTTTTAGTTTTCTAACCTTTTCAAATAGAAGAAAGATGAAACAAAGGCTGAGTGTCCCAACCCTCTGTATCTTCCAGAGAATTGGAAACTAGCAACTATTTGTGGACTTCCATGTTGAGACAATGGCCCAGAAACTTTAAGTGCAACACTTTAATTAGTTTCATTTAGTTAGAGGAGCAGCAGGTGGTATTTGACTTAGGCCTAGAAGGATATGTGGATGATTTATGGATGAAGATGTTTTGGGGTAGAACAGAATGGATTAACCAGACGCAGGAAATACCATTATTGCCCTGAACACTAAAAATGACACATTTGGGGTTGAGGTGGCATCTTCTGATGCCAGGACCAGGTCCAAGAAGAGCAATGTAAGGCGTTATATGTGATGGTGGTCTGGGCCCCAAAACTTCCCTCACTAAGGTCAAATCCATGAAGAGGGTTAGAGGGACCAAGAATAGACAGCCATCTCTACAGTTCTCTACATGTCTCAACTACTGTGGAAAATTGCTTCTCCCTTGAGCCCTAGTTCAAGGCTTTTTAAATGAAAAATTTACCAGTGTCTCTCGGCCTTCTTTGCCTCCAAACTCCTATAACATTGACCATCCCTACCACATGCTTAGTACTTAAATATAATGTCCTCATTTTGCTCAATAGTTGATTCTTTTGTATTACACAGGTGTTTCTATGCTTAGTGTTTTTCACTTCCCCTAATGGGAAAGAAATATGATATCCATTCTTTTTTTCCCTTCACCTCCACCCCATTCTGGGCACCTGTGCTTCCTTGGCCAAAGGGGCTTCTAACACAATTATTTTTGCCTGTGTTTTAAAACAAGAATTTCTTCTTCTTTTAGTTACTTCTCTTCTTCCCTCCTTTCACCATGCCTTTGTGACTTTGTTTATGACTTTGCCGATACTCCAGACTCTGGTCCCCTCTCAGTTACTTTCCTCCTTACTGCTCTCTCACTCGCTATGGTTTCTTTATGCTCATCTTTACCTTAAGCCAGTCATTCCCTGCTTTCTGTATTTCCCTTCCCCGCCCTAGTTCACAGTCTCTAACTTTGGCTCAGCTCCCACTTCTTCTATATTTTTATACTTTATCCCATTTGTCTCCTTAATTGGAGTCCCTAGTTTTGTTTGTTTCTGCCTCTGCATCTGTCACCTTCTGGGCTTCCATTATTTATCTCACTCTACGTACCTACTATCTCCATTTTAATCTTTTCCTCTCTGCACTTCACTTGCTCTTTCCCATTTTGTGCCACTCCCTTCACCCATCCTGATATGTTACCTTTCTGCTTATATAGCCACATCCACATAAATCCTCTCACCCCTTTCAGCATAGAGGAAGACGGACTGGAGACTTCACCTTTTACACACTTGTCTCTGTCCAGGGCATAGGACCTTCTGTCAGATGCAAGGTTCCCACCATCTACCACCTCTAAAGCCAGGTCTACCTCCCTGCTGCACTTTTTGCAGACAATTCAGTGCAGGAACAATTTGTTTTGAATTTCAACCCAGAGGAGTTTAACAAAAGAATCTCAATGTTGGGCTGTACTGTCTATGACATAGATTCATGGTTTGCCAGCTGCCTCTGGAGACATCTTCAGAGGAAAGATTCTTCCCTTTAGTCCTACAGTGTCTGCAATGTACACACACACACGTGTACAAACATGCACACGTACGTACATACATATACACAGCATGGGACTACACTCTCCATCCATGCATGTATTTGTATAAGTGCACACACACACACATATACACAGGCACACATATATAAACATACATATCTAAAGTATATATACATATATGTATTGAATATCCATATGCATATATATTATATACATAATACACACACGTATATAACATATATTTGTATTGTTTACATAATGTTTACATATATGTTTCTTGTAGTTGAAATTATGGTAATTGAGTTAAGTGTTCAGTGAGGGCTTTATAATGAGAAATACAAATATCAAAGCTATCAAAGTCATGATTAGCTATTTAGAGAATAAAAACTAACAATGCTCTGAAGTTTTATCATACTTTAAAGATATTTAAACCACCTTTCATTAAATTATTTTATCTCTACCAACGGACTCTTTTATTGTTGCTTTGTTTCTTTATACATTTTCTTTAACCTCATAAAATATTCCTGTGAACTGAGAAAAGTATTAGAAGGGCAGAATGAAGGCAGGTTGTATTATCTAATTTTCAAAGTGGAGAAACTAGGGCAGGACCTGGTGAAACTACCTACTGAACTTGCTCTGTCAAACAGGAGAGGAGCTGACACCTAGCCAATGCCCCTTCTTCTTCTCCTCTCACATCACTTTTCATCCATATTTCTTGCACCAGTTTAGGAATCATCCAAACTCAAAACTGTATATTTCAGTATCCATTTTGGGATCAGGCTGGAATTACAGGTCTTTATTTTCCATGTTTAGCTAAACAAAAATCTGATTTAGAAGCCAAAATTACAAAGATGAATGCATTAGATATAATGGATTGAATTGTGTTTTAAATACATATGCTTAGACATTCAGCAAAATAGGAGTTGATGCAAAAGGCATTTGTTGAAGCCCTATTATTTTCAATACCACAGATATTTTACACAGCAGGAATTTTTACATTACATACTAAATATATTTTCCATACAAATCAACATTAGCAGTAATTATAAAATAATTTACCACCAAAAAAACCCTCTAAATTTTAGAATTTGAGTACATACTTCACTTCCTGAGATGTGTAAATATGAATAATTTATGCCTGTGTTTGGAAGTATTAATGTTAATTTTGGCTTAATAGAGGCATTGGTATCCACAAGGTGTTTGGAAAACTCAATAAAATAGAAGAAATATAAAGTATATTTATAAACTCTACACCAAAACAAAGGGCGCCAAAAGCTCTCCTTCCCGCTCACCATAATTTCAGCAGAGTACCTATCTGGCAAGAAGGTACAGAGTGATTAAAGAATAGCCCTAGTGAAAAAATTCACTACAAAATAAAGTTTAGCTTGCAGATTTTCCAGGTTGCCACAGGAAGTATCAAAGGCTCAACCATTTGGGGATACTGAGGTGAGTCTGCAAAATATATTGCTTTGAAGACACCTATTTTTGCTCTTAGAGGTAGCATGCATGGCCATAGGCAGATAGCTGTCCCAACCATGTCTTCACTCCTGTCCCTTAACGACCTGCTCTTGGGATTTTGCTGCAACCTCTTCAAGAGACTGGAATGGCTTCCCACAACCAGCAATCCTGCTTTTCCTCGGCAAAGTTGATCTAGATGACCTTGCTGACACATATTAATGGTGCAAGTTACTATATTCAAGGAAAAACATGATCTCAATTTGGCTACAGATTAACAGTGCCAGTCTCTATTGTCTTACCTAGCACTCTTAATTGCATACATTTAGTCCTCAATTGTAGAATAATTTTGCTTCAGATTGAAAAGAAACAGCTCTGGCCTTGGTTATTTTGGCATACAAGTCTCCAATATGACTCTGTTTCCTAAGCAGACATTAATGATTCTAAAACTAATATTCATTGTTTGAAGAGGCACAGCGGCCTTGGCATTTACTTAACCTTTTGTCTCATGTATGAGACTGAGTCAGCCTAAATCCTTTTCTTAATTAATATCTTTTCTTTTTATGGCCAACGTTATTTATTGAACAATTTGCATGTAACAATTAGAGCCATGAGAGCTTAAGAAAACTCTTCCAGCTCAGAAGTCCACTTTTTCTGATTTTTATTTAGTTGTTTTTTTAAGGTTATTCTGATTACACAAATTCAGGGAAAGCTTAGCTGAAGCAATAGGGGAATAAGTTACTGCAGATACATCTTATGTAGGTGATCCTTTGCTGGAGCCCAAAGGAAAAGAAGGAAAATATTCTTTCTTTTTGAAAAAATATGTGACTTACATAAGAAAACTGTTGCCACTTTGCAAAGAATGTGGATTCATTTTAATTTAAATATCTTCAGAAAATTCATGTAAATGTTAGCCATTGTCTATAGGGGTGAAGCAAAGCTCTAAATAAGTCAACATATTTAAGGAATGGAGTGTTATTTTAATGTTTTTTCTTTTAGAATAACAAGAAAAAAGTAAAAGTGATAAACTATATTTCATCTATGACCCCCAAATACTGACAAAGCAAATGACTATTTGCCATCTTCCTTCAAATTCCTGTCCATATAAACTCACAAATTTGGCATAAGTATAATCATAGTATAGAAATCACATTTTTATATATATCATGTCTTTCATTTTTGTCGAGGTATTGTTTTCAATTTGTCATATTGATTAGCTGCATAATATTCAAATAATTGGATGTGCTCAGTAACTCAATCAATCCCATTTTGGGGGTACTATAATCTTTATAATGTTTTGTTATCTAATGTAGTATTGCAATAGACATCTTTGAAGAATACAGCTTGTCCACTTTTTTGCCATAGAAGTAGAATTATTGAGTGAAGTAACATGTTCTTTTCCCCCTATATGGTAACAATATTTCAGTGTATTTTGGTCCTAACCATGTTTAGTAGATTTGTTTGACAGCCTTGTCTTTGATGCATACTATTTAAATTTTTGAAGTTGTGCTAAATGGATATGAGTAAAACACATATATTTTCTTGATAACTTAAGAGTTTATGCTCCCAAATCCAGAATTGTTTAAAATCATATTATTCAAAAGCTTGATTCTTCTTCTAAATTAGACAGTACTTTGAGCAAAACCAAATCTTTTTAATCTTTAAGGTGTTTCCAAGACCTCAAGCTTACTGTTAAATCACTAAATGCCTATAGTCATCTAAGACTCCAGGTTGAAGTGTAGAAGGTACAGAAGATGTTTCTGAAGGTGTTTTGATTTATACTTTGACTTGTACTTAATATGAACTTATGGTATGGTTATTTCCCCCTTTCTGAGAGAAAACCAGAGGGTGCGAACTCCTTGTTTGAGGTCTCTAGCAAATCAAGGTCTTACTCTATAAAATGCAGTTTTTTTTTCCTTTCCCAACTGGCATCTCAAAGACATTTCAAGTACTCATATTGCTGGATATTAAGCACTTCAGCAAGAAATTATCTAAATTTCCCAGTTTGCTCCTTAAAGACTTCTTTGCAGCCTCTTCTCAAATTTGCCTGTAGAGTGCAGATTGTCTTGTGCACATCACTGAATTTACTCAGGTAGGAGAAACTCCTCTGTGATTCCAGTGCTCCCAACACATGAGAGATAAAAATGCCAGTTCATCACAGCATCATGACACATTTTCTGGAGAAAGATTTTGCTAGAAACTCCTAGCAAAAGGAAAGGCTAAAGGTCTAATTAGAGATTAGAAATTGTTTACATAAATATTGATTAGTAGTAAAAAAAATTGGTGAATGATTTAGCATGTTAATAATGCTGCAACAAACACCCTTGAACATTTCTCTTTATAGCATGAGAACATTTCTCTAAGGTAGACACATAGAAGTGACATGGCTGGATGGTGGGAAATGGACATCTTCAATGTCTCTCATCACTGCCAAATTTCTCTCAAAATGGTTTATATCATTTCTTACATTGTCAAGATCCTTGATGTTATTGGATTTCAGCTTTTGCCTGAGAAGTTTTAAATGGCATTTCCTTATTGTTTAACTTGCTAATCACTACTGGCATGGAGCATTATTTCCCCTATCTGTTCAGTGGTGAATAAGGCTTCCCTTTTCATTCTAGCCTTATATTCAATAACTTGCATAGAAATGAAATTGCCTTGCCTTAGTCTCCATGGACCACTGCAAGAATCCTAGAAAAGCCTTGGGCCCTGTCTTCTCAATTTCTGGTCATCAAAGGCATTACTTCTCTAGCGTTGAAAGCCAAACAATTTAGTCAACTGTCATCGTACCACAAAAGAAGTCCGCCAACCTGTCAATCAACCAACCTGTCATTCCACCAACATGGCCCCACTCCTCTAAGTTTTAGATGACTTTTCTATCTTTAAGCAATGAAGACAACCCTAGAGGATTATATAATTATCCATTACCATTACCATGTTATGTCTTAGTTATTATTTAGTTTTTTATCTGACATCAGTTGAGGCTCAGGTGAGATGATGAATAGGATGAGATGGGGTGTTACCTCGAAGAAAGTGAAAGACTCCGATTTTAACTAAATGGTAAGCACCTTAGGATAAGAATTGTGTTTGACAATAATCGTAACAGGGTAGTAGTTACTTGTCTACAATATATTAGGCACTATGCTAAACATTTTTATGTACACTATTTCATTTACTTTCACGAAAATACAGTGAGGTGGGCATGCTCTCCATTTAACAGATGAGGAAACTGAATGTTTAAATTCACAGAGCAACTCCATAAGAAAAGGACAAAAACTAGAGATTGTCATACTGAGTGAAGTAAGTCAGACAGAGAAAGAGAAATATTGTGTGATATTGCTTATATGCAGAATCTAAAAAGAAATGATACAAATGAACTTATTTACAAAACAGAAACAGACTTAGAGAACAAACTTATGGTTAGCAAGGGGTGGGGGGGGAAGGGGGGGAAGGGATAGTTAGGGAGTTTGGGATTGACATGTACACACTGCTATATTTAAAATGGATAACCAACAAGGACCTACTGTATATAGCACAGGGAACTCTGCTCAATATTATGTAACAATCTAAATGGGAAAAGAATTTGAAAAGGAGTGGATACATGTATATGTATAACTGAATCACTTTGCTGTGCACCTGAAACTATCACATCATTGTTAATCGCTATACTGCAATATAAAATAAAAAGTTTAAAAAATGGACAAAAGATTTGAATATGCACTTTACTTAAAAGATGTGGGTGGCAAATAAGCACTTGCAAAGATGCTCAACACTGTTAGTCATTAGTGAAGTGCAGATATAAACCGAAATACCACTACACAGCTACTAGAATGACTTAAATTAAAATGGCTGATGACGCCCAGTGCTGACAAGAATGTGGATCAACTAAACATCTCATACGTTGTGGTGGGAAAAAAATATGGTACAATCATTTCAAAAATGCTTTGGCAGTTTCTTTTGAAGTTAGACATACACTTACCATATGACCCAGCAATTACACTCTTAGATATTTATGCAAGAAAAATGAAAATATATGCCCACACAATGGACAATGCCTGTATACAAATATTTGTAGTGGTTTTATTCAAAATCATCAAAACTGGAAGCAATTCAAAAATCCATCAACTGGTAAATATATAAACAAACAGCATACTACTCAGCAATTAAAAAGATATGTACTGGGCTTCCCTGGTGGCACAGTGGTTGAGAGTCCGCCTGCTGATGCAGAGGACACGGCTGGTCCAGGAAGATCCCACATGCCGCGGAGCGGCTAGGCCCGTGAGCCATGGCCGCTGAGCCTGCGCATCCGGAGCCTGTGCTCCGCAACGGGAGAGGCCACAACAGTGAGAGGCCCGCGTACCGAAAAAAAAAAAAAAAAAAAAAAAAGATATGTACTAGTCATACATGAAAAAAGAATGAATCTGAAAAGCATTACGCTAAGTGAAAGAAGCCAGACTCAAAGGGTTATAATTTGTATGATTCTATCAATATTTATGTGACATTTTGGAAAAGGTAAAACTAGAGGGCCAAAAATTAGATTAATGTTTACCTGGGGATGGGGCTTAGACTAGGACATTGACTACAAAGGATCAACAGGGAACTTTCTGGGAAGACAGAAATGTTCTTTACATTAGTTGTGATGGTGGTTATATGTCTGTACACTTTTGTCAAAACTCATCAAACTGAACCCTTAAAATGGTAAATTTTACTGTATATAAACTCTATTTTAATAAACTTGGACTTCTAAAAAAGTTCCTGTGTGATAATATTTTAATTTTTTTTTTAATCTGGGCATTTCCAGCATTTTAAATAGGGCCTGACACATAGTAGGCATTCAACAAATTAGTATTGAGTTAATTAAGAAGAAAGGTGATGCCTTGATCACGACAATAACATATTTTGCATATTTCCCAGTTTTCTTTAGGATAGCCCAGCTATGATCACTCATGCCTGGCACCATTTCTGTAAGCTCACACTTATGCAAGTGATATTTCTGTGAAGCCGACCCATGAGTAATTTCTGAGTAGGTATTAAAACACTCTCATGTCTACAAGTCTAATATATTAATAAATGTGCTGTTTTCAATAAGACATCTAAATTTACATGCACCATCCTACTTGTTATGTTCAGTACTCAATTTTTTAATGTTTCTTGGACACTAGCCAGTATGTCTGACTCCCTAGTTAGTTCATCTATTACTTTCTCGCCACAATAGATTTGGGTCTCTGCCAAGAAATAGACTAATACTGCATACAAAACTCTATAATGCATTTCCTGATCTGATATTTCCTTTCTGAGTAAGAGGGGGGAACACACACACACACACACACACACACACACACAAATCCTATCTATACACACAATCTATCCAAGTTAGGTAAACATTTTTTATTGCTGTTATTAATACCGGATGCCTTCTATAATCCAAATGTTTGCCTGTCCATTTACATGATCCTCTCACCCCGAGGACTGGAAGGGAACAATGAGTTGTAAAATCTGATAATGATCAAAGATGATGCCTCTATGTGGGAAAAAAAAGTCAGGATTGTAAGAGTCCTCATTTCCCCAGGAAAAGCACATTGTCTGCATTTGATCTGGCCCATTCTCAGTGTCTTAATTTCAATGATTCCCAAATGAGATGCTCTTGAAGATGGGAAAGGTTCTGTGTTGAAGAAGGGGCATTTCCCTCCCCCTCTTCATTCCCTTAAAACATAAGCACAGAACTAATGAATGCTATTAAAGATACTTCTAGAAATGGTTCTGATTTGTATCTGATGACTAACTAACCTATTATTGCACTTCTTGGGCAGAGATTAATGGGAAATTCTTAAAGAATAAAGACTCTAACAAGCCTTAGAAATATGTGTGGGCCCAGACTGTACCACATGATCTCAGAAAGCCGAACCCTGGCTGTTAATATCCTTGACTAATGAACCAAGACTACAGTCTGTGCTAGCAAAGTGTCAAGAAATAAGTAAGCAGAGAGGTGACCTTTTAACATGCTTCTAAATGTAATTTTTAACAGAACAGTGTCAATAAATTCAAAATCCCATATGCTTTTGATCTGATATGGAAGTGCGATACATCAATATCAGACACAAAAGGGAAGGAAAGAAGAAAGCTGGAGAGAAAGGATAAAAAAGGATCTAAAAGAATAATCTACAACTATGACACTAAACACCTTTCCTTCATGAAGGTAAATATATAAGAAATCCTGGTTCACTATTCCAACATTATCACCAGCATGAATATGTAATTAATAATAATAATAATTGCAGAATATTACTACTAATTCCCTTAATGGCTATTATCAATGCCTAGGTCTGAGATGTATTGGATGACCTAGCAACTATTCCTCTCCCCCTTCCAGCTCCAGAATTTTCCATCATTAGATTTAATCTTAGAATGTAGACTCCAGTGTCCAATAGATTTGGTGTCAATTTCCAGCTCTGGAACAAATTGTGTGACTATCTGCATTGCTTAAGTTCTATAGAATCTCAGTCTTTTCGCCTATAAAATGGGGCCACTAATAGGCTCTTTGTTGGATCACTATGAAAATTAAATGGAAAAGTATGTATAAATTTTTAGCACAATGCCTGATAAATCAGAAGAGTTTTGAACTGTTATTACTGCAGTGACTGCTAATATTAATTTTGTTTTTGATATTATACTAGAATTTCCTCTCTCCATTTAATGCCTATTATTTCCACCTTCCCCATTAAAGGGTTAACTGTTTAAATATAGTCTCATAACCTTCTTTGTACTCCTCACAGAGCCTTGGGTGGCTGAGAACGTAAAAAAAAAAAAATTGAATGAGCATGGTACATTCCATGTTTAGGTCCTGTTGATTATGTTTCTTTACAATATCAAATACATACTTAATATGGCTAAAGACGTACAAAAAGAAAAATTAAAGGTGTGTACTATTGGAGAGATTTGTTCTGGTTTTTTTTTTTTCCATTTTATCTCTTTAATCAGTGACAATGCCATTATTTAAGTGTATCCAAGTTTCAACAAACTTGAGTTTAGGACCATACACATGATAAAAATGTGTTTAGGATGTCTGTCTAAAAAATGGTCAGTCAGCCAAAGAAAGGTCATTCCTCTAATACCAGCAAAACTCTGTCTTTCCAAATGGCTGATTCTAACGTTTGGAGTATTTTGGATTCCACAGTCTTTAACATTCACCCTACCAACAATTCATGACTCTTTTCTCTTTCAACTCCACTTGGACCAGCAGATGTTGATGGGTGTCCTCTGGTGGGCCAGTTTCTAAGCTAGATCCTCACTCTCCAGGGGCTTACAGCCTACAGGTGGAGGGGCATTACAATATAGTATAGTCAGTACTAAGGCAGAGCAGCTAATTCTTCCTGGAAAAGAAAAGAGTAGTGGACGGTGCTTTAGCAGTTTAGAATTGGAGCTGAGTCTGAAAGCATCCATTGATTAATATCTTTGGCACAGCATAATAAGTGGCCATACAGTACAGTACAGTGAAGAGCAAGAACTCAGGAGCCCGACTGCCTGTGTTTGCATCCTGGCTGTGTCACTGGCTGGCTAGGTGTCCTGGCAAAATATTTACCTCTCCATGCCTTGGTTTCCTCACCTGTATGGTGGGGATAATAATAGAACTTTTTTTATGGGTTTGCTATTAGGTTAAATAAGTTAAGGTTGGCATGTAGTAAGCATCATAGAAGAATGTGCAGATAAATAAATGAACAGGTCATCTCTCTTCTCACAATCCTTCAGTAGGTCCATGCAGAGATCCCCAACCTCAAAAAGTTTATAGTCTCCCAAGGTTGGGGTCATGAGAGGTGGGAGGTAAGGAGAGAGGCAACAAACAGCAAACATAATAAACAAGTAGTTGTATAGGTGCTATGGAAACAAGAACATGTAGAGTAGGGTAAGGGGACCAGGAATGTAGAGCAGGAACAGAGTTGCAATTTTAAATGAGACCATCAGGCTGGGCTCATTGAGAAGGAGATTTTAGATCAAACTGTGAAAGGAGGTGCAGGAGGGAGCAAAGCAGATTTGGATTGTATGTGTAGGATGAGGATGGGGTTGGGGAGGAAGCAGATGATAGGCTAGCTCTAAGGTGGATGGGTGGAGTCTAGGCTGTTGAAACAACAGCAAGGAGGCCAGTGTGGCTGGGGTGACGGAGTGAGGAGAGGGAGAGCAGGAGGCCACTATGAAATCTCTGGATTTTACCCAGTGTGGATAAGGAATCATTACAGCCCTTGTAGGAGACGAATAGAGCATGACACGATCTGACAGACATTTTTAATGGATTGCTCTGGCTGCTGTACTGAAAACAGACTACAGAAGACAAACCTGGAAGTGGGGAGACTTGTTAGGCAAATTTTGCAATAATCCAAGTCAGAAGTGATGGTGGCTAAGACCAGGATGAAGCAAGTGAAGGTACTGAGAAGAGTTCAGATACTGGACATATTTCGAAGGAAAATCACATGTTTCCTAATGGACTGGATGTGGAGTATTAAAGAGAGGAGCCCAGAATGACTCCCCAATTGAGTTAGTGAGCACTGGAAGGAAGCAGGAGGCCAACAGAGCCACACGGTTCTGACAAGTGAACAAGCGGGTGCCTAGGCCTAGGGCAGAGGGCCGTCTTAGACCCATCCCAGATGGCAGGAAGTAAGAAAGATGAGGAGTGTGGCTGCAGCCAGGAGTAAGATGGTATAAGGGAAAAGCACACTCCTGTCTGTCTCTCCTTTATCATCACACTCCTCTACTAGGCTACCTCACTTCTGACACCAGATCAGATGTGTGAGGTTTTCACATCAAGCAATTCTGTGACACCAGCTAGGTGTCCTACAACTTAACTCAATTCTGATACTCTCTACCTGGAAATGGCATCAGATCCCACAGGTTAAGGGTTCAGTCCTACAAGACTACAACCTACCGACTGGCCTCCCATCCCCCGATGCATACACATAATTCAGAAGCCAATTGCAAGTCCAGGTTGTCACCTATGCTTCTAACCAACTGGCTATAGACTGGAGGTTCCAACATCCCTCTCTTGGAGTTCAATTAATTTGTTAGAGTGGCTCACAGAACTCAGGAAAACAGTTCACTTACTAGATTACCGGTTTATTATAAAGTGATATAACTCAGGAGTAGCAAGATGGAAGAGAAGCATAGCACAAGTATGAGGAAAGGGACATGGAGCTTCCATGTCCTCTCCAAGCAACCTAGTCTCCCAGCATCTCCATGTTCACCAGCCCGGAAGTTCTCTGAATCCTTATCTTTTGTTTTTTTACGGAGGCTTCATGACATAGGCATGACTGATTAAATAATTGGCCATTAGTGATTGAACTCAATCTCCAGCCCCTCTCCCCACCCTGAAGATCAGGGGTGTGGGGCTAAAAGTTCCAAACCTCTCATCATGTGGTTAGCTCCTCTGGCAATGGACCCTCATTTAGGTCCTTCCAGAAGTCATGACATTAACATAAACTCAGGTGTGGTGGAAGGGAGTTTGTTATGATTATCAAAAGACAACTTTATTCTTCTTATCACTTAGGAAATTCCAAGGATCTTAGGAGTTCTGTGCCAGAAATGGGGACAAAGACCAAATATATACATCTTTTTATAAACCACAATGTCACAGATGGAGAAAGAGCAGGATATGAGCAAAATAGGAGAAGCAGAATAGGGCCATATCTATATCATAATATACCTTACATGCGGAGCTCAGCGACCTGGGCTTTAGTTGCACAGGCAGTGAGGAACCGCTGAAGGACCCCGGGCGGGAGACCTCCTGACGGCTGTTGTAGGACAGTGCCTTCCAACAGCATGGGGTCAGGGGACAGCAGAGTGCTGGAGGTGCTATGGGCTGCTGCCCTGCTTCTCTTCACACCTGAACTAAAGGAGGGGCAGCCAGGAAGCAAAACTACCGGGTTTGAGAGAGGTTCCTCTAGGATGAAACTGACATACTTGGAAATCCAGTGGGTTGTAGGCTTGGAGAGGGGTGAAGAGTGAGGAAAACAAAATAGGGGACACAAGACAAGAAGGAGACTTAGGACATTAGAAAGCCCAACTACCTTAACTTTCTTGCTACGTTTTTCCTTTTTTTTTTTTTTTTTTTTTTTCCCGGTCTGGTTCTTCTTCTTCCTATCTTAGAAATCCAGGAGTTTGAGGGATCTCTCCTGATTCTTGGATTTTACTTAGAGAAACCCTTCAGCAAGCATGAAGAAGGCAAGATAACCTATCTCCCCAAAAGGAATGAGAAAGGTCTTTTCATTTGGAATATTTAAAACATGGCATAATTGTTAGGAGGCGAGGAAAGGGAGAAGGGAGAAAAAGGAAGGAAACCAAACACTCTCCAGAGCTTCCTGGGAAGCGAGAGGAGAGGAATTCTCAGAGTCTTGAATAAGAGGCCAAGACCTTTATCCCTCTTTGCTAAACTCCCCCTCGGCAGAGTTTGCAGTCCAGAGCTTAACCTGTGACCATTCCTGGGTGGGCTTGTCTAGCCTAAGGCAGAAGCCAGTCTTGCTGGACATACTGAAACAAATTTTTTTAAATCATCAGAGAAAAACTGGATTTGGGGGAGTCTGTTTGGCAAGACTTGGAGCTCCTGTAAATGAATTTTTAATTCCTGTAATGAATTTTTTTAATCTAGAGGCAGAGGGAGGGGGAGAAAACAGGATATTTCCTATCTGTCCTTACCAAACCAGTAAACAAATAGTTATAGAAAAGACTCAGACACTTCTCACTCATCCTTTTTAAAGTGTTAGCTGATAAGAGCTAATAAAATTAAGGACTGCCTACCTTCGGTGCTACTTAAGAACTTAAATGAAGAAATTCTCAATGACAGAGGGTCCCTCAAGGCCCAAAGGAATCTCCCTTTTAGAGTAGAGTTTCAAGAGTTATTTTCAGCCTATGTATATACATATATATGTGTATATACATACATACATGTATATATATATATATATATATATATATATATATATGTACTCTCAAAGAACATTACCCAAATAGACTAAGCAGTCTACAACATCTTTATTGTCATCCATTATCTTGATCAACAATCACTGAGCCCATTTTGAAGCTACGTTGCCTGCTTTGCAAGAATTAACTCACTATTATCGTGCCCATATTACTGATGAAGAAGCTGAGTTTTACAGTTTTATGGTAAACTCAGTCATCTCACAGTGAGAGACCAACATTTATTGAGAAGCTACTAGCAACCAGGGACTGGGCCAGAAGCTTTCAAACCTCTCAGATTGATTTTATTTTCCCCATTTTCACTAATGCTCTCAGAGCTCCATACCTTGCCCAAGGTCACCCTGTTTGTAATGTAAATGTCCTAATTGTCCTTAATTTTAACCAAATACAATTTCTCCCAAGGTACTAGGAGTGTGGAAGGCCCTGTTCTGTTCCCAGTTTTGTTGTTTTTCATCCCTGTGAGTTCAGAGAAGGGGTGAAAACTAGGTATGTCCCTATCTATCTTCTTGATCTAAATTAATCATTGAAATCTCATTACTTTTGCCAGCAAATGATCTAAAGATGGGCATATAACTAACTCACTTCTGTCCTACAAGATATAGTTGGAAGCCTGCTGAGGAGGACAATACTCCTGGAATAAAACACAAAGCTTCAAAAGGATGAGACCTTTGCCAGTCTTCTGTCTGGAAAGCAGAGGTAAGGCTTGGAGCCGTAGCAGCCATCTTAGGATCATAAAATAACAACCATAGGACACAAGTCCCAAAGCCAATGGACAGAAGATGACAGAGCACAAAGAGACACAATGCCCGTTATGACATTTTTGAGTCACTGCACTAAATTTAGACTACCTAAATCTGCTGCCAGGTTTTCTTGCTTGCTTGTTTGTTTATTTGCTGTTGAATACTTCCTAACTGAGGCACTGGGCTCCTGGTCTTGTCTGTGGCTGTGGAACAGAGCAAAGGTTGTATCCACCAAATGCATCTCATCACCTAGGATTTACTTGTACTAATCAATAATTTCCTGCTTTTTGCCTCAGAGTACTTCCCTGTTTAGAATAATAGCTGAAAAGCAATGATGAAAAGCCATACCACTGGTAATATCTAACTGTAAGTACAATCTAAGGTAAAAGGAAAACAAAAGTAAGCTGCCACCAGGAACCCCTGGTCAGATACTCCATATGCAATGTTTAGATTAGATTGCATCAACGAAAAGGACTCATTACACGCATCACCTTTAGTTGAGTGCCTACCCTGTACCCCATGCCATGCTTAGCAATTTACATTCACTATCTGATTTGAACATCACTTTAGGTGATTGTTATATCCATCACTATTTTAAAAGAAATAAAGCTTAAAAGTAATAGCTGGTTGAACCACAGATGTCCATTTGGAAAGTGGCACCTTCAGGATCTGAATCCAGGTCTTTCTTACCACAAAGATATCTGCCGTATTTAAAACAAATCCATTGAATGAAATGACTGTCAAACCAGTGGCTGGATATCTCATTTATTTACTGATTACCTGAATAAACTATGAACACCATTGAAGGCCACGTTCATCAAAGCCACCTGGTTGTTCAACTAAGGTGCCATTTCCATGTAGACTGTGTACTTTGCAAGACTGGAATCCCATGGACCATGTTTGCTTTTGACATCCTTCTGTTATCTGGGTCTAGTGTAGTTCACGTCAGCTCAAAGAACCATCTTTTCTCTGCCTTGAGGATGTAAAATTGACCCAGAGACTTTCCCTGTCTTCAAGTTCCCTGTCGTCCCAGTCTAGCAGTGGAAACAAACATGTGCATAGGTAGAGTGCCCAGCACCTTGGAGATAATCAATAAACAGTGCAGGACTAAAGAAATAACTGGAATAAATTAATAAATGGGCAAAGCAGCTGGCTGACTGGATTTTATTATCAGTAGTTGATTCTCACTGTGCTGTCACCCTTGAGGCTTGGGTAAGCATCTCATTGCTAAAACAAGCTATTTCCCCCTCGATCTGACTCTATTACTGCAAAAAATTAGCTCACTGAAAGAAAACACTTTCCTGTCTAAGAGCATAGTGCTCGGTTGTCTCACTGACGTTTCTGCCACATGCACCTAAAACACATGGATGGCAACAGAAGCCTCACTGCAATATGTTGTCACTTGGTTGTCATTCCAGAAGCATCATAGGGCTGTTGACCTTTGCTGTTAATGCTTTCAGGGAAAAAATACACAAAGCACTTGAAAAACTACCTTGTGGGATGATCTAATTGTTAGCTGGGTAACTGAAAATACCAGTAAAGGAATAAAAATATTTATGATGTATATTTGACTTTGAATTTGTAGTTGAAAATGTACAGGTAAAAAATATAACCAATGAGTCTTTTGGAAATAAAGGATTTCATCAGTTATTTATTGCTACATGTGCGTAAGACTAAGCATGCTCCAACAGAGATATTTTATGTTCTCTCTTTCCTTGTTACATTCATGTTCGATTATATATCAATCTGAGTGAGGTGGTGGAAGTTGGAAGCAGGGGAAAGAGCAGGTTTATGCACATATTCAAAAGTGGTTTATGTATTAATTGCTTTTCTTACACAAGCATTTGCTAATCCTCCCTCCCCCAGACAAGACAATAGTAACTAAAAATACTGGTCCCATTCCCAACTGCCTATGGAACATATTCCAACACTATTCTTTTTACAGGTCCCAAACCCAGCTACATTTCATTTCTAATTCCTAACCCTAAACCTCTGTTCGTAGTCCCAGCCTCAGTTCATCTTAACAGTGTTCACCAAGTCACTCAATTAAAAAATAAAATTCTTGTAATTATCTTTGATACCTTGTCTGTTGTGATCCAATATATCAAGTCCCTAAGCTTACGGATATAGGTATAACCTCTGGTATATTTTTCAAAATTCCACCCTGCCATTCTTGACTATTATTTTGAGAGGCAATGTGATACTGAGGTTAAAAGTTTATAGTCTGGATATAAATGTGGATTCAAAGTCTGCCTGGATCTACACCTCAACAGCTGTGTGACCTTCAGAAAACGACTTAACCTCACTGAACTGAACTTACGTCCTCATCTGTAGAATGGGGATAACGATGGAATCTATTTTGTAGGGGTGTTGTTTTAGATGGTGTTTGGTATGTGGTAATCTTCCCAAACACATGGTATTATTTGCAGCAGTAGCAGGAGGAGGAAGAGGAGGGTAAGTGCTGTACTAATTTGGATAAGTGAAAATTTATTATTTCTTACAATAGGAAGAATAAGAATTAATTAACTCAGCAGTTCAACAGTGTCATAAAAAGCCCAGGTTCTTTCTTTCTGCTCTCCCACATGGTCAGATGTTTTGCAACATAACATCTGAGCATGAAAATATCCAGTGGAAGGAGCTGTCCAGCCCAGTTCCTCTTTATAAAAGGAAAACAATTTTTCAAAAGCTCCTAGTAAATTCTCTTTGCATCCCACTGTTCAGATCATGTCACACAGCACATCCTTAGCCAATCACTAGCAAATTAAGTGAATTTTCCACTAAGATGCCTTAGACTAATCAGGATTTATTCCCGAATTGGGGTTGGGGGTGCCTCACTGAGAAGTGGATGCACAAACACAACTGGAATTTCATTATGGATGAAAAAGTAAGAGTTGGGCTTTTGGGCAGGTCATCAACAGTGACCACAATAAGTACATAGTTGCAATTCAGGTCTTCATTGCTTCTTATATGGATGAACACAATAGCCTCTGAACTAGTGGGCTTAACTCTGCTTCCCTTCCTCCCCAATCCATTCTCTATAACGTTGCCAGGTCTTTCTAAAATACAGATTTGATGCCTCCTTAAGCTTTTCCTTGTCTTTCTACATACATGACAAAATGCAAATTCATCAGCATAGCACCCTAAGTCCTCTATGCTACAGTCTAAGCTTATATTTCCAGCTTCCTGATGCCTATATTTCTCCATCTTCTCCAATACACACTGGCACATTATGCTCTCAGCTACACAAACACACCAGCAACTTCTTGCTTTGTACCAGCAACTTCCAAGCCTTGTACTTGCTTCTCCTTTAATTTAGAATACTGTCCTCTCTATCCCAATCCAGCTGGTTGTCTCATTTATCCTTCAACATTCTTCTTACTATTACTTCCATTTTGAAGTCACAGACTGAATTTGTCACTCCTTTGTATGGTATCCAAGCATCACAATATCCTCAGAAAAGAGACTGAAGAATTGCTCCCCTGGAGAAAATGACCTCAGAGAGAAAAACAGCTGTCATTGTAAGTTTTTTGTCATTATCTGAATTCTTAAGATATGGTCATAATATATTAAATATCATTATATATATTGATTATATGAATTTAATTTAATGCATAAATAATATTAAATCTTTATTTGTATATAAATTGATATAAAAATAAATATTACATTTGAGAATACCACCCACCTAATAAAATTTTTATAAGGGTTATGTAAGTTAATAGGTACAAAGAATACAGCTTAATGCTGAGAAAAAGAAAGTTAATAAATGTCATTTACCTTGACATCACTTTACAACCTCTACCTTCACTTGTTCATTTATAAAACAAGTATTTATTGCTTACTATATGCCAGACACTGTTCTAGGATCCCATGAACATGTGAGGCAGAATTGTAGTCCAGTGGAAGAGATGAGGTAAGCTAGAATCACCAGACTGCTCCCCAAGGGTTGAGTCTATGCAATTGTAGATGAAATTTTAAATTGCTGCATGTATGTTACAGGAAAGAGTAGCTTACACATATATTTCTATATTTTGCCGTATTTAAATCTCCTAACGTGAGTTTGGTGCAATGCTTGCTAGTGGGTGTTGGCAATCTAAAGACACGTGGGACTCACTGTGGGGTATATTTTCCATTTTTATTAATGACTACAGATTTAAGGCTATAGTAGTTACTAATTTCTTGAGGCCATGTTAATTTATGAAGACAAATTATATATATATATGTCTCAGTTATTAGCTCACAGAAATATGTATTTTCAAATAAAAATCTGTTAAAATTTTGACACTCTCTGAATGAACACAGCCCTGAATGGATAATTTGGTAACTTTAATAGAGTTTACTGAGCTTTTTAAGGACAGTTCCTATTTTTAAATACTATTTGATGATTAATGATACATTGATTGAGAATTAACAGCTATCTTGTTTATACAATTCATTTAAAGGGCTGTTAAGCCCCAAGCTATGATTTAAAAAATTATCTAGGCTCAGTTCAGCATTCATTACACTAAACATCTCAGCCAATGGCAGTCCAGAAAAGTAAATACCACTTCATCAACAAAACACAGAACTGTTAATTGACAGATGGCAGAGTCCAATCAGATATTTCTGCAGAACTAACTGGCTACTTTTGCAGCATCTGCTACCTTTTGCTAACTGACCCTGCTTCTTTAATTTGCTCTTCTGGAAAAGAGAACAGAAGAAGAGATAGCATGTGAGTCTGCAAAACAAAAGAAAAAGAAATGCTCAGGGTTTGTGTATATGTGGTCTTAGTTTGTAGGAAACAAAGGCCATAGTTATTTTTGCTACTTATCCTAAAATTTTTGTGGGAGAAGTGTGAAATTTATTCAAGTGTAGGGGTCTAAATGTGGATGCTCTGATGCCAGGTACTCAGATTTTAACAAATACAACTGAAGTAGAAGATAGAGAAATCAGAATAATTTGTATGGGAAAAGTTACTACAAAATCCAGGCTATATTGTTTTGCATTTATGTAGGGAGCTGTGTAGGAATTTAGTAATCTCATCCAAATATTCTTTTTTTTTTGAAGGGCCCGAATACTTTTTATTTCTTTTCTGCCCTTTAATATCTGATTAGTTCAGCTGATCATTGGAAATGCTGACCCAGTGGAAAGCACAAGAAAGGGAAATGTTTTTTTTAGATTTAGGATTTCCTTTGTTCCACATCCATCCAATTTCTATAGTTAGCTACAACCTTTCCACCCTACCCCACCTCTCTCATCCCCCTGTCCCCAACACACATAGAAAAATAGAAAAAGTAGCAAAGGAAAGGAGAGAGAACAGAAGAAAGAACTAGACAGAGAGGGGAAAAGACCAGTCATTTTATATGTTTGCCTACACGGCATTCTACCTTTGAACCTTCCAAATGCAACTTCATACATTGTCTTTTGACATTATGCAGTTTGGAATCCTGAAAGCTCTCAGTTTAGACAACTAAATTATTACTTGTCAATTTAGCTTGGGATGAAAGACAGGTGTTTTGTTTCACAGTAAAACTCCATTTAGAGCTTACACTGGCTCTCAGTCCAATCCCAGCTTCTTGTTGTGGGCTGGCATTGAAGTGTATCACAGTAGGAATTATCAGTCAGCTCCCCAACAGTCAATCCACACAAGATCCTTCACCTTGGTTCCTCTGGATGGGCACGCCTAACTCCGTTTAAAAGCAATTGATATAAAGACTCCTTCCAGCTCCAAGGGTTAGAGCTCTTGCTGATATTCCACTACCATTTGCTTCTAACAAGAACTAAGCTGAGCAAAGTGAAAATCCCTATTAGTCTTCTTAGAAACTGATGCAATACTTTATGAATCTTTAGTAAATATTCATTAGGATGGTGTCCTAATTTATTGAACAGTTATCTATTTTCATATTTCTATTTCAGTGAAATAATGTAGTGGATTTTCTCTGAACAGGAAATTTTCCATGAGGACATATGCATTTGTTACTCTGATTTGAGGAGCTTAATGCAAAAGGCCCAGTAAAGTGGCTAAAATTATCTCATTATGAGTTAAAAAATAAAGCCTTTCTGTAAGTGTCTTCATTTCTCTACATTCCTCCACCCTGCTATGGTTTTCAGCATTTCTAGTATCATCTATTCTAATCTATGCGATAATGAAAACCAGTCACTCATACCTATTACCAGAATATAAAAGAACTCTCAGCAAGCCTACAGAAACCAAGCCATAGTTCTAGGAAAGTTTCATGCTCTTTGCCTCCTACAGTGGAAAGTGGCTAGTGGGGCTGTCATTTACCATGGGTGGGACTAGTGTATACATAGATCTGGTAGATGACTTACTGTTAGTAATTCAATATACTTTTAAAGTAATGAAGGTTTAAGGTGAAAGAAGTCTTAGTTCAATATCTGTCCCAACTCCACCACCATTTTAAAGATAACTGGTTAAGTAACTTCGTCAAGATCAAAAGATCGAAGTAGTTCATGGCAAGGACAGGATTAGATCCAAGTATTCTGTTTGAAAAACTAGTTCTCATTCCACAATATTGTCTTGAATTGAATTTTTTATGCAAATTACATTTAAACCTCTTTATGGGGGTCCCTGAATCTTTTATGATCAAGTCCTGGGTCCTTTGTTGGCATGTAAATTGTTCAGTTAAGGTTTAACTTAGAGAATATTATAACTACATACTTATCATAGGAATTACGTAGACTCCGTTCAACTTTGAATGTAGTAATCTCTTTTCCTTTTCTTTTTCTAATATTTATTTATTTATTTGGCTGCGCTGGGAGGGTCTTAGTTGCAGCACGAGGGATCTTTGTTGCTGTGTGTGGGATCTTTAGTTGTGGTATGTGAGATCTAGTTCCCTGACCAGGGATCGAACCCAGGCCCCCTGCATTGGGAGTGTGGAGTCTTAGCCACTGGACCACCAGGGAAGTCCCCTCTTTTACTTTTATTTTTCCTGAAAATGCTTACATTAGAATGGAGTTTCAGTGAAAAAGTTCTACATGAGCTTCAATAAATTAATAATTCCTTTCAATGAGTTTCTAAAACATCTTGAAGATAAAAGCACTATCTTATTTATTATCAATCTTTCAGGGCCTAACACAATGCCTCATCCATAAAAAGACTCTAATGGATATTTATTGAATTTCTAATTTGATGTGTTTGGTTCATGTTCCTAGCCCCGTGTTATCTGTAATTCATTTGACTAGCTATAAACTATATTAATTTCTCTGGGCTAAATTGGCTATTAACCAACCAAACTGTTATGAATCCATCTTTGCCATAATATTCAGCTGGGAGTATGGTGATCAGATAGAAGCATGACCTAACTGATTTGGCTATAGGATGTATAGTGGGGGAGATATAATTAAGAAGAATAGTTGGGTTTTCTTGAACTCTCAGAAATTTCCTGTATTAAAATAGACAAAATGTCTGACTTGCAGTTTTTAAAATAAATGACCAAGTATGTTTTTCATGTGTCAAGTGGAAATACTGATACAAGACTATTGTAGAAAATCAAATGAGATTAGAGGTGATAGTAATAAAAATGTCAAAAGCATTACGTAAACAGAATGACATTGGGAGTAGTAATCACAACTACAACAAAAATAGTAACCCTGAAGTTTACTACATATTCTGGGGTTAAAGTAAGAATCTTGGGTCAATTCTTAACAAACAAATAGACAGAAAGAGTTCTTCAGGTTCTAGGGCCAGTGACTCAAGACATAAAACATGCAGTAATTGACAAGGGAGGGTATCCGTACTGGCCTTTCCTCTTACTCTGTCTATAAAAAAGAACTTCATTCAAATGCATGATTGACAATGAAATGGAAGTTTCATCACATTGCCCTATTGTTGACCTCAAAGCTGACCTCCATATCACCCCTCAGTCAAAATGTTAGAGGATTCACTGAATGCAGTTTTAAGCTGGATTCAGCTGAGTTTGCTGAAGAGAAAGCCAGAGTATTGTATTTGCAGTGGTTGTTTTTTAATTCTGTGGTTGAAGACTCCTTTGGCGTGATTAACTTTGACCATATCATCAATTTATCAGTCTACTGCCAAGATTTATTTCATCCTTCATTTTCCAGGTATCTCCTAAACTGTTTGGAATAAGCTATCTACTTTTGATTGAATTGCAAAAGATTAGTATTATGAGGTCTGTTCTGCAAGTGACCTCTAAGCCAATTTTCGAATTTATCTAGATAAAAAAAGTAAGTGAAGAGGTTAGAACTAGAACCCAAATAGAGGGGGTGGTATGGGTGAATTTTCAGCCTAAATTTTCTGTTTTTTTGAGGACAAATCGATTAACTGTTGAAGGGATTAGCTGTTGGAGGGAATTGGCTAATCAGGTTTAAGTTACATAGTATGTGGTTAACCAGATTGTTTGTTTTTGATAATTTTTTTAACCAAACATTTTCTTTGGCTTTTTTTTTAATGTGACAACTATAGGAAATCTCACAAGCATAATGTAAAGCAGTTAATTTATTAAGCAGTTCAGTCAAGATTATTCTATGAAATTATACACATCAGTTGACTCCTTGCCTTTTTACCATAAACATTTAAATCCACATAGTTTTTTGAGATCCCTGAAACCACATATACCCAATAGTATTCAAAAGATTGAATAAAGTTTACATAAGTTTGTACTACTATTTTTGTGTCTACCAATGCAGCTTAAATTGTTTTCAACTGAAGTATAGTTGATTTACAATGTTGTGTTAGTTTCAGGTGTATAGCAAAGTGACTCAGTTATCTATATCTATATATATATCTACATTCTTTTCCAGTTTCTTTTCCCTTATAGATTATTATAAAATATTGAGTAGAGTTCCCTATGTTATACAGTAGGTCCCTGTTTTGGTTATCTGTTTTATATATAGTAGTGCATATATGTTAATCCTAAACTCCTAATTTATCCCTCACCCCCTTTCCCCTCTGGTAACTGTAAGTTTGTTTTCTACGTCTATGAGTCTATTTCTGTTTCATAAATAAGTTTATTTAAATAAATTTAAAGTGTAAAATATATGATTTCATTATGCATTTTTTATATGTATAAACTGTTGTCATGCAAAATGGCCTGCGACTTTTTGACATTAAAGTAGGTATTCTTTTTGTTCTAAAATATTGGAAACAATAGCTTAAATCAAATGACACTCTTTTTTCAGTCTTTAGTCATTATACCGTAAATTAGGTGCATTCCTGACTTCCTTCCACAGGAAACTGTCTCTGCCAAATAGTCACTTTGGGGACTTTATAAACATAAAAATCATTTTTTTTTCCTCTTTGACCTATAACCCTTGACACATCTGAACTACCTCTTAATTATCTTTAGGAACTGTAGAGATTTGTTAGGTGTCCCGATCATGCTTGTGTGATCATGTGGCACTTATGTGTGAATGGAAGTTTCTGTCAACTTAATGAATGCTAAATTCATCAAAATGTTATTTTTACAACATAAAAATAAACCCCTAAGCTTTTGTATTCACCAGTTCCCAGAAGATGAAGTTCATATTCTTTCCAATACTATTTAAATTTCACCACAATTTGGTCTCAATCTATCAGCATCTTATATACTAGAGTGGGTGTTGGTAGGCTTTGTCCACAAAGAGTGAGACAGTAAATATTTTAGGCTGTATGCGTCATACAGTCTTGTAGCTACCATTTCACTCTGCTGGGTGGAGCCAAGGCAGCCACAGACAACATGAAATGAATGTGTGTTATTGTTTTCCAATAAAACTTCATTCCCAGAAACTGAAATTTGAATTTCACATAATTTTCACACGTCACGAAATAGTCTTCTTTTGATTTTTTCAACCATTTAAAAATTTAAAAACATTCTTAACTCATGGCCTGTACAAATATATATGGTGATCCAGATTTGGCTAGTGGGCTGTAGTTTGCTGACCGCACATCAGAGCCCTGGTGAAGTTCCTATTTTTTCTGAACATACCCTGAGTTTATGTGCTTCCATACCTCTCCTTATATAGTTTCCATGTCCTATGTTTTTCTCTTCTTTGCCTAACTAAACATTATTCTTGTGAAACTGAGCTCAAATGAAACTCTCTCTGAGAAGACTTCCATGATTGTAACTCAGCCTTCCATGCTGAATCAAATTCTTATTCCACTGGATTCCGATAGTACTTTGCACATTCCTGTTATAGGAACAGTGCAAAAAAATTTAGAAGGCATTTACTAAATATTTCTTGAATAAATAAATGAATAAATGAACGATGGAGACACAAATTAATAACTTGTAACAAAACTGTTCGCTGAGCTGTTTCCACAGACTGAACGTTAGCTCCACATGGGTAGCTGGTGGTACTCACCTTTCTATCCCCAAGGCCCGGAAAGTGTTTGGCATGTGGTCATATATTAGTAGCTTTTTGTTGAATTAATGTTTTGGGGGAATATCTCAGATACATACCTACTGGAGAATGGATTTTATTCTTTAGGGATATTCTTACATTTCTGGGTTGAAATAGTTCTATCCGATTCTTTAGAAAATCGCCTTACCTAGACCCCTAAAGCTAAGTTAACAGTTACAAACACCACTTTCCTGTCACTACTTGTAGACACATGCTTGTTTATGTTTGGCTAATTAAAATTAATCACCCTAGTTCTCCCTTCCCTTCAAGGGCATTACTTCCCATTAACTTCAGTGAAGCTTGTTTGACTTCAGTGGAAGTTTTTACCTGCATAGGGACAGTGAGGAATCAGGACAAATATCTTTAAGGCTGTCATTTGTCACCATGAACAAAAGAAATAGAAATCCTTAGGCATGAGGCGCCGTAGCACACTTCACGTGCCTCTCTTAATTCTATCCTTGCTGACAACCCATGATTGCCACATAAAAGGAAGCATCAGAATTATAATTGAATGCTTCTGAAATATCAGAGACAGAACCTCTGAAAGGAGGTTCACAAACTTATTCTTTGGCAAGGTTAGTGATTTGAGTACCTACAAATGGCCAGAACACTGTTGACAGCATTTCCAATGCAGAGTATATGCATTCACTTTGAGTCAGTATTGAATAGGAAAGCGTGGTAGCTTAACTTTCTTCTACCAGCACACGGTTCTTTGGCAACCCTCCACTATTCTGAACACTCCTGAGGAACAGAAAGTTAAAGAGGGAAAGAGGCATCGGAGCAACCACAGAGATATCATAGTATCCCTGCTCTACAACTTGAGCATTTTCTTCATCATATATTTCACGCAGAGTATGGCAAAATAGGGTGCCAGAGAGGTGAAAAATTCACAATTTTTAAGGTTCTCTAGATATCAAAATGCAAGTCAAGCTAAGCTTATTGTTTCTAAGCCTTTCTTGCACTAAGTTGCTTAATTATCACAGGAACAGTGCAGCATTCCTCCAGAGATGACTGTTCCAGAATCCCCATCATACCATCATAATTATACCATACAGCAACTGCTTTGACTGAATTTTTATACCTTCTTTATAGGACTGTTTGCCAATATTTAAAAAAATATATATATATAATCTCCCCAGCTCTAAGGCTTGACACTCAGTTCCTTCTTGACACCCTTTCCTCTTCGGAATTAAACAGAATTATTAGCTGTATAAGCTGGAAAAAATACGCAGCAAGTGATCACAGGGCAACACACAGCCACCCAGATGGAGATAAGGGTGTTAGGAAAAAATTATATTTATTGAATTCCAAGTCCTACAGCTGGGGCTTTATATATGTTACCTCATTTAAATGTCCTAAATTGTTCATAAAGGGGTTGTTATTGCCTGAATTGATATCTGGAATTTATAATTAAAATTTTTAATTTTAATTATAAAAAGAACAGTTCCCTAAATTGTATTCATCCTCGGCTTGTCCTGGTTAATTAGTTTCTCTCCATCTAAACAAAATATCTCTTCTTACCTGAAATTTCATCATTAAAGTCATCCTTTTAGTTTAAGACACTCTCTGCAAAAGTCTTCTATTAAAGTGTTCATTACCTGGGTCAGATAACACACTAAGCCACTACAACGCACTAAAACTTTGACAGAAATCCAGTAGTCAGATTAAAACAGCGTTGCCTTTGGGAGAGAAAAGATAAACGGGGCTCTGGGAGAAAGCTATTCATAGATCTTAGATATAGAAACCAGGAACCATTCAGGTACATGGGGTTCTAGCCTACGTGGGGCAGTGTGTGTATGCCGTGTTTCATAGCGGTGGGGGATTGCACGGATAACACAAGCATCACGGTTAAGGAGTGCACCAAAACCAAATTCCACCTGCTTCACAGTTCTGATGAAGACGAAGGGCATTGCAGTAAATATAAAACACTCTGGTCTCTCGCTTTTCCACCCTCCAACCAGAAGGTCATTTGCTGTCTTTGGTATTGGCTTTCCAGTGGATAATAAGCATAGTGTGGGCTTCAAGGCGAGGACTCCACTAAAAAATGACGAATTGCAATATCAATCACCATAATCAATGCTAAAGCCTGAATCTGGATTTGGATGGGAGGCTGAGCAAATCTTTCAGTCAGCAAAGGAGACATTTCTATTTGCAGAGTTTTCCAGTTCTATTTCTCTGATCCAGAGAGAGGTGTTCTCTGGAGAGTTTCTTTCTTATTGTTTTAGCTTCTTCTGTTTGTTTGTTTTTTCCCCATAGCGTAGCTTAGCAAGCCTCCTCTTAACATCTTCTGCCTCTGATGCCCCTGTAAATGTAGTAGAATCCCCTGTATATGCATTCATGTAATTTCTCTCTCTATAGGTCATCTCCTCCTATCCAGAATCAAATGTATTATTTCATACAGTATTTCCCAAATTTTCCTGATGAAAAGTGTTACCTAGGGTAATTGTTAAAAATACAGATCCCTTGGCTCTAGAACCCACACTTACTAAGAGAGGCCTGGCAGTCTGCATATGTAACATACAGATGATTCTTACCCTCTGAAAGCCCATCACCACCAGACTTGCTCCTCCTCCTGTACTTCTTGCACAGGGCTAGGCACTTGGGGGACACACACTCAACAAAATGTCATGGACTGGGTGAATAAATCTCTTAGTTGTTGTAACACCAAATGGCCAGTCTATTCCTCCAGCCTCCATCTGGTTAGTCCTCAAAGTCTGCTGAGCTTAACTCTATAAGAATCTTGGGTTGTGCTCTCCTCTCCGTTCTGATTCTGCTCTCCTAATTGAGGTGCTCTTCATCTCTTCCCTGAAGTAAGTACATAGCTCCTTAATTCACCTTCTTCTCTATGGCCTCCCCCACTGTTATCTAACCCCTAAAGTTCTACCAGAGGATTATTTAGGAAACACAGATCACTCCACTGCTTGACAATCTTTCAACAATCCACCCTACTTCTTCCAAACTTGGAATAGTGTCTCCAAGGCCCAGATCCTAGCATTAAAAAGGTCCCTAAAATGTATAGAGATATAATTTGTACTCAAAACTCCTCAAAACTTGGCCTCAACCTAACATTTCAGGTTGACCTCTAGTCTCTGTCTGCATCTCCTTCAGTGCCCCCAACAGCCCCTGCACAAGCCCATACCTTACTCCCTGCAATTGTTTCAACAACTAGGCCATTAATATTTCTGTCTCTTTCTATTGCTAGGGCTGTCGCCTCTGCTTCCGATACCCATTTTCCCCCCTCCTTCTCCTTTCGTACCCAACAAGAAACTCCCATTCCAGCCACAAAGTGACTTCTTCAAATTTTTGTTAGTCTCTCTCTAGCCATTTTAGTAGGTCTACCTGAGCCCAGATCAGGATCCTTTTGAGTCCTGACCTGTTTTTCCCCTTTGCAAGTGCTATGACATCCTCTGTAATCATGGGGTCAACTGGATGCCCCAGAAGTTCTGGGGTCATTCTGGTCTGCCCTGGGACCACATGGCCAGCCACTACCAGGAGGGTGGACTGGTGAATGGATTTCTCCTGCTCATCAGTACAGTATTTCTTTTGGAGTGTCGTGTCAGAATGGTATGACTCTAAAGTCAGACACAGGAGGAGTTTAGGCTACCAACAGTCCTCTGCCAATCTTTGGCTTGAGCCATGTATGTAACCAATGTGTTAAATCTCATCCATCTATGTTCCAACCAACCACAGTACCACCTTCAGCCTGCAGTAGCTGAGGGTGATGGGGGTACAGATGTCATTTTTCCAGTGTGCCACTGCTGATGGCATTCAGATAAATCAGCCCATCCCTTCTACAGGCTCTGTGCCATGTGCCAGTCACTATTCCAGGTGGTCACAACTATCTCCTCTGAAGACTTCCAAGATCATTGCTCCATAATGCCAATAGGTCCTTCTCATTCATGTTTTGATTAATTGATTAACTGATATGTTCACATCATGTCAAAGCACCCAGGTAGGTTTAAGCCAGGCTAATCCAAGGACAGACATTTCTTATGCAAATGGACCATTCTTTCTCAATCTCTTGTCCGTTTTTTACCCTCCCTGCTGGTGGAGGTGTGTGGAAGGCAGGCAACATTGAAAGAGATCACATTCAAGGAATGCAATGACCACAGCCTAATGAGTTCAAGAGAAAACTTGGTCGGATGATGTGTTGCTGTATGTGTGCAGTACAGACTTCTGAACTGTAAACCTAACATAATCAGGAAACAAGTTATTCTTCACATCTTCTTGCATACTCTAGGCAAGACTTACATCTGTGGTTGTCATCAAGGAAGCACAGAAACAACTTCTGAGATAATTATTGGAAACCAGTATTTGTGGGCAGCACAGTGGTTGATGAGATGATGTAAGGAATGTTATAATCAGCATTTAAAAATGGTACAAGAGAACTGCCGAAGCAAGAAAGATCAATATTATTTCAATAGATAGGGATCCCAAAGACTCATGACATAAGAAATAACAGCATTACTATCTTTTTCTCATTGTGGGAGTTGTGATTTTAGTCGGAGACAGTAAATCTTAAAATTACAAAATTAAAGAAAGAAAACATGAACAGAAGTTTCCTATAACTGAACAGGAAGAAATGGTGCTCGGACACTGAAGGGTTTTCATATAGATCAATTACACAAGAAAAAATGCCTACGTTTTCTTCTCTACCCATTTTTCTAAATCTTCAATGATAGGCTCTTGCATTTTGCAATACAATTTTTAATTGGTTATATAGAAAGAGTTTTTTTTTTTTTGACCTAGGGTCCTGCATATCTTAGGGGCAGCCCTGTTTGGTCATGTACTGCTCTAAGCAACTTATGGGCAGCACCTATTTTCATATTTAGAACAGCTCTATGAGACAGTTATTACGTTATTACATAGAAAATAAAACCTAGGGAAGTTAAGTAATTTGCCCATGCATACAGTTAGTCAATGACTGAACGGAGATTCTAACTCAGGACAACCTAATTCTGATGTATATATACAGCAACCACAGAAAAACTAGGACCAAACTGTCCAACCCAAGTTGTATTTCCTGGATTTAGGCTAAGCCTTATACTTGCCATGAGGATTATTATCATCATCATCACTATCACTAATGAAATCTTTGTTGAAAATTAGGTATGTGCTAGACACTCTTCTAAGCACTGAATGTGCATTACTCATTAAATAATTTTAACAACCAAATGAGGTACATAAAGATAATATTCCCATTGTACAAATGGAGAAACTGAGCCCCTACAGTGATTAGGTAATTTGTTCAAGGTTACTCAGCTATCATTGGGAAAACAGGGCATCAAATAAGGCTAACTCTGGAGCCCAAGCAAAGCAGAACCAAAGATTCTGGTTTGGTTCCTTCAACCTGTACTTCTGAACTAAATTGGAACTTACTAGACACAAAACATCACAAACCATAATGTATGACTGGAAAGGATGTGTGATTTTACACTCTGTCTGGTGATTCTTTCCATTTATTTCCACACGCCTTGGCACAATCTGAAGGCTTAGCATTGCCAGTGCATTGACACCTCTGGTTCTTGAAGATACATTCCTACTGGAAAGATTCGTATGATCTAAAGAATGAGCTTTGCAGCACGTTGTGGTGGGGTCACAGGGGCGGAGCCACAGCTTCAACTGCCACTGAATGAAAACACCCCCAAAAGCAATGCATTTTTATTCAAGAATATGAAATAATTCATTCACAAGGAAGTCACGTTTGTGACGTATGTATGTATATGTAAATATGTGTGTCTACCCCATTTCTTCCATATTGTTTTTTTACTTATTTTAGTACTTCCTTTTTCATGTGAGAATAGGGAATTTTATAACTGAAGGTATATATTTAGCCATACATAGACATAAGGAATATATCAACTATCACATTTGCTATAGATACCTTGGCTTAGATACAAATACAGCACAATGCCAAATATCTGGCTAAAAATTGATAACAACAGTCAATTAGCCAAGCATGTGGAACTATTTGGAAAAATTCAGAGAATTGATTAAAAATTCCAATTTTCATTTAGCTGCCTACCACTACACTCCTTATCATTTGATGTTTTTCTTTCACTAATTAAAGCAACAGATATTTTACTCTTTCAAACACTCTTAGCGATAACATACCTACAAAAAATCTTCAATAAAAACACAATGGCTTAGAGAGTTACAAAAGATAATTTTTATCTTTTTAAAAAAAATTTCTCATTCCAAGCAAAAATTCTGATTCATTTACCTCTATCAACTCCTTGTTTCAAATTCCACTGATCATTTACAAATGGTGAAAAACCTCTTTAGCCCATTCTATGTTTCATCCCAGGTGACTGAACTCCGCATTTTGATTTCCAAATGAGCAGATAGATGTACTGTAATAACACAAAGAGACAGGTTTGTAACTTGGTACATTATGGCACCGGGTTCAAAGCAGTGCTGTAAGCCTTTGTTTCTGACTCATGCAGATAAACTCCAGCATTTTCTAGCACTGTAACAATGCAGAATATGATGGAGAAAAAGAAAGAAAGAAAGACGATGCAAGAAAGAGAAAGAAAGAAAATGAATTCAAACAAAGCAAAACTCTTGGGCTGGTTTAGGCTGCAGGGTATTTTCCCAGAGTTCTGTCCAAGAATAATCTAGTAAAAATGTGGACAGAGAACCACCGACCCCTGCTTTCCCCCGAACATATGCAGCTCTGATCAGTCTGGTATTTCAAGAAAAACAAGGTCTTGAACCCGAGTCCTCAGACACATAACAAAGCGCACTTCACAGCTGTGATGCACAGCGACGATCGGCTCCGAGGCCTGAGTGGGTCCCAAGACAATGCCTCCTTTATCACCCAGAGGACAAATATCTAGACAGCAATATTTTCTGCTTGAATGCTTCAAGCAGCTCGCACAACTCCTGACTGAAAGGGAAAACTGAGCTCAGAGTGTTTGCTGAGTGATTATTTTAATTTACTACTTGATGTAAATCTAAATGAACTGACACCCAGCTCAAGATGGACAGAAAACAATCATCACGGAGGGTGGAGGGCTGCGGGAGTAAAAGGGGGTGCAGGAGAGGGGCTGATGCTACAGTAGCATCTGAGGTTTAGCACAGGTCTAGCCAACTTTGCAGCGGCAGTGTAATAGATGGGGGGGCAGGCTCAGCGTTCGTTTCCTTCTCTCGATTACCATAATAAGTTCTGTAATTTTGTGCTGTTTATTTATCAGGCGGGGATAACAAAGGAAGCAGAGGAAGTCTGCTCTGGAGACACCATGACAAAGCACCAGACAGAAAGCGGTCACGTGTGGGGAGATGAACAGAGACACCAATTCTCAAGCACCTGATAATTCTTTCTCAGTATTTAGAGGCAAAAATTATCCTTAAGAAAAACAACTACAAGCACAACAACACAAGCTACACATGAGAAAATGGGGTAAGATGGGGATGGAGGAAAATTGAAGGGCAACTTGACAACTAAGTTTTAATTACTTGTACAAAGCTCTCTTTCCTTCATGTCAATTACTTGTCCAAACTTAGTGGTAGAGATAAAAGACTTTTTTTTAAAAGAGCCGTTTGGTTGATTCTCTCCTTCCTTCCTTCTGTCACATGTGGCCCTTAGCGTGGAAAGTTCTTCAGCTATGATGAATATTTCTGAGAAACTAGATGGCAAAATCATAGCTGTGTCTGGTTAAGATGAACATCAGATTTCTCTGTGGTTCTTGTAAGATATTATACAAAGCATCAGTTCTCTCTCTCTCTCTCTCTCTCTCTCTCTAGCTCACAAAACACTGCATTAAACAGTCACAGGACCAACATATAGATGCCTATTTCCAGGTTTGTCTCTTCTGTCTAAAAAAGACTTTCCTTTCAGCCATGTCTGCCTGGCATCCCCTTCAGAAAAGTAGCAATGTTTGCTAATGAGCATAATCCTAGTTATTTGTAGCACTGTTAAAAATGGCACAGGGTATGCATATAAATCCCCACGCATGATTCTGAAAATATGTCCAATAGAGGAAAAATATATCACCCCCTGTTTTACACAATCACAGTATGGAACCAAATTATGGTTTCTATCTTTTTTACGTGTCCTTACCAGCCAGTTTAAGAATGATGATTTGTATAGATCTGGACATGTGTATATTCATATTAAACTTTAAAATATTAAACTTATACATTATAGACTACATACATATATAGTATTTACATCTTTATCTGTTTAGTGCATGCAACATTGATATAGATACATCTGTCGGGTACAGTTGAAAAGTATCCATTTCCTATGTATCTGAGTCACTGCTTTTCTAACTAGAGCCCTAGAGTTCTCTGTAATGGCCTTGGGCACTACCATGGGGGTACCATATGTGGTGAGAAACCAGCAGAGTTGTCTTCTACCTGTGCTTTTATCTTTTTATATGTTGGGGTTGTTGAAATTTTGAGTAAGATTTTATTTCAAGAGAGGTAATGCAACATTTGCTTTAAAAAAGATTTTTTAAAAAGGAAGGAGAGAATTTTCTTGAAGATCATTGTTCTAGATTGTTCTTAAAAGACTGTGTGAAAAGTAATGGAAAAAACAGTCACCTGTACAGATGCTGTCTGTATTAGATGCCTAACGTCTTGTGAGTTAAACACATATAACCATCATTTATGTTATAAAGCTAAAACATTTCCAACATTGCCTGTTCCTTCTTTGTCAGTGACCATCTCTATTTGTATATGTAGGTACATACATGTGTGTGGTTTCTACAAAACAGTAGAATTGCTTCGAGTCCTCCTTCAGGTTTGTTTTCGTGCCTTTCTGACGATAAGTCACTTGTATACCTTTCTGTACACAGTATCGCAATTAACAGCTGGTAGATGTAGAATTGCTTCGAGTCCTCCTTCAGGTTTGTTTTCGTGCCTTTCTGACGATAGGTCACTTGTATACCTTTCTGTACACAGTATCGCAATTAACAGCTGGTAGATGAAGGGTGCACTTAGATGCTAAGGATACAGAGATGATTAGGATAAGATCCCAGAACTCAAGTCATGGGGTTAGTTTGATTTTTGTTTTATTTGGAAAGCATACTAGGGTTGGTAAGGTATGTAAAATAGATTGCAATTGGGCATGTAAGCCCTTTCTGTGATTCAGAAATGTCATAAATGGTCCTCTGCCTCATTTATTGGGGGAATCCCATTTTAGGAATGAAAACTGAAGCACCCCATTGTCAGTAAGGTTAAAACATACCGCTTTGACTACAATGCCATATCAAATTTGCCTGTGATATACACAACTTGCAAAATCTAGCTACAAATTCTAACATGTTTCTTTTTTTAAAAAACTGATGCTTAGATGTTAGAACTTTTTTTTTTTTTTTTTGTAGAAGAAATAGTGTTTTTTTTCTGCTTTTTTAGTGCATGAAAAAGTTGACTCACAACCTGGTCTTTTTTTAATACCTCTGACAGTGTCGTGAAGAAGAAATTATTCTCTCGACTTACAGTTTTATCTGACTGTAACTTATGGACAAGGAGTAGCAGAAAGAGAAAAGAACTGATTTGACTGACTAATACAGGAGAATGTATTTGACTGAATAATCAAAATAGGAATTTTCTTCTAGGTTATCGTTCGTCACTCACATGAACTTGGACAAGCCCAAGCAGGAACCTTAATAGACTTTAAAAATAACTCTTTCATAATACAGTAGACCATACAATACTGTTTAGATTATTTTATTTCCATAATAAACCCTCATTAAGTATATTTATCTAATGATATGACAGAACTGAAGGGAAAGAGAATATAAAAAAAATATGTGCATGTGTTAAACATTAGCCCTTGCAGAAGATTTATAAATAAATTACAGATAATTTATAGAATCATGCCATATTTATAATTGCATGCTTAAAGCAATCTTCTTATGGTAATTGTATTGTATGGCCGACTCTAAGAAGGGGGAAATTATAAATTTATATTTCCTGAGTTTACTGAGATGTGCTGTCTTTTATAGGTAAAATCATATTGTGTAAAATTCAGAGTGGAAAATGAAGCTTCTATTTCAGTGTGACTCATGTCCCATTACTAAACGTTCAGAAGGCTCAGCATAAAAAAATTAAATGTTCACTATTTCTCAAAGAGGTCATGGCTTAAATTCCAAATTAATTTTCAAACAAGGCTGCTACAAAAGAATCAACTTTGTATGACAAAGCAAAACTCTGTCGGTGCCTTCAAGGTAAGTGATAAACAGGTCCTCCTTTGAGGAGAATGAAGGATTTCAACTTCCCTTGCAGATTTCCAGTGAATGCTAGTTCCTCCTGAAATTATTTCAACATGAGAAACAAGACTGAAGCTGTAAAATACCAAAGTAACCAAGAAAGCCAAGCCCACTGATCCCAAATGCATCACTTGTTAGGATGTTCCTTAACACTTTGGACAGGAATAATTAAGTAAATTAACCTGGCATTGTGATGAGAAAATTAAACACATTATGCTGTATACTTTTAAAAGTATAACATAACCTTACAGAGTAGGTTGAAGGACCTGTTAATTTATACCTTTAGAGCAGAAAACTGATGGTTAGGAGATATGCCCAAATAAATTAATTCATTCAACAAATATTAATGTTTAGCAATCACCTACTCTACTCCAGGCACAGCTCAAGGTGCTGGGAAAACATCTGTGAACAAAATAATGTCTCTGCCCTCAAGGAGTTTACACTTTAGCTTTAGAGATAGAAAGGACAATGATATAGAAACATTGTTTAATGTACAGAGAAAAATGAAAAGGGTAAGAATAGAAAGGGTAATAAGAGATACTCTTTTAGACGTATAATCAGCGACATTCTCCCTAATTAGGAGACATTTGCCCAAAGATCTGGATGAAGTGAGGAGGATGTAAAGATGTAGCCATAAAGCATTTTACACAGTGCAAAGACCCTGAGTTGGGAATAAAGCTGGTGTGCTATAGGACAACAAGTATAGCAGACGAGAGTAAGAATGGGAAAAAGAGGTGGGGGAAAAGGTCAGAGAGGTAGGTGCTAGTTAGATCCAGATGAAGGTCAGAATAACAGTCAGGTTATGCAAGATCATGCTGTGGTAACAAACAATCCCCAAATCTCTGGGCTGAAGACAACTTTCTTGCTCACATCATGTCTACCCCAGGTAGGTTGGAGGCTCTGCAGCGTGTCAGCCTCATCCTGAGAACCAGGAGGACGGAGCAGCCACTATCAGGAACACTGCTGGTCATAGTGGCAGGGGGAAAAAGAGCTCTGAAGGGTCTCCTATTAGCAATTAATGTCCCAGAGTGGAAGTAACACAGTGGCCAGATCTAGTCAACATTCAATGATGGTGCAGGTAGGAAGAAGAGACACTGGTGGGAAGGAAGCACAGTTCTACCACATGTCCAGTAAGGGAAGAACATTAATGAATCCTGTGGTAAGAATATTGGGTTTTATTCCAGTGAGATGGGAAGTTATAAGAGGCTGATGAACTGTTTTTACAGGATCACCTGACCTTTGCATGAAGAATATAGAGTTAAGGTGGCAAGAGGGAAACAGAGAGACCGGTAATTAGATTATAGCAGTAATTTAGGTGAGACATAATAATGGCTTGGGCTAGGCTGGTAGTAGTGGAGGTTGGATTTAGGATGCCATGTTGAGTAGAGTTATGCCTAAGTATGTGAAATAGCCTGCTGAAATATAATGGGAAGTGATGGAGTCTGTGGCCGAACTATTTTTAAGCCACTAACATCAGCCAAACAAAACACAAATTTGCAACTTCTGTAGTAAAGTGTGCTTCCTAGTTAAATAAAACTAATGGAAATAACAAATGAATAAATAAAGCAACCAATTCACTAGTCCTGAGTCTGAAGTATGTTAATGACACTTGAGCAGATACATGGTAACACATAAGCCGGTAAAACAAAGCACTCACTAGCCAGGTAAAAACAGCTTAATCAGGAAGTGTCAGATTGATCTAACATCTATTCAAAACCCATTATATAATTTCCACCTCAAATAAATTTGAATTGGACTATGTGAATCTTGTGATTCTAGGTTCAAAACATAGGCTGCTAAATCCTCTTCACCACTGAATAGCGGTTCTATGAACATTTGGTGTGCAAAGTTTAGTGGGTTAAGAACTTACCTGGCATGCATAAATGACAGTTCCTGTGTGCCATTAGATCTGGGGTGGGCCATGGGAGTCTACATTTCTAGCAAGTGCTCCATTTGGATGTGGGCAACCTAGGGATCACAACTTGAGAAATCATGGCTCTGCCTGATTCTTAAAACAAGTTGCAAATTTGACCTTTTCTCAGCCCATTCTCTCTTTCTGGCTGATATCATACAATGACTTCAACTACCATGTTTTTTTTTTTTTTTTAAACATCTTTGTTGGAGTATAATTGCTTTACAATGGTGTGTTAGTTTCTGCTTTATAACAAAGTGAATCAGCTATACATATACAAATAAGGAATCAACATTGGAATCTTCAATAATCCCATAACTGTCTCAAACTGGGATCTGGATTCATCTTCCTATAATATGGAGAAATATATGTACGTTAATGTGAGTGGAAACTGAATTTGAGAATTTTTACTTCTTCTTTTCCACAATTCTTTATTCCCTAAACTTTTTGTCATAAGCATTAATTACTCGAGGAGGAAAAACAAAAAGAAGAGAAAAAAGCATCTTATTAAAGGAATACATTATAAAATATTGAAAAGAAAAAATTCTTATATCTCCACCAATATAACAAAGCTATTTTTATTTCTCTGTGTTTCTTTCCAGTCTCTATTCATATATTTTATTAAAATGTTCCTACATAGCTAAAAAAAATTTTTTTTGACCTTTACTAAACAAGGACGGAGTTTATAGTCTTACAATTCCCGCTAAATTCTTGTACTATTCTTGGATGTGGTCAGCAGCTATTATTACTCACGTTCAGCAGTGAGGGAGAAGGCTCTGAGGGAAGCGATCCATCAGATGTCATGGTTTCTCTCTCTCTCTCTTTCTCTCTCTCTCTCTCATGTTATAGATTTCTTACAATATTCCAGGCACAGTATTACATTCTAGAAGCAAAACACTGATCAGAACAAATGGATCCCTGTCTTCCCGTAGTATGTATTTTTTAAATTTTTGTTGAAATATAGTTGATATACAATGTTGTGCTAGTTTCAGGTGTATAGCAAAGTGATTCAGTTATGTATGTAGGTTATTACAAGATACTGAGTATAGTTCCCTGTGCTATACAGTAGGTCCTTGTTATTTATCTATTTATATATATAGTAGTGTGTATATTGTAATCCCAAACTCCTAATTAATCCCTCCTCCCACCTTCCCCTTTGGTTACCATAAGTTTCTTTTCTATGTCTTTGAGACTATTTCTGTTTTGTAAATAAGCTCATTTGTATCATTTTTGTGATTCCACATATAAACAATACCATATGATATTTGTCTTTCTCTGTCTGACTTCCTTCACTTAGTATGATAACCTCTAAGTCCATCCATATTGCTGCAAATGGCATTATTTTATTCTTTTTCATGGTTGAGTAATATTCTATTGCACATATGTGTGTGTGTGTGTGTGTGTGTATGTGTGCGTACTGGTGTGAGGTGATACCTCGTTGTAGTTTTGATTTGCCTTTCTCTAATAATTAGTGATGTTGAGCATTTTTTCCTCGCCTGTTGGCTGTCTCTATGTCTTCTTTGGAGAAATGTCTATTTAGATCTGCTGTGGTGTGTATTTTATTTTATTTTATTTTATTTTATTTTATTTTATTTTTTTTTTTTTTTGCGGTATGCAGGCCTCTTACTGTTGTGGCCTCTCCCGTTGTGGAGCACAGGCTCCGGACACGCAAGCTCAGCGGCCATGGCTCACGGGCCTAGCCGCTCTGCGGCATGTGGGATCTTCCCGGACCAGGGCACGAACCTGTGTCCCCTGCATCGGCAGGCGGACTCTCAACCACTGCGCCACCAGGGAAGCCCTGTGGTGTGTATTTTAGAAGGAGCTTTCTTTCTGGTTCAGAGAAGTGAGATTAATAATGCTCAATGAATAAACAATATTCACTACTCCAGCAAGAATATTTTGATTCTAGTCAAACGGTATTCACCACAAAAATTACTGTTAGAAACTGTAATGTCAACTCAACATTTGGTTGAGTTTAGAGGAGATATTTGGTTTGGATACGTTCTAGGGTATCAGAAGGAATCAGATGGCTCACCACAGTCTTGTTACCACCACCTGGCCTCCTCTTTTGAAATTCAGAGCAAATAACATTTTGTTTCCTGGGGATTCCACAAATATTCCAGGGCTCTCCACACCCCTTTCTTTGGACATATACTCTCAACTTAGGGGCTAAGCAAGTAACATAAGTGAGTGATGTGCATCTGATAAAAATGCACATGTGTGAATGTCTTATGTGAATGTCTGCCAGGTACTGAAGCAAACAGAAGAGAATTTAGTGCCATCTGATTGTTGATGAAGGAATTTGGGCACAATGCTTCTAAACTAAGTGTTTTTTTTTTTAACAGCTGAAAATCTGGAATATTAATACAAAAATTTCCATTTTAAACTATTAGCTCAAAAATTTCAAAATATTACATGAGCCAAATAAAGCATATCCACAAGCCATATTTGATCTGTGGTTCTACACTTTGTGGCCTCTGTCTATACACCATAAATATTGGCACTTGCCACTTAATGAATTCCTGTAGCATTCTTAATCCCAGTAAGGTTGTAAATTCCATGAAGGCAGGGTCACTTATGTATCATGCAGCCCAGTGTTGAACATATGGTGGGTGATTGGAAGGTAGTGTACCAAGAGCAGGGACTCAAAACCAGATTGCCTAGGTTCGAATCCTTGCTACCCCGTTTACTAGTTACGTGACTTTGGGCAATTTTCTTAATTTATTGTTGCTGTACTTTCCTCATCTGTTCAATGGAGATGATGTTAATTATATCTCCCTCATAGGGTTATTTTGACAATTAAATGAGTTCATCCTTATAAAGCACTTAAAATAATGCCTGGAATATAGTAAGAACCATAATATATGCTTTTAATGTAAGTTAAATTAAAATAAATACATAATTAATATACTTGTTATATAGAATTGAGGGATCTACTTATACTTCCAATTTCATTCAATGACAGGAACTCGTTTAGAAAATGAGTCCTTTTTTCATATATATATAAAGAGTCAAAGGTTTAAATATCTGACCCAAAGAATATCAAAAAGTATAAAACCTAACCATAAACCTTTTCTGATTTTTTATACTTCTGTTTTTTAAGATTTAAAAAATATATTTCTGAAAGGAAACAAAGCTATATGAAATGTTCTTTGCTTTTTAATACCAAGCCACAGGTGTGAATGCTTCTAAACAGCTGATGAACATCTGGGCCACTAAGTGCACTGGTTTTTAAGGTTTCCTATTATTTATTCGTTATGTGCTAGCCCATTAAACCATTTAGTGATCACTCATAAATTAAAACAAACTGATTACTTGCATCAAGTGTTCTAATAAAAACTATTTTTCAGTACAGAGGATTTCTATGCTCTTTTCCACATTGGAGTCACACTGGTATACAGACTGTGTGCAGATCTTCTGCACTTAGAGAATTGGTTACTGAGGCATAATTTAAGATATGCTTCATACTTTAAAGAATGCCTCCTATTGGTTTCTGTTACTTATGGAAAATTTATCGTCACCAATAGTTAAAAAAGATAAAGGAATATTTTTGCACTCTGGCACAACACTCAGAAGAACTGTAATAGTGGTTATTTTATTTAATCTTCACAATATTCCCATTTCCTCCAATTTTACTACTGAGGAAACTAAGATTTAGAAATGTTAGATAATGGAAAAGCTGACCAATTTCACAAAGCTCAAAAGTGCCACACACAAGTGGGATTTGAATCCAGCCTGGGTGTGGACAAAAGAAAAATGTTTTGGAGCCTGTTCAACTCCATAAATTGTGGTTTGAGGCTGATATAGGTAAATAGAGTGTGACATCAAGCCTCAACACAATCAGTCAAAGGTATTTATTGAGCAGCTAGTATATTCCAGGGACTATTTCATTCTCTGACTCTTCTGTTATCTATTTCTATGCAGCTGAAGTTAAGAATATTTTGTGAATAACATACACGGAACATCGCTTCTACATAGAGAGCAGTGGTTCTCATAGTGTGGTTCCTGAACTAGCAGCATCAGCAGCATCTGTGAACTTGTTGGGAATGCATATTCTAGGCCCCCACCCCAAGCCTGCTGAATTAGAAACGTGGGGGCGAAGCCCAGCAATCTACATTTTAACAGACCTTGAAGGTGATTCTGATGTAGGCTTAAGTTTGAGAAGCTCTGGTAGAGTGGCAGAGAGCCCCAACTAAGAATGATAAGAGGTTTGTAAAGAAAGAGAAGGGTCCCTGCTCACAAGACCTTTAAAATCTTAGGTGTAACTACTATAGAGAACAGGACATCAGCAAACAAACTGTAAATGGAGAGAGATGAGAAAACTCTGAAAAGAGACCTGATTCCCTGAGGTCAAGTGGTCTTCCCTGGAGATAGCACAGAGGTAGATAGTGACTTACAAAAGTAGCAATCCTACCAGAGGCATTATTTGATTTTCTTTCAGAAAACTTCTGGTTGTGGGTATACCACCTGAGGTGTAATCCCATTCTAATCTGAAAAGCATACATCCCCTTTCCCTTGCCAGCCACCCCTCCCCTACTCACAAAATATTCATCTCAGAAAGCTGTCACCCAATCAGCCAAGTCTACCTGTGTAGCTACTTTGATGTATTCTTTTTTTTTTAACATATGTGTAACAATTTTTATTGAAATCCAGTAATCACAGTGTAGTAGGTCTAGTAACTGCTGTAATTTAAAACAATTTTTTATTGGAGTATAGTTGCTTTACAATGTTGTGTTAGTTTCTACTGTACAACAAAGTGAATCAGCTATACGTATATGTATATCCCCTCTTTTTTGGATTTCCTTCCCATTTAGGTCACCACAGAGCACTGAGTAGAGTTTCCTGCACTATATGGTAGGTTCTCATTAGTTATCTATTTTATACATAGTATCAATAGTGTATATATGTCAATTCCAATCTCCCAATTCATCCCACCCTGCCTTTCCCCCTTGGTATCCATCCATATGTTTGTTCTCTATGTCTGTGTCTCTACTTCTGTTTTGTAAATAAGAGAGTCTATACCAATTTTTTCAGATTCCACATATATGTGTTAATATACGATATTTGTTTTTCTCTTTCTGGTGTACTTCACTCTGTATGACAGTCTCTAGGTCCAACCACATCGCTACAAATGACCCAATTTCGTTCATTTTTATGGCTGAGTAATATTCCATCGTATATATGTACCACATCTTCTTTATCCATTCCTCTGCTGATGGACATTTAGGTTGTTTCCATGTCCTGGCTATTGTAAATAGTGCTGCAGTGAACACTAGGGTGCATGTGTATTTTTGAATTATGGTTTTCTCTGGGTATATGCCCAGTATTGTGATTGCTGGGTCAGATGGTAGTTCTAGTTTTAGTTTTTTAAGGAACCTCCATACTGTTCTCCAAAGTGGCTGTATCAATTTACATTCCCACCAACAGTGCAAGAGGGTTCCCTTTTCTCCACACCCTCTCCAGCATTTATTGTTTGTAGATTTGGTGATGATGGCTGTTCTGACCGGTGTGAGGTGATACCTCATTGTAGTTTTCTTTCTCTTGATTTCTCCTTTTTCCCTACCCTTCCTGAACCATGGGGCTAAAATCACGAAACCATTCAGAGTTAGATTTTGGCAATCACTTCCAGTTTTTCAAAGCAGTCACCAGGTCTCTGAGCCTCTGATGTGCCACCTGTAAATGGGTGGATATCCTTCCTGATCCCTTCCACATCTAAATTTTTCTGATTCTAAGGATCTGTGACACCCAGACAAACAGTGAGCTTACGTGAATTGGGGGACTCTGGCTGATGTGATCAGTTGAGACACTGACTTGACTAATGGCAAAAGCCACAGCATACATAGGCACCCAATGAGCCTGCTGTGTCCATGCTCTAAGCAGTAAACCAGATTCATCCCAAATATTTTCATGGCCACTGAGCTTGGGACAATCATTCCAAGAAGGGAAAAAAAGGGAAGAGCAAGAGAACATGAGATTGCTTCTTATTTGTCCAGAGTCTTACTTTGCACTTCCATGGTTTTATTTATATTCCAAGCACAAAGAACACCGTTTATTTGTACGTTTGGGGCAGATGGCTACTTTTAAAAAATTAATCACAGCTTTTCTAGAGGAAGGAGGATGGTCATGATGAACCACAGCGGCGCCTTGCAGCCTTAAGATGCCCATTTTTAAAGCTTTATTTGCAATGTGGCGCATGATAATTGACAGACTTGACAAGCATTCTGGTTTCATGGGCTGCATGTCAGGATTCCTGCCCTATATTTCCATATCACCGAGCACTGCCAGTGTGTCCTTGAACTAATTTAAAATCTCCCTGGGTTTCAGGTTCCCCATCTTCACTGAAGGCCCCACATCATTTGCCTCGTGCTTGCAAGATGTTCCTAAGCATGCAATACGCTGTCCTATTGCCCTGAGAGATTTCTTATCTCTTTATCCACAATGTTGATATCTATTTGCTTATCATTTAGAGAGAGCAACTCACATTGTATATTTCATCCCCCAAATAACATATGAATTGCATCAATCGGTGCAAAAAAGTTGACAACTGATTGTTTTAGTGCCAGAAAGCCAGTTTGACTCGATTCTTTTTTCAGTTTTTCAACTTTCTGCGTTTTACACCATATAGGTAGGAAAACAGCTTAAATTTTCTTAAGACTTGTTAAGACCAGTATGTAAGGATTTGAGGTTCTCTCTTTCCCCCCAAATTCTGTGAGTTTTAATTAATTCCCTGAGGGGAAGGGAGATACAGAATATCTGATAATATTAGACTCCAGTACCTCCAACTGATTTGTTGTATAAAGAATACCTTTAAAAATGACTGGTATATTTTAAAAACAGAAATCTATTTCACGTACTGCAGTAAGAACAGAACAAAGGGCTTATCTTGCTGTAGGTATAATGAAGTAAAATGCAATTGATAAAGATAATCAGATGGTGCTGGGTTGTTTTAAATAGTTACTAAAAAGAAAATGTGTGCATTCAAAAGAGGTTCAAAAAATTTTTTTCACCCAGAGCTTTGGAAAGAAACAACCCATGTTTGTAATCTTGTCCACATTAATTTTTACCGCCATGGTCAAAGAGCCCCACCAGACTGAAGGTTGCGAATTTTTTATTTGGCTTCATCATAGAGGAATTAGCTCCCTCGGTGAACCAACCTGAAAAGACTCTAGTTTGGGGAAATAAGCAACGTTCACAGGAAAGAGGAAGTTTGAGGCAAACATATGGCTGAAATGCTCTAGTCGATTTCAGATCAAGCTGAGAGAGTTGAGATCCTTTGGTTCAGGGATCCAGTTCACTGCACATTCCTACTGTGCCTGACTACTAATTGCATCCTATGTTTGTCAATCAAATATTTGCAATTAACAAAAATATTCCCTTAAGAGACATGTAACAGAGATGGCAAAGGATCTGGTGCTTTGCTAAGTAGAGCTAGCTGCACACAGAAAATTTTTAAAAATATATTAAAAATATTCTGCTGCTGATGACACCACTAGATGCTCCCAGTCAAAACATTAACAAGCAGAATAGGTGGCATGGGGGCTTTTCAAAGGGATTTTGTTCAAAGAACAGAAACTTTGATCTCCTTGTCTCTGACCCCTCCTCCACCTCTGATTCTTCCATCTACAAGTACATATAGTGGTTTAATTTAACTCTGTTCATAATTTGCCTAAGGATAAAAGTTGATCTAGATTTTTTTAACTCCAATTTTACATATGCTCTACTTTCTTACTCCCCCCTCCTCCCCACACACAGATTTCAAGAGGGAAGGCTAGAGAGGAAGGTGACTGGAATATTAAGAACTATATGATATTCGAGGAAACACTAATTTGTAAATTGGTAGAAATGCCAGTAATTTGTTGGGAATTGAAGACCTTCTGTATCTGAGAGTGAAGCTTGGCAGCTGTGCACTGTTGTTTTATAAATCAATATTACATCTGAAGGTGCTGTTTGAATGTTTGTGTCATTGGGGCTTGTCTCCAGCATAGTTCTGTGATAAGAAATGTTCAAACAAAACAAACACAGTCTCTTCCCGGTTCTTTAGGATAAAGTCCAAACATAATTCTACAACAGGGATATAACATTCAAATCAACTACAGAACTTCTGTAATTACATAAAACCCCTCGACCACAGAAATGCTATTGAATTGGAGATGCTTTGCAATATTCCCCAGGACAGGACTGTGTGGCTGTCAGATTAACAGAAGTCAAGAGGAGGTGAGACAATGCTCACCACTGCAAAACAAGCTTGGTGCATAATGAACGGAATATGCATGCCTGTTTAGGAACTTAAGGTGAATTCAAGGTGACTTAGGGTCACATAAGGAGCCACAACGGTCACTAACTGGAAAAGTGAGCATTAAAAATTAGTCATTTGGTTTAAATAAGTTCATCTCAGTCTTTATAGGTACCATATAGGCTTAATCAAAAATAATTGCTGGGGCCTCCCTGGTGGCGCAGTGGTTGGGAGTCCGCCTGCCGATGCAGGGGATACGGGTTCGTGCCCCGGTCTGGGAGGATCCCATATGCCGCGGAGCGGCTGGGCCCGTGAGCCATGGCCGCTGGGCCTGCGCGTCCGGAGCCTGTGCTCCGCAACGGGAGAGGCCGCGGCAGTGAGAGGCCCGCATACCGCAAAAAGAAAAAAAAAAAAAAAAAAAAAAAAAAATTGCTGAAGTGAATTTTTCGGTGTTGTCTGGTTATTATCGGGCTCTGAGCTTCTGCGATTCTGTGCTGTGATTCTGGTTGCTGCAGGAGAGTTAAAGCTGAGCTGCTTTTTTTTAATGAAAATTTTTCCCTGATTATTTTTTATTTTTGGCTGCATTGGGTCATCGTTGCTGCATGCGGGCTTTCTCTAGTTGTGGCGAGCAGGGGCTATTCTTTGTTGCGGTGCGTGGGCTTCTCATTGCTGTGGCTTCTCTTGTTGCAGAGCACGGGCTCTAGGCCCACGGGCTTCAGTAGTTGCAGCACGCGGGCTCAGTATTTGCGGAGTATGGGCTGAGAGTGCAGGCTCAGTAGTTGTGGTGCATGGGCTTAGTTGCTCCATGGCATGTGGGATCTTCCCGGACCAGGGAGCAAACCTGTGTCCCCTGCATTGGCAGGCAGATTCTTAAGCACTGCACCACCAGAGAAGTCCCTGAGCTGCTTTTTGATTGTTGTCAATTCTCCCAACCGTTTAGATATGGCCCACTTGCAGAGTTACAACTGGGGTGAGCCATGAAGAATGGGGCGTTTAGAACAAATACATTAATTCATTTTCATGGCTAAAACCTTATATGGAGTCAGTAGGGAAAGTGTCCTTGTCATTCTCATCTTACTTACTCAAAGAACTATCACTCTCATAGAGGTTATTAGGAAAACAGGCCATACCAGGGATTCTAAAAACTCAGAACCTAGCAAATGATGGGGCTAAATGCCTCAATTGTTCTGGTTCAGTGGTTTCCAAACATTTTTTATCATATCCCCTATCAGCAAAATATTTTTGAGTGCACACGTCCAATATGTCTACACTGTACTAATAAATTAGATATATTATAAAGCATTAGCAAAACAGACAGATTTAAAGGAAAGGCTAAAAAGTAGATAGAAATCAATGCTGTTTTCCTGAACTCCATCTTCTGTGTAGACTGAGATCAGCACACTCTATTCTCGACAGTGGTGAGGCAGGTGAACTTGGCAGGGCCCCAGCTGTTCCTGAGTGGTCTGGCTTTCAAGTGGACTGGAACAGAGAAGCAAGTGGAAAACCCTTGTTTGCCATCACAGAACACCAGCACTAAGCTGAGGATTAAGTGGGAAGATGGCTGGACCTAGATTTGCAAAACTGCATAGAGAATACTGTTGGTTCATTTTAATTCCATCTGCACAGAAGCACAGAAACAAAGAGCCCACTAATAACCAGATAAAAATGAAAAAATTCTCCCAAATAATTCTTTTTGATTAAGCCCAAGTGCCATCTAATAATGGCTGAGATTGATTTTTTTTAAAACCAAATGACTAATTTGCTCAACACCCTTGGTATGGAAGAGAGGGAAGGCCATGCAGATGAGCGTGCGCGCGCGCGCGCGTGTGTGTGTGTGTGTGTGTGTGTGTGTGTGTGTGTGTGTGTGTATGAAAAATCCCAGGGGAATCTTAATGGCGGGGAAAGAAAGGAAAACTAACTTGACTTTGGCAGAGAACGCTGGCCCTTCCATCTGCAAGTTGTGTGACTTTGAGGCTCAAGTTTGAGTGACCAAGTAGAACTCACTTGATCCTTTTTCTCTTCAATTACTTTTCTGTCAAATAGGGATAATAAAGTCTATTTTTGCAGAGTCATTTGAGCATAAGGAATAATTTATATAAAGCAATTCACAGAGTGTTTTGTAGTAGCTGTTCAATAAATAGTGGCCACTCCTGTAGTAGAGCTGGAGGAGACGACAGATCTTAGGCTTTGCCAAGAATATTCATTTTGTCTTCAAGTGAAACAAATACTAATTTTTGTAATTCTGAGAACATTTTTCTTTAGAAATTAAAGTCTTTTCATTTCCATTATCATATTTAATCCTCACAATGAATTTGAAAGATGGCCAGGACAAGTATAATTATCCCCATTTTAGAGGTCTGGAAAGATTGATAAATCATGGTCATACAGTGGTGAAGCTAAGAATCAAACTCAGGACTCCTGATTTCTGGACCAGACATGGGAAGGAAGCAGATATATTTGGTACATATTACTTTCTATCAAATAACTCAACCAAATAGGCTGTATGTGTATATGTATACATATACACACGTGGTTTAAACATATTTTTTTCATCTTTTGAGTTAACTCTGTTTAGTCCAGTCTTTCCCCTCTCTTCTCTCCATCATCTGGCAAATTCTTTGATAATAAAATTAATGTATCAACATGATGAATTGAAGCAATGAGTAAAGCATCTGTTACATGTGTTCTCACTAAAACTTTGCTTTGGCTGTTATTTTGAGACATAATAAGCAGTAAATATATCTTTCGCTAAATATGTTTTTGTTTTTTTTTTCTTCCCATCAACTTAAAAGTTGAATGATGTTTATCAAAAAAATTAAATTTTAAAAGGAGAAGGGGAAAAAAAAACAAGAACAGAAAAGCAAACAAGAGGCAAGTTTCATATCCACCAACACCACCCTTGGCTCTCCCATCTAACAAATTATGCTGCAAAAAAATGCAGGGCGGGCTTCCCTGGTGGCACAGTGGTTGGGAGTCCGCCTGCTGATGCAGGGGACGCGGGTTCGTGCCCCAGTCTGGGAAGATCCCACATATTGCGGAGCGGCTGGGCCCGTGAGCCATGGCCGCTGGGCCTGCGCGTCCGGAGCCTGTGCTCCGCAGCGGGAGAGGCCACAACAGTGAGAGGCCCGCGTAATGCAAAAAAAAAAAAAAAAAAAAATTGCAGGGCACTTAAGAAATATTGACTGGTTTCCTTGCTGTTTCTAGACAAGATAAACTGCTATATATTGTCTTGATTTTGGTGTCTGCACTGGGTTGAATAGTGTTCCCCAAAACACATGTCCACCAGAACCTCGGAATGTGCCCTTGTTTGGAAATAGGGCCTTTGTAGATGTAATTAATTAAATTAAGATGAGATCATACTGGATTAGAGTGGTCCCTAAATCCAATATGACTGGTGTCCTTATAAGAAGAAGGGAGAACACCCAGATCCAGAGACAGACACACACAGAGAAGACAGCCATATGAAGATGGAGGTGGAAATTGGAGTGATGTAGCTATAAGACAAGGAATGCTAATGATTTCCAGCAACCACTAGAAGCTAGAAGATGCAAAGAAGGATTCTTCCCTAGAGGCTTTAGAGGAAGATAACCCTGCTGACCCCTTGATTTAGGACTTCTGGCCCCTAGAACTGTGAGATAATAAACTTTCGTTGTTTTAGCCATAACGTTTATAGTAATCTGTTACTGCAGACCCAGGTAACTAATACAGTTAACTGTAATATATTACAGTTATTGAAATAAACTCTGAATACTAGCATTGTGTCCCTTCTTAGTGGTTATTTTAATTTCTTAAGATAACTGTCCCCATGCAGTTTGATAAGAACAATATTAACAGGCAACCTAGAGCTGGGGTCATTTCTGTTTTTGCTTTCATTGAATAAATAATAAACTTGAATTGCTTGACTCCCTCCAATTAAAAAATTATTAATTAATTAATTGCATTTTGTTTCAAAAATAGAAATTATGAAATGCCAATTTAAAAAAGTAACTACAGGGCTTCCCTGGTGGCGCAGTGGTTGAGAGTCCGCCTGCCGATGCAGGGGACGCGGGTTCGTGCCCCGGTCTGGGAGGATCCCACATGCCATGGAGCGGCTGGGCCCGTGAGCCATGGCTGCTGGGCCTGCGTGTCTGGAGCCTGTGCTCCACAACGGGAGAGGCCACAACAGTGAGAGGCCCACATAACGCAAAAAAAAAAAAAAAAAAAAAATTGAAAAAGTAACTACAAGCTTTGTATTTTAGATTTGCGTGCTACTACTTTTTGTATGATATTTGAAATAAAATTTTATGGCCTAATTTAATTGGCTAAATGTTAACCTGTACCCACAAATCGCGAAGAACCCTTAGGATGAAAAACTGATTTTGGTTCTTGCCGGAATTTCTCCACCTCCACATCATAATTTTGAGCCCAGTTCTGACCAAGTCACCTTCCCAGATTGTATTCCCATTATAACTTCTTAAACACACACATTTATAATATGCATAACCTCCTCCCTGCTTTTGACTACAAATGCCTAAGGTGAAGAGGAAGAATCTGAAGCTATCTTCTGACAGTTTCAAAGTATATAAAGACATAGATATGTTTTTTAAAAGTAAGCCATTTTCTGTAGAACAGATACTGAAACTCTTCATGCCTCCAACCCCTTTCCTGTAGCATCTTAACTCACAATGAAGCCTCTTTCCCGACATCCTTTTCTAACGTGGTGATAAGAAGGTCTTATGTGAGAAGCTGGGGTTACAATTTTGCTCTCTTTGCTCTTAGGTTGTTTGCCAGGAGGCCACTTTTACAAATTTTAATTTCATGGTCCTTAGGATTTGCCAAAGGTCCTCTCCAGCCCACCTTGGACTCACTATCACTAAAGTGTAAGCAGGGAGTGGAGAGAGTTAACATAGCTAGCATCTTTTGAGTGTCTGCTATTTGCCGGACACTGTGCTAAGGTCTGTACATATTTATCTCATTTATTTCTCATCTTGGAGCGAGGCATTAGCATCCCCCTTTATAGATGAGACAACCGAGGCTTAGAGAGGTGAAGTGATTTGGCAATAGGAGCTCATAGGAGCTCATAGATCAAGTCCGATGTCAAGAAGCTTTTTCCCTGTATTTTTTTCTGGGGGTTTTATGGTTTCAGGACTTACATTCAAGTCTTTAACCCATTTCAAGTTAATTTTTGTGAGTGCTATAAGAAAAGAGTCCAGTTTCATTCTTTTGTATGTGGATATCCAGTTTTCTCAACACCATTTATTGAAGAGACTATTTTTCCCCTTTGTGTGTTCTTGGAGTCCCTATCAAAAATTAATTGCATTTATATGCATAGGTTTATTTCTGGGCTCTCTATTCTATGTGGCATTTTTTATTCCAGTGCCATACTGTTTTGATTACCATAGCTTTGTAATATACTTTGATATCAGAAAATGTGATGCATCCAGCTTTGTTCTTTTTTCTCCAGATTTCTTTGGTTATTTGGAAATTTTGTGGTTCCATACAAATTCTAGGATCGTTTTTTCTATTTCTGTGAAAATTCCATGGGAATTTTGATAGAGATTGCATTGAACCTGTAAATCACTTTGGGTAGTATGGTCATTTTCATAATATTCTTCCAATCCAAGAACATGGGATATTTTTTCATTTATTTGTGTATTTTTCAGTTTCTTTTTATCAATGTCTTATAGTTTTCAGATCTTTTACCTCTTTGGTTAAATTTTGATTTCTTGGACAAGACAGCAAAAGCACAGCAACAAAAGCTAAAATAAATAAGCGACTAGCAAGGGACTATGTCTAGCAAAGGAAACAATCAAAAAATTGGAAAGGCAACCTACAAAATGGGAGAATATTTCTCCAAACCATCCATCTGCTAAGAATTTAATATCCAAACATATAATGGCCCATTCAACTCAATAAGAAAAAAGCAAATGATCAAAATAAAGATGGGCAAAGAATCTCAATAGACATTTTTCCAAAGAAGACATACAAACGGCCAATACATAAAAGTTGCTCAACATCATTAACCATTAAGGAAATGTGAATTAAAGCCAAAATCACCTCACACGTGTTAGGATGGCTATTATCAAAAAGACAAGAGAAAACAAATCTTGGTGAGGATGTGGTGAAAAGGGAACCTTATACACCAGGGATCCTCAACCCCTGGGCCACAGACTGGTACCAGTCCGTGGCCTGTTAGGAACCAGGCCGTACAGCAAGAGGTGAGTGGCAGGTGAGCAAGCGAAGCTTCATCTGCCGCTCCCCATTGCTCCCCATCCCTCACATTACCACCTGAACCATTGCTCACATTACCACCTGAACCATCCCCCCTGCCCACTTCCCCACCGCCCTCCATCCATAGAAAAAGTGTCCTGCACGAAACCAGTCCCTGGTGCCAGAAAGGTTGAGGACCGCTGTTATACACTGTTGGTGGGAATGTAAATTGGTACAACCATTATGGAAAAGGGTATGGAAGTTCCTCAAAAAATTAAAAATAGAACTATCACATGATCCAGCAACCCTACTTCCTGATATATATCCAAAGGAAATGAAAAAAAAAAAGGATATCAAAGAGATATATATGTACTTCCATTATTCACAATAGCCAAGAATATATAATGGAATATTATAAAGACAAAGCAAAGAAGAAAATCCTGCCATTTGTGGAAACATGGATGAGCCTGGAGGGCATTATGGTAAATGAAATAAGCCAGACAGAGAAAGACAAATACTGTGTGGTATCACTTATATTGGGGAATCTAAAAAAAAAATTTAAATCTGATTTCATACAAACAGAGGTAGATGATGGTTGCCAGGAGCTGGGTAAAAAGAAAATGGGGAGATGTAGGTCAAAGGGGCACAAACTTTCAGTGTCAGAAGAATAAGTTCTGAGGATCTAATGTACAGCATGGTGACTATAGTTAGTAATATGGTATTGTATATTTGAAAGTTGCTGAGAGTAGGTCTTAAGCATTCTCACCTCACACACAAGAGTTAACTATGTGGGATGATGGATGTGTTGATTATCTTGATCTTGGTAATCATTCTGTAATGTGTATGCATATCAAATCATCATGTTGTATAATTTAAATATATACTAGTATAATTGGTTGATTTTTCCTCAATAAAATTGGGGAAAAAAAGAGTGAGCAAGTCCAATCCCACAAGCCTTCTCAAGCCTCTGTTTGCTTTATATTTGTGATTATCCCTTTGGCCAAAGAAGTCACATGGCTAGGCTCAGTCAGTGTGGGAGAATACTCCAAGGTCACATGGAAAGTTCATAGTTACAGGGAGGAGTAAATAATGGAGTAATTAATCAACCACTGAAGCTTTCACACAAGCAATGGGGTACTTTAAGGAACTCAGTCTCAGTGTTACTCCAATCTCAGACCCTGTAATGCAGGCTTAATAAATGCTTTATCCATGAATGAATGAATAAATGAATGAATGAACAGCAGCTCTGCTCTAAAGTAGGCTGGGCCATCTTGCTACGTTTTGGAGGAAAAAGTCTGCTTACTTTAGTCTATAAACATAAGGAAGGATAACCATGTTCTATTCCTAAACAGGTTTTGCTTTTTCTTTCAGAAAAATTCCTATTCTTAATAAGTCAACATGATTCCTGGGCACTATTTATGTTAGAATAAGATGGAAACACCCCAACAAAACAGTAAAAGAATATTCAGGGGAAGGTAACAGATCAAACTGTTGAACCCACCGTCTAGTTTAGACTGATCCTTCACTGGATTAGCTCTGCTGCCCTCAGGCAATTATATGGGACTTGTAACACTCCTTCAGTTCTACACTCATTGTCATAACAAACCTCTGGTTTCACTTTCTCTAGCACTGTTTTCTCTAAGATTTACCATATGAGAACAACAAACACTAAACAGAACAAGTATTTCTGCTGAGTTAAAGCTCAGCCACTCAGCTCACATTTTCATGGATCTATCTTGGTGTCTATATAGCTTCCCACCTAAAAATCTATATTTCTTTCCAACAGTAGTTATCGCATCTGTCTGGCTCTAGCCTAATCCTATATTTTTTAGCAGCACGGAAAGAAGGTGGGAATCGAAGTAGTCCGTAAATTTGGCTGGAAACATGCCATTCAGTATGTTGCCTTTGTAGAAATAAAAAGAGTATTTTGAGCCTGCTATAAAACACGGTTATGATGGTTTGAAAAGAAGCCACAAAGTTGTGTTCTACTTGGAGATACATGAGATGGAGCTAACGAAAGGAATCTGAAGTTTTGACCTTTAAAAAAAGTGTTATTATATTAGCATCTTTCCAAGAATGAGGTGGCTTAGGTCACACTAATCTTAGAGTCTCAATGCCAGGGAATAGATGGAAACCCCTCTTCCCTGCCAAGTCGTGCTTAAAGTTGTGATCCTCGGGAGTCCGCAGTCATGTGTGATAAATAGCAATCAGCAGCTTCACTCTGGACCCCGTAGCCTGCCCATGGGCTCTAATGCCGCCCACAGAGCTGCTTTGGAGGCAAATGATGCACTTTTAAGTAGCACATTAATATTAAAAAGAGTTCAGTGAGCAGATCAAGGACAAAGCCATTCATTCCTTCATAGGAATTTAAGCCTCTTGTAAAACGCCTGTCACTTCCTCATATGTGTCAGATTGCCCTGGTCTCTTAAAATAGATTCAGCCCATATGCATGGCGATTCACACATGGGGTTAACATTGAATGGTGACAATGCCTTGAAAACACAGAAGGGTGCCTGGCAGTAGGTGACCAATGTAGGAAAGAATATCCATGGAAAGAAAATATTTCTTTTGCTTAACTAAATATACTAGCACTTTTCTTCAGAGGCCATTTTGTCATCATAAACAAGTCTCCTGTTGCTTGAATTTCAGTGTTCCTTTTCTCCTGGGAAAGTGGAGGAAAACCCCAAAAAACTATCTGTACATTTCCCTCAACCTACCTCCTATCTTCCTTTACAATCTTCTCAGTATTTTTTCTTCTTTGACCATGGTTCAGAAGCAGAAGGCAGGCTCTAGCTTAGATCTTGCCCTTTGACGTCTTGGGTAAAATTCCTCAGAATCTATAAAATGTCAGCACTGGACTACCAAAGAGTGTTGGCTTTCTGTCAACAGAAAGTATCTCTTACACCTCTGTGCTTGTTGATGGAATAAATATGAAAAAGAATGTTACATGTAAAAGTCGTGTACGTTTAAAACACTCTATGCAAACTAGATATTAATTTGATGGCTATTACCAGAGATCCTCTCTCTACTGCTTCAAGGAATGTGGGAAAGAAAGATAAGGTGATCAGATAGAAAGAGAAGCCTCACACAGGTGAAGGTCTCCAAAAGCAGACCCTGAACAAAGTTTGGGTCTAAGATGTTTGTTAGGGATCAAAGAAGGGGGCAGAAGCAGAATTGGGCAGAGAAAGAAGTCTAACCGCTCTACAGACCCAACAAATCCATGGCTCCCCCAGGAAGGAGTTCTGGAGAGAAATTTGCCTGTCAGTGTCTCCACTCTGGGCCAAAATGGCCAGGTCTTGAGGCCCTCACTTCACTAGGTCAGTGGTGTGAGATGCCACCAGAGGGGCAGGACATCCAACAAGTTGGTCTCATCAGCTGAGCAGTCTGCTCACTGTACTCCCTGCAGTGGTCAGCAAGTCCTTCTTTGAAGGGTCCCCTGGGCAGCTCCTTTCCAGACCCCAGCAACATGCATACATAGAGGAAAAACCATGTGAGGACACAGCAAGAAGGCAGCCATCTGCAAGCCAAGAAGAGAGGCCTCAGAAGAAAACTTCCCTGCCAACACCTTCATCTTGGACTTCTAGCCTCCAGAACTTTTGGAAAATAGATTTCTGTCATTTAAGCCACCCAGTCTGTGGTATTTTGTTTTGGCAGCCCTAGAAAGCCAACGCAGTCTTTATCCTCCAGGGTGGTATGTTACAGTGAAAGCCGATCACAGACCAGTTAAACACTTATCAGCAAGTAGGCCAAGAGCAGTCATTCAATGTGTGTTATAAGCTGAAGGACTATGGTCTCCTTTATATTATTGCTTGAAAGGATCACTAGATGTAGATGAGACATCTATTGGTTGGCAGGATTCAGCTATATTTCTAGTTGGAGACAGACAACAAAAATCCTCCAGTCAGAGACTATTGTATGGTCTCAGTGTCCCATTACAATGGTTGAAGGCCTTAGAGGTTAGAGTCTATACTCTATGTTCTGTTCATGAAAGTGTGAAAGTACTGTAGAGTGTTTCTAGCTAATCCATATGTCCTGAACACTGCTTATACTAATTATGAGAAAAATTTTAACATCTATTATGCTGATTGTAACTTACACGTATCAATGTAAGTTTATTAATTATAACAAATGTACCACTCTGGTGAGAGATGTTTATAATGGGGGAAGCTAGGCATGTATGAGAACAGGGGGTATATGGGAAATCTCTTTTCCTTCCTCTTAATTTTGCTATGAATTTAAAACTACTCTAAAAAAATGTGAGTTTTCAGGGATTAACTCAGTTTTTTTTCCTTACTACGTCTGTGCTCTTACTAACCATCTTTGTTTAGACTAACTATAGCATTGGTGAGCCTTAATATAATCCAAGATATCATTATTTTGAAATCCAAAAATTAATTTTCTTTGGGGATATCTAATTATCTGAAAACACAACAAGAAATTCGTACAATTTGTGGTCTTGTTTTGCAATAATATATGCTAAATTTTCCCATTCTACTTATTGATAAATATTGATAAAGATACACAGATACAGCTATGGATATACAGATATACACATGCCTACATATACATATATATGCATATATATATATATAAAAATCACAGAAACAAAAGTTCTATGAGGTCCTCAGTAATTTTTCAGAATGTAAAGGAGTCCTGAGACCAAAAAGTTTAGTAACCACGGCTCCTGGCAATGTCTTTTTAGGACACAAACACCATATTTATTTCCAACTTTATGTTTTCTTCCCTTTACCTTGGCTAAAATCACAAGGTTACCTTTGACTTAGAATTAAATTGTTCTGGAATGAATAGTATTATGAGGAGAAAATCAAGGGGAAAGAAGAACAATGTCTAGGGGAAGCACCAACAAGATGAAAGGAAAGACTATCTAAACTAGTAACTAGTCTACTAGTGAACGACTGTGTAGCCCTGTGATAGATTTCCTCTTGCTTCAAGTGGCTGGTTCTCACTTCTTTATGTCCAGGGCAGGGAAGCACCCTTACCCACAGGATTGCCATGCTATGTGAAGGGGTAACCCAGTGCTCAGTATGTCCTCACCTATTTTGCCAAGAGGCAGATGAGCCTTCCTTACTCCTGTTGTGTGATCAAATGGTGTGCATAAGCCAAGAAACTCTACAGGTGTTTCAACAAAGCAGCAGCATTTATAAGATGGCAATGCAAAGTGTTAGGAGACAACTAAATGGCCAACTGCATGCAGTGTAACTGTTTGATAATGAGCAGAAGAGAAGAGATTTTGCCTTCAGCCAAACTTGGTGAATCTTAGCTTTGGGACCAATATCCTGAACCATCATCCTGTCACAGCTGGCCTGTTCTCTGGGAAAAGCAAGGTCCATGGAAGCTCACCGTATTTTAGACCTTAAAGGGCCCAACACTAACCCACTGTGATGAGTTAAGTATATATGAAGCTGACAGATCAAGTTAAGTTCCCTTTTACCTCCCTCTGAATTAAGCTCTTTTCTCTTTCTCTCTTTTTCCTTCCTTGCCCCCTTCCTCCCCCACCCCTTCTTCTTCTCTCTCTTTCTCATTTTATACTAAGAAAAAATGTACTTGGCCAAAAGTCATTTCCCCAAGTGCCAAACATTTGCAGATATTTTCAGATGTAAGCGAAAGACAAAACACAGCAGGTCTAGCTCAGCTGGGTCTGCTAGCACCAGAGCTGTGAAGCAAGAACACCACCAGTGGCCACCCAGCTTCCAAATAATAGGGTGATTGTGTGTGTTTTCTTCCTTTCTTCCCATTCCCAAATATTCAATAAACAGATGAGTTCTCTTTACTTGCCCATTTCTAATATCCAGCCTTAACTTCCAAAACTGCTGATGCATTGGGACACAAACACTAGAGTGGCTGCAGAATTCCTAGGGGACATTGGATTCAAACTGATCTGAGCTACCAGCTCATGCCAGCTTGGGCAGGAAGCCAGAGTCGATTCAGTTCCATCTTATCCTTCCCCCGCAACCTCCAGACTTATCCTGTGTCCTGGATTCTTTACTTCCCCAAACAGACCACATCCATATAATCATCTTTCTGGAAATATGTGGAGGCCAAGAAGGGTTTGTGAGGGGAAATGGCTGATGGATGAGAATAAACAGTTATCTCAAGCCCATCCTTTGAATAAATGCTAATGTAGTTTTATCCAATTCATCTATGTAAGTTTATTGTGTTAGTGAAACACAGAGATTTTGTTTCCATCCTCTGTACTTGTAGGGCCCTGCCTCCAGGGTTGAAGTTGGAAATCTATTTATGTTTGGTGAGAATGGCCCCAGAGGCTCTGCTCACTTCCCCAGAAGCCACTTCAGAGTGAAAGAACTGTGACTGGTAGTGCCTCAACTCTGTTCATATTTATTCCGTCTTCTCCCTCTTAGGTACTGTTTGAGGCCCACCTAGGTCAAACTAAATCTTTTAGAAATCCTCACAAGCTTCATCTGAGCTTCTTATTTCAAACTGGGGGTAATTCCAATTATCACGTTACCAGTAGCTCATAAACATACAGGCCATGACTCACTCAGCTCCCAACTGAATACAAACTTAGGAGTGAAGTATTTCTAAAGGTCCCAGACATTAGTTAGCATTGTCTTCTGTCAAAGGGCAGCAGTGGGGTCGAGGATGCTTATTTTCACCTTCAAATATCAACTTATCTTTGTCAGTGCCAGGAAACATCTTGTCATTTCTCATTTTTTGATGAACTAAAGGGACAGCAAATTAGTCTACAACATTTGTAAGGGTAAAATCTTTAGTAGTAGCGGCAGAAGCAGGAATAGTAGGAGTAGCAGTATTAGTATTAAAAATGATTTATATTGGCAGAAACTACCAAAAGCTATTGGTAGCTCTACCTTGCTACTGCTCACTCTAAAGGTGAGAAAGCCAAGCATTTCTCTTCCCCAGGTTTCCCTGAAATGAGGGGCTGCCCATGACATGTGAAGAAAACTTTCTGGGAACTTAGGAGGCCCTAGAGAAACTTCTCTTCCTTCATATAAAAGGACAATGAATGATGAAGCTTATATGAAATTTTCCCTTTCTACTGCCTTAAATGTTAAGATCCTGGCCAGAAGTAGAGCTGCGACACTGTGACCATGAAGGACAAGTCAAGAAAATGACAACAGAGACAAATCTAACCTCTAACCTCGTCAAGCCACCAAGACAACGCCAGTTACTGCAAAGTTCTGCATTCCTCATCACATGAGAAAAGCAAATCCAGCGGCCATCCTGAAGTTTAGCTTTCTATCTGTGATATGGAGGATACAGGTACATACTTTGCAGTGGTGACTGTGGAAATCTTTTTAAGTCTGAGAATCACATTGTAAACTATTAAATTCTACTAGAATGTAAGAAAGGCATTGTTTGGGGAGGGTAGTAGATTGGATCATTCATGCTTTTAAATCCCTATCCATAAGTGTTAATTGTGTGTCTAATATTCACTGAGTAATCCTCTAGTTTTTGAAAGTGCACAAAGGACCCAGTCCTTAAGGAGTTTACAATTTATTAAGTGACTCCTTCATTAAGTCATCTAATTCCTGATATAACACCACAGAGAATAAAACAAAGAATTATTAAACTATTTATTGCTAAATTACAAGATACTGAGTGCTAGTTCTACATAAATTTGAATAATAATCTTTAAGATATCTTAAGTGCTTATTATGTTCCAAGCATTATTCTAAATATTTTACATGAACTAAGTAATTGAATCCTAGGATAACCCTGTGAATAAATATATTACTTTCCCCCATTTTCTCATAGTGAAATTAAAGTGCAGTGGGGTTACACGCATTGACTAAGTTCACAGATGGTAAGTGGCAGAGCCAGGTCTGAATCCGGGCACCCTGGCTCGGCTCCACTGCTCTCCTGGAAAGATCAAAATGTCAGACCACTTGTTTGTAACCCCTGCTCTGTTGTTTACCTAGTTCTGTGACCTAGGACACAGTATTTATAAACCTGTTTTCTCATCTTCAAGATGAAAATAATAGCTACCTAATTGGGTTATTTTAAAGAATAAATCAGTAGTGTATGCAAAGCACCTTGTGAAGTAACTGGCACATACTACAGCCTTGAAAATGGTTTCTCCTATTGGACTGGTGGAGAACACCCACCTCAACACCCATTCCATTAGGGGCAAGGAGAGGGAGACAACCCTCCAGAATGTGTTGTAGCTCTTGAAATTCAAGTTCTGCTCAGGAAATTGTCAGATATTTTTAGAAAAATTATTTCTAGGTCATTGTTTCAACACTAGCAAGATAAACGTCCTGCTAACTCTCTTATGAGACAATTTTATTTTCTGGAAAAAAATATCTTATCTTGGTGTGGGAGATTGTTAGGAAAACTAGTGATGAAATTAGTCACAGTTCATACAGGTAGAAAGATGGAAAAGAATGGGAGTCATAATTCATCTACTTCATAAATATATACTGAATGCTCACCATGTGCCATACCTGTTCTAGTTGCTGCCAACCCAGCCTCCGACCCACCTCATAGTGTATTAAGGTGCTACAGTATCAAGGTCCTCCCTTTAAGACTATGTAAAGGAGGGTCCTGCCACACAGAGGTGCATCATTTTCCTCCTAAAGCAGAAAATGCTGGGATAGGTGGGTATGGGGAGAGGGGAATGGTGAATTTCATTAATTCACTTATTTAAATTAGACAAGTATTTACCTCATAAAACTCAGAGAGAGCGAGAGAGACAAGATGGATAGACTTGGCATAAATGAATGAGTTTCTGAGCAGAGGCCAGAGATGTTTCTCAAGGACAGGTATAGATGGATCATGATACTATATGACTCAGAATATCTAAAGGGAATTAGAAGGAAACTATGTTTTGGGGAAAGATCCCAAGAATGACGAGGAGAGCTATCACAAGGCAATGGAGAGGATCCGAATAAACTGCCTGCCACATAATATAAGTAGGGGCTATCAGTCTAGAGCTTAAGGTCTCAGGATAACCCAGTGCTATCTCACCAGGGAAAGATAAGTTTCCTTGGACCATCATGACCAGACATTCTCCTGCTGAAGGGTGGCCTGGAACCAATCCTTGTCCATAGAGGGATAGAAAAAGAGTGGCTGGAACCAATGCAAATGGTTCTCATTTGTATTCAATCAATGCATGTCTTCTGCCTTCCTGTGGCTAATGGGAAGGGGTCCCATTAGAGCTGCCTTCTCTTAATCATCACATTGGGGGAGCTTCAATTATTTATATAGTAATCAACTCTGAGTGGAGAGCAACTCCACTTAATAAATGAACAGGGACTAAAATGGACATTATGGCAACAACTCACAGTGCCAGTTTAACATAGGCCAACTGTGGGTTCTCCACCTCCACCTCCAGGAAGAGAGAAGTTGTGACATAATTAATTGAGGCCTCTTTTCCCCAGAGGACCTTCCTCTCTTCTGTGTGAAACTAGACATGTCTCCTGAGCCAGTCCCTGACTCGAGGGGCAAATTCCTGGGCTGATCTTTATGCTGCCAGTAAAGTTCTCTCTGCCCTCTTGGTTCTTGCAGCCCAGTCACACTCCTTGATTCAAGTTATGCATTTAACTATTTGGGGGTGCTATCGCTCTAGCCTGTTTAAATCTTTTCTTATCTTGAATCTGTCAACAAATATAGAGCCAAACCCTGCAACTTGGTGTCACCCATACAAATGTGATATGCATTCCGGTTTTTGCAACATGGAAACCCTTAATAGAAATGCTGGGGAGACAGGACCAAGAACACAACCTGTTTCTTGGCACTGAATATGACATTCCTAACTGGAATTGATGTATTAATGAAAATACTATGACTAGTCAACAAGGAATGGGCTGACCTAACGGTAAAACTGTCTTCTACACACTTCTTTGTCTTTTCCCTGTAGAATATAATCAGAGATCTTGAAAAATCTAGATTTAGAAAAACCTGTTCCTCAGACTTATTTAAGCCACAGTGTAACATTCATTTATTAAGCTGCTACCATGTATCAGATCCTTTCCTACAACACAAGATTAACACTTAGTGGCATAGAATTGCTATCAAAAACTAAAATACCTCTCATCTGTCATTACATGTTTTTAGTGAACCCGTGAAGGCTTCAATACTGATAGCTTTTTTAAAGATTATTTTTCACAAGATGGAAATTTAAAAATTAATTCTGAAACTTCTGAGATATGGAACTTACTAACATGTTTCCAGAATGCACATTTCCTAAGTTTTTGTTCTCAGAACACTTACCTATTTCTTATTTTCTTATACCATTCCCATTCCCATTTTTCACAAAATTCTCCAAAGAATAATGAGAGTTCCACAATCATTTTATGTTTTTTTTTCTCTATGCTGTTGTATAGTTACTCAAAACCAGACACCTGAGAACCTCAATGCATTGGCATACACTATCATAGTAACACTACAGAAATACCACTGTCATATATGCTGCATCACTCCTAAAAATGTTTTGGACAAGCTTCCTATTACCCATTGTATCAGTCTCAAACTTCATTGGCTGATTTACAAGACGTTCTAGAAATTGATTTCTTCTTACTTGGTTCAAATTATTCTGACTGTTTCTCAATTCTCATTTCCCTCTTAGTTAAGCTGGCTCACACTGTCCATTTTTATTTCTAGGCTTCTGCTCATGCTATTTTCCCACAGTGAAATGTCCCAAACCTCTTTTCCTCCCTATTTAAATGCCAACACTTACTTTAATTTTTTTCTCCTTCAGGAAGTCATCATCTACTATTAACATCCCACACTGATCTATCTCTTTCTATTACTGATTAGTCACTCACTGTGTGGTTCAACAATTTTCTAATTGTTTCATCTGTGTAAGGCTTATTTTATCAGATACAAGCTAAATGCCTCAAAATGTCTTTGTTTTGCTCCCTGTGCCTGGGAGGGGTTGAGTACATGTTCTACTTGGTACAACACCTTAATTGCTGTACAATTAAGTATCAAATATAAGCCATGATATGTAAAGAAATTTTGAAAATGCAGCTTATTAGGATTCCTGAACGTTTTAGAGATAATCTCACACAGGTCACAACTTCAGATGTTCCACTGCAATTGTCAATTTTCACCAGCATTTTACATCACATTTGACAGAGCCATTTCCATAACCCATGGTATCTCTCTTCTGTCCTGGAATATGAAAACTCCCCTTGGGACATCTAATGAACCCTTTAATTGTAAAAGACATATCCAAGCAGGAGGATAAGTTCTATAAGCCCCAATAATTGTCTCAAAAATCAATGCATTCTTACAGTTTTTGAAATGCAAACAGGCAAAGATAATAGAAACATTTTTCGTTGGGTTTTCAAGATAACTGAGTTCATTGAAAAAGAAAAAACACATGTGTGTGGAGTCTGGCATAGTATGTTTGCTCAATAAGCTATTAATATAGAAAAGAAACTGAGCCTCACTGAACCATGTGGGTTGGAGTCAGACAGCTACAAACATATCTAGTTAAAATAATTCTAAGTCATTCAAAATGTCTCACTATGGAGGGCTTCAGGCGACCTTGAATGAGAGTTCCAGGTTTGTGCTCCCTGCACAGTGCTGTGTCATAGGTGATGATTTGAGGTGACAGGAAAAAGAAAACTGCATTATGCTGGTGGTCGAAAACAATCACAGAGTAGCTTTAGATATGGATGGAATAATTTGAATTTAGATATTACAAACCCTTAAAGGCAGAAAAGTTCAGTGATAGTAATGACTGAAGCAGAAATTCCTGGAGAGCATCTTAACCTTCAAATGCTTTTTCAGTCTAGTCTGCTTCTTTGCTGAACTTCCCTTACAGCCTTGGGTGAGCTCCATAGGAGCTTACACATCCTTAGATCCTTGTCACATCCTTAGATACAGATGGAGACATTTGTCCTTCCTAGTCAATTGATGAAAAAAGGGTTGATACTCAAATATTAAACCTAATTTCTTGATCATTCTGGGTTTTGTTTGTTTTATTGGTTGGTTGGTGGGTTATTTAAGGACAAGATTAAGTTGGCTTTTTACAATGAACATTGATGAACTTGATCTTATTTCAATCTTATTTGAAACTCTTGTGTCAGTTTAACTCTATCAATCCTTTCTTCCTCTCTTTCCAGTGTGTTTTACAACATTCTTTCTAAAAATATGCTTAATCTTCCACCAATGGAAATTAAGTTATATATTTTTACATTATAGACTCAAAATTAGATGAGGGTTCCAAATAACAAAACCCAGTGGACAGGCCTGACATTCATTCTCGTGGCAGATGAGATTTCCTAATATATTAACATTAAAAAGAAAGCAATGGAATGGAGCCAGATGACATAATACGGAAATTTACACTCTTATGTGGAAACTAGAGGTAGATAAGTGTAGGCTGGAGGTCTGTATGAGAATAGGGTCAGGAAGGTGGGAAAGGAACATACATATATAAAGTACACGCAAACTGTCAACTATCACAGTTAAATACTCAATCTCAGTGCTCATACCTACAAAGTCTATTACCTCTCAAATAATTGTCTTAGTTAATCCAGTCTAACACAAGTACTGGTACAAAAAAATTTGTCTATATGCCAACTAACCAGTTCCAAAGTTTTTTCCTTTCTTTAGTCCAAGAATAAGCATTTTTGCATGAGAGCAAACTTGAAACCACTATGTGAGGTAAGTGTTTTATATTCCCCACATTACAGAGGAGGAAACAGAAGCTCAGAGAGCTTGATCAATTTTCTCAAGGTAAAAATAACTAGTGAGAAGTGGAGTCAAGGGTTTAACCTAGTGTTTATCAGACTAAAAACCACTCTTTCCAGTACACCATGATGACTCTAAAGGTAAATATTAAGAAAAGGCAAAAAGAAAAGTAGAAAGAAAAGAAAAAATGGAGGGAAAAAACCTTGCAACATGAATCTCTAAGGAGGGAACAAAAATAATGATAAGGCAGGGAGAGTGTTCAGATGGAAAGAAAAATTGGATAGGGAAATTTGTCTTAAAGTCTCAAGTAATGCTTATTTCTACATAAGAAAAGTAAAATGTATCAGTTTTTCATTTAAATAAAATACAAGCAAGAGCTAATTTTAATAGAAATGCTATTTTTCTTAAAAAGAGGAGTCTGGGATCTGTCTTAATGTTTTAATTAACTTTGCCATTATTGATATAGTCTATATTTATACATAAATCTGGTTTGCCTCCATTTGTTTTTTAAAAATCACGTTAAACACCAGCAAAAAGCTACACTGTGAATCTTAAGAATAAGTTTGACTGATATTTCCACTTTTCAACTATTTCTTTTCGTATCAGGAATACACTCTGACAGGCTTAATGTATGTTACCTGCATTTTTTGCCATCTAGAACCCTGCAAGATAAACTTTAGTTTTAGCCTTTCAAGTCCTTAAGGAGTTGCAATGCTATTTCAGGGATTTTGTTATTATCCAGGTACAGCTATGAAAAGTACTTTTAAACACAGTCCGCAAACCTCCGTGAAGGCTATCATGTTTGAAATATAAAGCTCAGAAAATTAGCCTCTAAAATGAATTAGATCTACCTGGAGTCCAGAAATCCTCCCTGGAGATGATGTCAGAGCCTTTACTCAAGAAATGTCTAAGCACTTTGTTGGTGTGCAGGGGGGAAAAACCTCAGGAATTCTCCTCCCTGGATTTAATGTCCCCAGGTTTAAAATGTAAGTATTAGAAGCTGAGCCCTCGACCATCTCCCTTCATTTCTTGACATCTTTACGACAATGTATGGTGCAGTACCTCTCTTTGCTGCAATTACTGAACAGACAGCACTGTAGGCAATGCAAGTTGCTCTTAAGGGCAGCAATTCATTCTGAAGATGTACAAACATAAACTCTCAATCGTGGCAGGCTTCTACGAAACCTGAGCACTATCTGTGAATTTTTGCACTCTCCTTTTTAATCATTCTGTTAGCTCACCTCTAGAACCCAGTGGCCTAATTTACTAATTAATAACTATTATTACTTAGTGGAATTGAAAACTGAAATTACTGCCTGCCTTAAACGTAATAAAAATTGGCAATCCATTCAGAGTTTTTTGAGGGGCTGCTTCATTTATTGCACAATCCTGGCAGCTGGGTAGATGTCATTGTCTGCTTGCTCCATGGCCCTCATTGTTAGATGGGATGGAAGGGAGGTGGCGGATTGTTTCTCTGACACATTCAGACTAGAAGAGAAATGGTATATATTGCAATATACACCTGTAGGATTTTAATAGACAATACTCATTCAACCAATAATTACACGATTTAAAAATGTCTGTCTTCTTTATTTGTGTTTGGTCCTCCTAGCCCCAGCTTCTCTTCATAACTTAACAAGTGATTTCTAATCTCAATTTCTTTCTTTATTTGCTAAATGAAAAGTCCTAAAAGAGAAATGGATGATGTAAGTTCACTGTCTCTCATACAACCAAATCAGTTAGTAACCAGGTTAAATCAAGGGGAAATTAAGCAGAAATTATTACCATCAGCATTTTTCCTTGTTGTAGATGCCCTTACAGTTGGCCAAGTCAAATCTGTTTATAGCAACAAAGTTTGTCCTTCCAACCTACCCTTCTGTTTTCTACTACCATTTCCAGTAGAGGTACCAATATTATTTCTCATTGCCTTGATCCACATTAACTTTCAACAGTCATTACAATATGTTTGCAAATTAATGAATATTTGTCTGTTCAATCTGAAGCCTAGTGTCTACATATGTCAAGTACCAGTGGAGATGCTGAGATTACAGACATTCAGAAATCCTATTCCTACACTCAAGGAGCACATCATATAGCAGGGAAACCAATGTAGGAAGCACGTGAGAAGCACTATGAAAAAATATCTTCAAGGGGCACAATAAAATTCTGAAGAACAGCACCCTAAAGACTGAAGGTCAAGTCTGGAAAATTTATAACTACAAAGAGAAAAAATCAGTGCCCCTCAAACCACATAATCTGGTCCAGATAATCCTAAAACCAATTATGAAGGCAGTTCCTCAAAAGGAGGCGAAGAGTTATCAAGAAAGCAGATGCAACAGGCTAGGAAAAGATGCCTAAATATGTGGCATACCTAGTGTGGGTCCCTACTCAGCTTAGCAGATAATTCGCTTCTGTTTGCTAGTATTTTGTTGAGGATTTTTGCATCGATGTTCATCAGTGATATTTGTTTATAATTTTCTTTTTTTGTGATATCTTTCTCTGGTTTTGGTATCAGGGTGATGGTGGCCTCATAGAATGAGTTTGGGAATGTTCCTCCCTCTGCTATATTTTGGAAGAGTTTGAGAAGGATTGGTATTAGCTCCTCTCTAAATGTTTGATAGAATTCGCCTGTGAAGCCATCTGGTCCTGGACTTTTGTTTGTTGGAAGATTTTTAATTACAGTTTCACTTTCATTACTTGTGATAGGTCTGTTTATATTTTCTACTTTTTCCTGGTTCAGCCTTTGAAAATTGTACCTTTCCAAGAATTTGTCCATTTCTTCATGGTTGCCCATTTTATTGGCATATAGTTGTTTGTAGTAGTCTCTTATAATCCTTTTATTTCTGCAGTATCAATTGTGATTTCTCCTTTTTCATTTCTAATTTTATTGATTTGTGTCCTCTCCCTTTTTTTCTTGATGAGTCTAGCTAAGGGTTTATCAATTTTGTTTATCTTCTCAAAGAACCAGCTTTTAGTTTTATTGATCTTTGCTACTGTTTTCTTCATTTCTATTTCATTTATTTCTGTTCTGATCGTTATAATTTCTTTCCTTCTACTGACTTTGGGTTTTCTTTTTCTTTCTCTAGTTGTTTTAAGTGTGGGGTTAGATTGTTCATTTGAAATTTTTCTTGTTTCTTGAGGTGAGATTGAATTGCTATAAACTTCCCTCTTAGAACTGCTTTTGTTGCATCCTATAGGTTTTGGGTTGTCGTATTTTCATTGTCATTTGTTTCCATGTATTTTTTTGATTTCTTCTTTGATTTCTTCAGTGATCTCTTGGTTATTTAGTAGCACACTGTTAGCCTCCATGTATTTGTGGTTTTTTACAGTTTTTTCCTGTAACTGATTTCCAATCTCATAGCATTGTGGTCAGAAAAGATGCTTGATACGATTTCAATTTTCTTAAATTTTCCAAGGCTTGTTTTGTGACCCAAGATGTGATCTATCCTGGAGAATGTTCCATGTGCACTTGAGAAGAAAGTATATTCTGCCACTTTTGGGTGGAATGTTCTATAATTATCAGTTAGATCTATCTGGTCTATTGTGTCATTTAAAGCTTGTGTTTCCTTATTTATTTTCTGTTTGGATGATCTGTCCATTGGTGTAAGTGGGGTGTTAAAGTCCCCTACTATTATTGTGTTACTGTCGATTTCTCCTTTCATGGTTGTTAGTGTTTGCCTTACATAATGAGGTGCTCCTATGTTGGGTGCATAAACATTTATAATTATTATATCTTCTTTCTGGATTGATCCTTTGATCATTATGTAGTGTCCCTCCTTATCTTTTGTAACAGTCTTTATAAGTCCATTTTATCTGATACGAGTGTTGCTACTCCAGCTTTCTTTTGATTTCTGTTGCATGGAATATCATTTTCCATCCCTTCACTTTCAGTCTGTATGTGTCCCTAAGTCTGAAGTGGGTCTCACTGCTGTCTTTTTTTTTTTTTTTTTAATGAGTGGGATTGTGTTCCCATCTTACTGGTTGTTTGGCCTGAGGCTTCCAACACTGGAGTTTGTAGGCTGTTAGGTAGAGCTGGGTCTTGGTGCTGAGATGAGGAAGTCTGTGAGGATTCACTCCAATGAATATTCCATTGGGTCTGAGGTTCTCTGTTAGTCCAGTGGTTTGGACTCAGCGCTCCCACCGCAGGAGCTTCGGCCTGACCCCAGGCTCAAGAACCAAGATCTGCAAGCCATGTGGGACAGCCAAAAAAAAAAAAAGAACAATAACAAAGTAAAAAATAAAATTAGACTAGGAAACTATCAGATATGTTAGAAAGAATGTAAAAATAAAAATATAGATGAATCAAAAACCAGAAGGTACATCAGTACCACAATAGTAAAAAAAGAGGATGAGGGGGATAAAAAAAAAAGGGTGGAAAGGCTTTGGCTATAGAGGGTGGGGCTTAAGCAAGGGCAAGGTTTGGGCAGTGGGTGGGGCCAATGCTCACAACCCACAGGGCTGGAAAAGGCCCTGGGAGCTGTGGGGGGTTGGGCTTAGGCTCAAGGAACAGAAGGGGTCCATTCGTGCCCCTCACCCCTGGTCTCAGAGGGCAGGGCACCTCACCTGGGGCCCAGCAGGCTTCCTGGGCTCAAATAGGCTGGGAAAAATGCACTCCTCTCCTCTCCTGCTCCTCCGGTCTGGGAAGGCCCCTCCCGCCTGCCTCTCCTGATCTCCCCAGCCTCCCTCCTATGCCCCCAGGACCAATGCGTCTGGGGGGAGGAGGGAGACTTGGAGGGCAGGGAACTGGCCTGGGAGCTCAGCAGGCTCCCTGTGCCCGGGTATGCAGAACAATCGCCCTCCTCTCCTCTTCTGCTCTTCCCGAAGGGCCCCTCTTGCCTGCCTCTCCTGATATCCCCAGCCTCAGGGGTGCCAATCCTGTCTGGCCTCCACTTCTCCTACCCCCTCAGTCCCCCTACATCCTACTCTGACCCACAGGCTAAATCTAGTCATTAGCATGTTTTTGTAAATAGTTTTACTGGAACTCAGCCACACCCACTTATGTATTTTCTAAGGGCCAAACAGCAGACAGTGGTAGTTGAGACAGAGGCAGTATAGCCTGAAAAGCCTAAAATATTTACCATCTGGCTCCTTATGGAAAAATTTTGCTAACCCCTGGTATAAATTAACAATCCCATATTTGCAATATCTCAAATCTAAAATATTTTGAAATGACTTTGGCAGCAAAACCTGAACTGGTCTGAAATCCTTTGGTAGCAATGGCACAACCTTACCTGAATTGATCTGAGCCTATTTATAGCTTTTATTTATCCCACTGGGAATATTTGCATGATTCACAGAAGAAATACTGATATGCCTTATTAAAGGGAGCTGGCCCAGACACCACTGGGGGTGTTGTAACATTCAGTATACATCTCTCTAAACTCCAAAATATTCTAAATCCTGAAAAATATCTGGCCCCAAGAGTTTTGGATTGGATTTAGTGGAGCGAAGATGTCAAAACTCTAAGATAAAAAAACATTTTTTAAAAACGATTTCATTATTGCACATGATTAAGGGTATCAAGTATATGAAGTGGGAATGGGAGAGCCGTGTTAAATGCCACTCAGCACTATAGGAGTTTTCAGACAGAGACAATGTTGTGACATGAATGATGTGCATTTTGTATTGAGGTTTGCAGGCCTCCAAGTGTACATGGGGAAACAGCAATATCGTTGATATTAAAAAGAGAGCTAAATGCTAAGACAGATTTGAAATACTGCTTCTGTTATTCTATGAGAAAAGCAGCATTCTTACTTTCAAGTGTCCTGTGATGTTTACTTTTAGTTCTTTAAAAGGTGCAGTCCTATAGCAGTAATAACTTTACAATATGAGGAAACTAAGTTTCACCTTAGGAATTCATGGATCTTGGGAAATGACCAAAAGACAGATTAAAAAGTCTTTCATTGTAAGACTAAACTTTAGTCAGTTTCTAAACCTGAATCTCAGGCATGGCTAGAGAGGGTTGCTTTCAAGCAATCAAAGAGTTAACACTGGTGCGTGTGTTTGTGTGTTTCCTTCTCACCACCTCCAAGACAAAAAGCTTAGCCAGCAGCACCATGATAGTGCTTTATGGCAGGGAAAAGAAGTGGACATAAAAACATAATATGTCTGATAGGTGCACAAAGTAAGTAGCAGCCTGAGTCATCAGAAATCAAAGAAGGAGAGATTTTTACACTGAATATTTTGATTCCAGAAAAACTATTGCATAGCACCCATAGCATGTTCAGAAGGCCCTGAGTCACACACAGGAGTCAGAGAAGCTCAAAGGCTGTAAACAAAAACAAGTCAACATCAAGAGTTTCTTCTCTGAATAACCAAAATAAGCAAGAGGAAAGCAGGGTTCAGTGCACATGGCTGGTACCCATATCTCTACATGTCTGATTAGGGGTGGAATGAAAGGGGATTTGGATCGCTTTAGCAGTCTTATTGACTTTGGCCAGTGGATCAACCATGCAGTAATTTGGCATTACCAGCAGACATCACACCATTCCACACAGCTTTTAACTTGGTATTGTATCCGTAGTCTTTCCAAAGAATGTCTCCCTTTCTTTTTAGATCTCAAAATAATTAATGAGAAATGCAGACATATTCTTAAAAATATGAACACTCAAAAAGCCAAACTGATAAGCCATACAGAATTGACACAAGCTGCCAAAAGTGGAGGTTATGTTTCTTTGCCCAATTATCAAAGAGGTCGCATGCCACACAGAATGGACAGCAGATTAATTTGATGAACTCTCTGGGTATAGTAGACTTTGAAATCTAAAAGGAGGCCTTCATGCCAGTGCAATTACATCAATATTATATGGTGTCAACCCTTGGCAGGACTTTTTCCCCTCAGCCAGCAATCATATATAAAATATCTCTTAACAGTATTGTCTTACAATGGTGTGTGTGTGTGTGTGTATACATATATATGGCAAAAAATTATCAACATCAGGGCTCAAAATGATCTAGTACAGGAATAGGCAAACCTTTTCAAGTAAAGGGCCAGATAGTAAATAGTCTAAGCTCTGCAAGCCCTAGCATCTGTAGCAACTACTCAAATCTGCCATTGTAGCAGAAAAGCAGCCTTAGACAATATATAAATGAATGGGTGTGGCTGTAACTTGCTGCCCCCTAATCCAGTGCACAGAGCTCTACTGAGAATGGAATTGAGGCCAGATCTGTGACAGAATTCAGTATTCCTGAAACTACCCTTCAGCTATCTATGCCTCCAGGGAATCAGTACTTCTGAAACCTCCGGGTTTGATTAAGGTACTGGTATATTTGGAGACCTAAAAGAGTGAGAAGGTGGTAATTCTCTCTGTAGGTTTTCTAATCATTTCCTCTGTGGTTTCTTTGGAATATTACTCAACTTTTCTGTACTCCTAATCCTAAAATTGTGATATCACTATCTAGTACTCCAGAATCAAAAATCAGAAAGGCATACTGAGTGCCCTGGAAATTAATGTTGAGCAGTCTTAACAAAAGGAGATTAAATCATCTTAAACATAGATTTAGAAGGCCTGCAAACTCAGGACCATCTTCACTACTTCAAATGAAGGTATTAACAGGTTTAGATGTACAGAATCCATTATTTTTATTTTATTTATTTATTTTTTTAAAAGAAAAGAGAGGAAGAAAAACTAATCATTCTTAGCAAGAGTTTTTTTTTAAACATCTTTATTGGAGTATAATTGCTTTACAATGTTGTGTTAGTTTCTACTGTACAATAAAGTGAATCAGCTATATGTATACATATATCCCCATATCCCCTCCCTCTTGCATCTCCCTCCTACCCTCCCTATCCCACCCCTCTAGGTGGTCACAAAGCCCCAAGCTGATCTCCCCGTGCTATGCAGCTGCTTACCACCAGCTATCTATTTTACATTGGGTAGTGTATATTTGTCAGTGTTACTCTCTCACTTTGTCCCAGCTTAACCTTCCCCCTCCCCGTGTCCTCAAGTCCATTCTCTACATCTGAGACTTTATTCCTGTCCTGCTCCTAGGTTTTTCAGAACAATTTTTTTTAGATTCCATATATATGTGTTAGCATACGGTATTTGTTTTTCTCTTTCTGACTAACTTCACTCTGTATGACAGACTCTAGGTCCATCCACCTCAGGACAAATAACTCAGTTTCATTCCTTTTTATAGCTGAGTAATATTCCATTATATATATGTGCCACATCTTCTTTATCCATTCATCTGTTGATAGACACTTAGGTTGCTTCCATGTCTTGGCTATTGTAAACAGTGCTGCAATGAACATTGGTGTATGTCTCTTTTTGAATTATGGTTTTCTCAGGATATATGCCCAGTAGTGGGACTGCTGGGTGATATGGTAGTTCTATTTTTAGTTTTTTAAGGAATCTCCATACTGTTCTCCATAGTGGCTGTATCAATTTACATTCCCACCAACAGTGCAAGAGGGTTCCCTTTTTTACACACCCTCTTCAGCATTTATTGTTTGTAGATTTTTTGATGTTGGCCATTCTGACTGGTGTGAGGTGATACCTCATTGTGGTTTTGATTTGCATTTCTCTAGTGATTAGTGATGTTAGCACACTTTCATACAGATTGGCAATCTGTATGTCTTCTTTGGAGAAATGTCTATTTAGGTCTTCTGCCCATTTTTAGATTGGGTTGTTTGTTTTATTGATATTGAGCTGCATGAGCTGTTTGTATATTTTGGAGATGAAGCCTTTGTCCATTGATTCATTTGCAATTATTTTCTCCCATTCTGAGGGCTGTCTTTTCGTCTTGTTTATGGTTTCTTTTGCTGTGCAAAAGCTTTTAAGTTTCATTAGGTCCCATTTGTTTATTTTTGTTTTTATTTCAATTACTCTAGGGGGTGGGTCAAAAAGGATCTTGCTGTGATTCATGTCATAGAATGTTCTGCCTATGTTTTCCTCTAAGAGTTTTATAGTGTCTGGCTTTACATTTAGGTCTTTAATCCATTTTGAGTTTATTTTTGAATATGGTGTTAGGAAGTGTTCTAATTTCATTCTTTTACCTGTAGCTGTCCAGTTTTCCCAGCACCACTATTGAAGAGGCTGTCTTTTCTCCATTGTATATTCTTGCCTCTTTTATCAAAGATAAGGTGACCATATGTGCATGGGTTTATCTCTGGGCTTTCTATCCTGTTCCGTTGATCCATATTTCTCTTTTTGTGCCAGTACCACACTGTTTTGATTACTGTAGCTTTGTAGCATAGTCTGAAGTCAGGGAGCCTGATTCCTCCAGCTCCGTTTTTCTTTCTCAAGATTGCTTTGGCTATTCAGGGTCTTTTGTGTTTCCATACAAACTGTGAAATTTTTTGTCCTAGTTCTGTGAAAAGTGCCATTGGTAGTTTGATAGGGATTGAACTGAATCTGTAGATTGCTTTGGGTAGTATAGTCATTTTCACAGTGTTGATTCTTCCCATCCATGAACACAGTATATCTCTCCATCTGTTTGTATCATTTTTAATTTCTTTCATCAGTGTCTTATAGTTTTCTGCATACAGGTCTTTTGTCTCCTTAGGTAGGTTTATTCCTAGGCATTTTATTCTTTTTGTTGCAGTGGTAAATGGGAGTGTTTCCTTAATTTCTCTTTCAGATTTTTTGTCATTAGTGTATAGGAATGCAAGAGATTTCTGTGCATTAATTTTGTATCCTGCTACTTTACCAAATTCATTTATTAGCTCTAGTAGTTTTCTGGTAGCATCTTTAGGACAGAATCAATTTAGATAGAGATAGACAGGTGAATTGATAGATAGATGATAGGTAATCAGTATAGAAACATGAATATGAACACATATTTTCTAGTTGTCTGTCAAGAGGGCTTACACCTTAGTAACAGTGAGCACACCTAGAGCCCAGATCCTGTTTAAAGGCCTTTCTCCAGGAAAGGAACCGTGAGTCCTTGAAGAGATAGATACCGCCAGGACTGAAACTGAGAATACAATATGATCCTCAACATCTTTTGTGCTACAAATTAAGAAAATGCGCAAGGAATAATAAGGACTTGTCAAAAAGATATAGAAGCAACTTGAAGTGGTCACCACTGTCCATATTGGGACAATTTGAACAATAAAGTAAATAATGGCAGTAAGAGATTATTCCCTATAGAATAAAAGAAGAATGTATGAGCATAAACTGATATAAGTAAATGAATAAATAAATGAGGTGGGAAAATTTTCTTCGAAACAGTAGAATTACAATTGATAGATGAAGAAGAAATGATATAATTTTAAAAATCAACATAATAATTATTTTAGGCAAAAATCATCAGTAGATACTAAATTATTTGGTAAAATTGTGGTGAGAAACAAGATATCTATATTGTCTCAGGTTATCTCCCCACAAGACATTTATTAATTTGGGAAATGTAAAATTGTGATTTTATAGTGGAAAAACCTAGCAGACAGTATCTTAACAAGTGATCAAAGTTAGTATCACAAGTAAGGATGCAAATCAATACCATGGGTCTCCTAATATGATGCGCTGAGAATGACATAGTATTTCTTCATGGAATTCCTGCCAAAATACACGAACTGAATATAATTATCAAGAAATATTGGCAAACTTAAATTGAGGAACATTTTAGAAAATATTAGGCCTGTGCTCTTGAAAATGTCAGGGTTATGAAAAACAACAACAACAAAAACTGAAGACATGTTTAAAATGAAAGGAAACTCAAGAGATATGGCAACTAAATAAAACACTGGACCCTGGAACATGAGAAAACCTTGCTTTTCTTTCTTCATAAAGGACAATAGTGGGACAATTGATAAAACTCTCTTTAGGTCTAAGGATTTGATTAATAGTATTGTGTTGATGATAATTTGTTAATTTTGATAAATGTCCTGTGATATTTAGAGAGAATGATAAAACAAATGTGGTGGAATGTTAATAGAGGAGACTCTGTGGAAGAATATATGGAAAATCTTGGTACAATTTTTGCAACTTTCCTGTAAGTCTGAATTTTTTTTCAAAATAAGAAGTTTAAAAAGAAAAATGTATGGGTCTAGAGCCAGAGTGTCCATGTTTGACTCATGGCTATGAATTTATTACTTTGGGCAGTGTTATGGGGTGGGTTGTACCACAACAAATCATATATTGAAGTCCCAACCCCAGTATCTGAGAAGGTAACTCCATTTGGAGATACAGTCTTTAGAGAGATAATTTTTGTGTGAACCAAAAGATATAAAATTTTTGTACATCAAATTAAAAAAAATCAAAGGCAAACAACAACTAGAGGGAAGAGGCTGCAAATATGATAACTCAAACTTGAGAGAAAATTCTAAGCCATTGAAACAAAACAAGCAAAGTAAAGGGGAAGGCAATTCCCCAAAGGGGAAATTCAAATGGCTAACAAACGTGGAAAAATATTTTGGCTATTAAAGAGGAAAGGTAAATGTAAACAAGTTGTTTGCCTTTTGTTTGGTTCTGTTTGGTTTTCTGTTCATATTTCTATTAAATTTACAAAAAAAATGAAGAAATAAAAAAATTCAATGTTGATAGCATGTAGTTAAACAGGCTTTCTCATACATTGTTGATTGGAGTTAATTTTCCTCAATATTTTGGAAAGGACTTCTCTAATAGAAGTTAAAATACCATAAAGATGTTTATTATCATCTCAATTACATTACTATCAGGAATGTAGTCTATGGAAATTGTCAGAAATGCTAATAAAGATGTATGCAAAAAGACATTCATTTCAACGTGTTTTTAATAATGAAAAATAAACAAGAAACAACCAAATCATCCATCACATTAATGGAGAAATGATAGGTAAATTCTTTTATACATAAGCTGAACTCTATGAAATTGCCAATTTAAGAAGTCTAAAAATAAAAGGTTAAATATCAGCAGTTTCATATAATTCAATCTAATATATGCAATGGGTTCTTTCACATTTGTTAAACATGTTTCTGAAAAAAATTGGAATAATAAGAGGAATGCTGTTATGTTATATGAGAAAATCAGAACACTAAATTGCTATGTAACATAATATCAACTATGTACAAAATTCATGGAAAAGAAACTGGAAGGAAATATGATACCACAGGCCTCTGGGTGTTGGGATTATGGGTGATTTTTGTTTCCCTAGATTAACTCTACTTTCACTAATCTATATGGTAAACCCATATTTGTAATTAAAAAAATAAGGAAAGCTAAACAAAATCACTATTTTTAGCAAGTTATTTTTACTCAGATTTTAAAAATATTATTCATTTAGGTGGATGAAATATATTTTGTGGGCAGAAATGTCCATGCTTGTGCTAGCAATTATATCATTAGAGAATTAAGGCAATTGATTTTCCAAAGTGAGTCTTCTGTGGATTTCTAGTAATTGAAAGGCACATATGCTGAGGATGAGGACTATTGCTATAACTATCTCCATAAACTAAGGGCCTGCCAATGTTTTGTTTTGATGCTGTGTTAAAGAATTTGTTTACAGAAAAGCTGGCTGGAGTGAATTTATGAGAGTTCTCTGTGTGATGATTGACATCTTCATCCTTTTTTTGTATATTTGTATTCAGATTGGAGAGGTTCACTGAGTAGATGCGTTTGAACTCTTCCTTCATTCCATCCTTGACATATTATTGAGAATCTTCCGTTTAAAAAAAAAGAATTTAAGTGGTTATATACTCATATTGTTAAGGACTTGCCAGAGAGGCTCACCCAGGTGTCATTTCTGATTTCTGTTGGTTTCGCGTGGGATCTCTGATTATTCTACATGCAGAGGTTCATCCATCATGGTGCTCTTACCTTTTTTTCAACGAATTCTAAGGATTTTCTTTTCACCATACTGCAGCAAACAGAAGCACCATAGCATCATGGACTGGTGTCAAGAGAGTAATTTAATATAAAACAATTCTGCACATAAGGTTGTTCTAAAGAAGTAAGGACAGTATCACATTGTCCCCATGAGTTCTCTAGATATCATGAACTAATTCAAGAAGGAGTGGGCTGTGTATTTGGGAGAAGTTATGTAATACAAGAAATTTTAGCTTGAACTCTCTCCATAAAGGTATCTTCAGAGCCATAGTGTGAAATTCTTTACAAGATTGTCAAAGATCTTTCTTTGCAAGAGAGTTCTTGTGAAATTTCTAATTTATAACAGAAGCTGGCAGTGTCTTCAGGAACCACCTCTCAGTTGCTTTGGGAAGAGTCCACATTCTGGATGCTCTCCTCTACCATCTCATTCAGAATCTTGATTCATCAGTGAATCCCTCTCCACTGTATCTTCAGTTTGAAACTCTCTCATGGCTCTTTGTCTGGACTAGAGGCTAAAAAATACTCAAGTGTCTCCTACTTTAAAAGCAAATATAAACCTCTTTTGACTATAAGCTTTCCTCTAGTTATAACCTTCTCTCATTTCCTTCAGACTCAAGTTTCCAGGAAAAATGGTCTATCCTCCGATGCCTTCCTCAAACCATGGTCATTATTTCAGGTCCCCACCATTTTGTTGAAGGTGATGTATTACCAAATCAGATTGACACCTTTTCATCTTTAGCATACTTATGTTCCTTCCTGAATTTTAATTTCATAAAGTTTAGCCTAAATGATTCATACCTTTATCTGCTAAGTGCAATGTGAAAGGTAATACAAGGACTGTGAATGAAAGAGAAAACTTAATATCTTTGTTTTCCTTCCCACTCCTCTCATTCTTCAGTTTTGCTGAAGTCAAGTCACACACACACACACACACACACACACACTACTCATTTCAACCTCATCCTTGTTTATCATTTCTGAGTCTGAACAAACCTGCATAGATATATTCACTCCCTTTCCTGCTGATGCTATGGTATCATGATGGGAAGGAAAGACAAAATCAGGACACCTAGGCCCAGGTGTTCTAACAACAGTGGAAAAAATAGCTGTGACTGACACCAGTGTTGACAGTGTGTGTGGGAGTGGGGATGGAGTATGCCCCTGAGGAATATCTAGAAATTTGTCTCCTCCAGAGAAATATGCATCCATTCTGAATATATGCCAATACTCTTAGGTACTAGGAATAAAGCAGTGAACAAAACATACAGTAATCCCTGCCCACATGAAGTTTACATTCTGATGGGAAATTTTATTCAAGCCACAGGCCTCAGGCTTGCAGAATCAGAAGCCTAACTATTGAGCACCCAAGCAGAGTTCATTTTCTAGAGCTAGATATAAATTAACTAACCCCAGAGAAAATGGTGAGAAAAACCAGAAAGTTAATGTGGTAGAAAATACTTGCTTGGAAGAAAAGTAATTGTGCCAGCATTAGCGCATTCCCTCTCTGTAGTCTGCAGTCAAGCTACTTGAAAACCCAACCCGCAATCAGAAATTGATTTTTTTTTAACTTAAAGATTGCCAACATACTTATTTACAATAAAAATAAGACAACCTAGATTTTGTCCATATAACCATCCTATTTCTTCCGTAGAGAACCAAATCTAACCATGGTGAGCATGGACTCAAAACAAAGGAAGTTAATGAGGTGAACTAGAGGTTAGGAGCATCAGGCTTAGCTAGACTCATCCGTCTCATAATAGAGATAATCTTGCTCATAGGACTTGAACATTCAAAGCCTAACAGGCCACACTTCTTCAGTCCTAGATGGAGCTTGGAGGATTACTGTCAACATTTCTACAGCAAAACTTCCGATTATACATGTTAGCATATCTGAAGAAAGAAGATGTCAATCATATCACAGTCCAGTCTTATAAGCCTGGAAGCCATTAGGTCTCTTGAAGCTAACTTTGCTGAACAGGGCTCTGATCCTTATGTACAGATTGGAAGAATTAGTGCTCAGGGCACAATTTTATTTGCCTCATGTTCTCAATGAAAATAGTACGAACTTTGACAAGTCTTAGACAACCTCTCTGAGCTTTGCCATCTTCAAATGAGTGGATTGAATTATTTCATCAGTTTCCTCTAGTTCTAGGGCAGAGGCAAACTAATGTTGGTACCACAGTTGAGTTCACCTGGGAAATAAGTTTATCCAATGTAGACTGGGGCACTATGGCAGGATTGTGACCAGGAAAAGGGTGTTGAGTGCCTAGTCTAAAGAATGAAAAAGGGAGTCAAGTCAGAAATTAGAGGTAATCAAGTAGGAGGAAAAGTCCGAAGATGACTATTTAGAACTAAGATAGTCTATGGATAAACTGAACTCTTTTAACACATGTATGTATGTGTGTACGTATGTATGTATTTTTGGTAGTTCTCAACACCATCAGACTCAATACTTCTTTCCTAAAACATATATATTTTGTTATATATTACAATAAGGCAATCAAATGTTTGAAATTACATGGAATCACTGTGCATGTCAAATAGCTATAAATGCAGATGGAGAAGTACAGGTGGATTAAGTGGTGAATCCAATACCACAAGCTGGTCAGTGACATGAATGTCCAAAACAATATACAATTCCCTGGCATTGCCTCCAGTGAAAGAAAGTATGCTCTCCTTTGACTTACAGGGTGGTAACACTCCGGAAAAAGTCAGTATATGTTGAAATTGTGCTAAATATATAAATATCAAAGTAGAGTTTGCTCTAGGCTGGATTAATTGCAGACTTACTTATATGCAGTTGTTGTAGCGAATTCTAAATTTTTATAGGACAGAAGGGGAGTTCTTCATTGTGCAAGATTACCTAGAAGCCTTGGCCAAGATCACTGTGATAACCAATAATGCTTCCTAAGATTTCAAAATTTACTGTAAGAGGCAAGACTACCCTTCATCTCTTGCCCCCATCCTCTCAGTGGGTATTGTTAAGAATAGAAGCAGTGGAGGAGCATGGATTTTTTACAGGAAACTTGCCAGCCTGCATATCCCTAAGCTCCAAATTGTATGATGTTTATTGTTGTGGTGACAACCTCCCTCCAGTGATTCTCAAGCTCCAGTTATTCCACTGCTATCCAAACTTTTGGGGGAAGAGGCATGCCATGGTTTCACTGAGATCATAGTTAGGCTTCATTTGAACAAGACAAACCAAAAATTTCTATTTGCTCCACTAGGCTTCCCCTGATTTCCTGGGCAGGGAACTCCAATACACATGGAGATCTCCCCAGCCGGCCCTACAGTGCTTCTGGCTCACTTATCATTTAAACCATAAGCTTCGGCTTCCAATTCCCTCAAATTGACAGTCTGAGTTCCCCAAACGTAGGAATTTTAGTGAAATTTTTTAAAAAGGGAATTGTGGGTGGCAGAAAAGGATATAAAAGCTTATTTTATCATATTACCTGATTTCTTTAAGAGACTGGCACATGGGCCTATGTTTATTTTCATGGCTGTCCAGCTTTCAAGTGGCATAATGTGTGAGGGGATGTGTATCTATATGTGTGTACGTGTCTGTGCATGTGTTTGTTATGCAATATATTTATGAACTGTAAGGATAATTTACTCTTATGTCAAAGAGTCAATCAATAATGGGACATATTTTTTTGCACATTTGCAAATTTTGTCAGATAACTCGGTATGGGGTTTAAAATGAAATGGAAGAAACAAAAGATGATTAAGGGGGTTATCAAATCACCAGTCCCTCTATTCCTTCTGGAATGATCCCTGCTCTGGACTTCTTATATAACCTGTACAAGGCACTATTTTAATATATACAAAGCAGCCCACAGGGGTCCCAATACTATACATTTCCAAACAACAGCATTAGATAAAAGAAAAATGTTTAAAATACCAACTAATGATCTGAAGAGCAGGTGTTATTTTGAAATTTCTTGGGGTTTTAAGCACAAACCAGGTGTTACAAGGAAGTGATAATTTGAATATTTGATACATCTTGGCATCTGCCTGCAAGAATCACACCCAAGAGATGGATTTTGCCTAGTAGGGAGAATGCTAAAGCTCACTAATACAGCATTCATCAGCGGAAGTCATCATTTTAATACTGTCAAACAGCGCCTAGACTTTCTTATCAGGATGATAGTTCTCAGCATCTTGAGAAGTATTAGATCTTTTTAACCTCGGGGGCTGTCATATGACATTTATCCAATGACTGAGGGTGGCCCCTACCCTTTGAGATTTTAAAGGGAAGTTAACAGGAGTCTTGCCACACCCACAAAGAGCTTAGTGCCTTGGAATCCTATACCAGTCACTGGTCACCATTATCTGGGCTCATGGCTCTAAATAATCATTGTCTTGTATTCCTCTGTGGCCAGCTCCCTGGAGAATGTTCTGTGTGCAGTAGACACATAATTAATATTTCTCACTGACTCATTGGCTGTTCCGATATGAAGGGAAGCAAATAACCTCAACTAAACCACACTGTAGTGGCTGAGAAACTCTCTAGGCCTACAATGTTAAATGCCCGTTCTTAGTGCACTTGCTAAAAATAAAACAAATTAAGCTGGTCAGATTCTGGAAAACTACAATCTCTTAGGGCTTTTTTGAAACCATTTCAGAAGCTATTCTATCATACAAACAGAACCTATTTCTAAAATATTTATTCATTCAAAACCATGAAAACTCCACCTACAAGTCCAATGGCTATTCTACTCTGGCTAATAAAATTGCCTTCTCTTGAGTGATTTTTTTCCCTCCTCTCTCCTGAAACACAGAATTATACTCCAGAATCCAGAATACTTTGATTTTTAAAATAATAAGATATGTCCTCATGGGGAGAGATGTACAGCTTATTTCAACCCTAGACAATCATTCCATGTCTCAAAGACTCATTGAACAAACACTGTTGTCACTGTTTATACAACAAAATGTTCTTTCCAAAGGACTTACAAATAAATAAGTAAATCGCAGGATTTCTGCACACTCAGAGTCAACCTGCCAAGTCTTCAAATAGTTAAGTTGAGCAGTTTACTTAGAAAGGCTGACAAATTTGCTTCACTTCAAAATATCATTAACACCAATAACACATTTGCCCAAGCCTATTTCTAAGTTGTAAAAAAGATTGCTACAGATTAAGACCCTTGATATAATGCTATAAGCTCCTAACAATGGTATCTTTTATAGTGAAGAGCAACTGCAGACACAAATTGCCCTCTTTCCTGCACCTTTTTCACAAAAATCAATATTAAAGTAGTATCTGCCTTAACTCTCCCATACACTATATGAGAAAAAACCACAGCCGTGCTTAGGACAGTTTAGGTCAATAAAGAATCAATACTGTGGTTGAATCTGTAGAAAGATAAAAGACTTAGAACTCTCTACACAGGGACCCATTGTTTTCTCTCTATTCTGTAACGCAGCAGAAGGGCATCACTTGTCTACGCTTGTTGGGGGGGAAAGGTATTTTTCTTCCCTTTTTTAAGGTCGATGTGCATTAAGTGTTGGTGAAAAGTAAAGGGGGCACAACCCACAAAAGGAGACAAAAGGATTGCAGACACTATCCCTTCTATTAGAGTTTTTTTGGTCTCTCTCTTTTCTCTTCTCTGAGTGAGGGCGGGGGTGGGGTGAGTATAAAGGAGTTTCTTATACAAATCCCACAGTAAAATGAGGTCAGGTGATACTGAGAGATAGTCTGGATTAAAATCTTGGCTATTTTGTGTGGTCTGGGCCAAGCTACTTATTTTTAAGCCTGTTTCCTCATCTGCAATAAAATAAAAGAACAATATCAGCCCACTTTTAGAATTTGTAATGGGTATTAAATGGGCTTACCAATATCTTAGCACATGAGTGACTGCAGTTCTCAGCACTCTGGCAATTACATGGGACCACATGACGAGTTCTGACCAATGAACTGTGAGAGGAAGTGACACATTTCACTTCCCGGCTGAGGCAGTGAGCAGCCTGTGCCTTTCTCTCATTCCCTGAAATGGCAAACTTGGAGGAGGTCTCCTGTTGAGAGGTGGAGCCACTAGATCAAAGCTCCCTATGTCTCTGGGACAACACACAGAGGATGGTTGTCCTAGAGTCACTCAAATCTGTGAGATTCCAATGACACTGGTATCATAAGACTTAGACTTACAGAATTTCTGGTCAATATTTGCTTGTCTGTTTGTTTTCTTTCTTTCCTGTAGTTGCATTTCTTCAGCAATATGTACATCCCAAGGTATGTCCCATGCTTTTCCTATTTGATACCCAAACCTTAAGACAGATTGTCTTTAGATGTCTATACATTTTTTCTCCCTTGCACTGCAAAAATGTTCCTTGCAACTTCTCTCACTCTACAAACTGTAAACACTGAGGAGTATCCCTCCCCATCCTGTGATTGTTTCAGGATGATTAATCTGAGAAAATCACAGCACACTGTTTAGTTATCTTATTACCCGGAATTATTGATTAATTCTCAACTGAAGGTTCACTGCTCATCGCCACTCGCCTCACTGCTCCCTTCTTTTTACCTTCTCTAATTTCTAGAGAATTTGAGGTAATAAACACAGGGAGAAGAGAGCAGGTGTTACACAACCTTCTGTTGTCTTGGGGGCACTCAGCACTCAGCCCAGAGCAGATATCCCACCTTCCTGACTGCCACTGCCACTACCCTGGGCACCTGGGGTCAGAGCTGAAGCTCTGTTCCTGCTGCTGGAACCACAGTGGGATAAGTCTGGTCAAAATGCCAGTGATCTGTGGTCTGTGCAGAGTGACCACATCAACCAACCAGGAAACTCTTGTCTGGGGCAGCTGTCAAGCAGGTGGGGAACAGGGACAAAAGTATAAAGGAGTTTTGTCCTAGGTAGAGCAGGGATTGAGGTTCCTCTAACTACGGACCACAGGAGCTTGGAGGTGGCCTGCAAATGGGTTCATGCACTGACTTTGGCTTCTGACAGACTCGTGATCATGACAGATTGAGCTGCTTTCTAATTGACTGGGCTTTGGCAGCTTCCTTCCTTTTCCTCTCCAACTTTTGATTCTCTCATCTCTAAAACTGGGGTATTATTAACCTCACTGGGCTATTGCAAAGATTAAATTAGGTGTTATAAATCAAGGACTTACAGTGACAGGAAAACTGTAGCTTTTAGTCTTTCTTTTTTTTCCTTGAAGACCCTTAAGGTGATGCATCGAATCTGGACTCCAGGTGGGAAAGAGAGAAAAGAAAAGTATATTCATGTTTGTGTATTCCAGGCTTATGTCTTAGGTAACTCTTATCTTCAGAGAGAAAGGGCAAGAAAACAATGTATACACAATATCAGATTCAATATCTTTCTGCCCGATGAAGAGGAGGTTGTGATATCTGGGGTGGCAGGGCAGCGACCTGCCTCCTGTTGTGCTGAAGCCACGTTCTGATCCTCGGGGGTTCACTGGGGTCCAAGGAAGCCGAGGCGCACTTCACATCCTTTGGGGTTATTAGTCACCCTTCAGTCATGCTCCTTCCCTGGCTCACTGCTCTGCAGAATTATTGCTCTTCCAGCCCTCCACTCCCAACCCCTGCTCCCATGCAGTACTTATGTCAATGCTGCCAACTGGTTTGGGACAGGCTTAACATCAAAGTCTTTTATTTAGATTTTCCCTTCATCTCCAACTGACTCCATCCCAAACTCAATTTCCTCTTTCCTCTTTTTCAATTAACTACAGTTGCCCAGAGCTGGGGATATAGGAGGAGATACTAGGGGCATACATCTGTCATCATTTATCTGGTACTGTATGGGGTATGCTGGCATTCAGATCCCTAATAGAGCCTGTTGGACTCAAATAATTCTAGACATATTTGATTTTTGTAAAAGATAGAAACAACACACAATGAGCCTTTACATCAACCACCCAAGGGGGTATTTAGAGAGAATTTCCAATCTATTCATGATCTGTTATTCCCAGCCCCAAAAGTTTCCATGTTATAGCAGAATACCTTGGGACTCCATATGTTATGGGAACACAGCAGAACCAAAATGACTTGAAAGAAGAATGTGTTAGATTCAAACATGGAATGAAACAGTACACTAGGAGCCCTTGTTTCATGGTCTCTACCTGGGACCCTGGGACAACACAGCCATCTCAGCCCCATTCAAGTGTGACATTTCTTTTGAATATGACAGTGGCGGCGACCTTGTCATTAGCTGATGCTATGAGCAACATTTCAGCTTTCATAATTCAGTTAATTTTCAAGCCACTGGTTACTGAACCCCCAGTTCAATTTTCATATAATTAAACCACACACACACACACACATTCTCACCCACAAAACATCCACAAAAGTGACAAACGGAAGAGGAAAACAAAACTGGAAACCCAGAAAAGCTAGAAGCAAGGTTCAAATCTATTTTCGGTTTCCTTTTATCATAGGCATGTGTACATGGAGGGGAGATGATTAAAAGTCCGTTGGGGTTGATGGGGGAGGAGAGGGGGAGGGCTCGTTTTTCCATTCCTATTAGTGTTAATACACAAAGGTGCAATACAGCTTTGCCTTCTCTCTTTGCTAACCAATATTACACATACACATGAGGGGAAAAAAAAGATTGGGTAAAGGAACACCACATTTTCAATTTAGATACTGTTTCCAACATTTTATGGAAATCTTACAAAGGACATTTAGGTTCTGTCTTCATAATAACAAGAATTGCTTTGAAAGCTTAAAATTTCAACAAAAATACTTAAATATCAGGTAACTAAAATCCACATAAGGACTTTTAAGGAGAACAACTAGTTGTTTCATTTGTAGTAGCAGAGGTTTGAATCAATGCTGAAAACAATCAGTATATCAGAAAATGTGTTTGTTTTCATATATAGGTCAGGTGAAATCTGCTAGATATTAGTATTTACCATGGCATTCTCTGAGCTTTTTATTTGCATGAGCAGCAATACAAAATTTAAAAAATTTAGTTTCTTTCCTAACTAGATATGATCTTTTCTTACCTATGCAATCTTATTTTTCTCAAAGTGACTTGTCACATCAATATGTGCCCTTCTCTCTCTTGACCTTGTTTAAATAACATCACAATTTTAGGATATTTTATCTGCTGCTAAGAGAGATTCAAATTAATATTAGCCTTCTGCTGATACTGTGTTTCACAGGGAAAATACATATGAAACTTAGGGATCTGAGAGGATTAGTAACCAGATTGTAAATCCCTTGAAATCAGTTTTATTTCCTCTCTCCGTTCCTCTCTTTTTTCCCCTTCACTATCACTTTCTTTTAATCTCTCACTTCCATAGCCCTATCTGCCCTTTATAATTCCTTGTTTACACTCATAGGCAGAAAAAAGAGGAAAATAATAAATAGCCAAAGAAATGTTATTTTAAGATCTTGAGGCCTCACCTCTCTCATATGCAAATAATTTAAACAGAATCTGGCCGGGATATCCACAATGGGTCAGTTAAAATCCCACCATGTACCAAGAGCTCTGCTTTAGTGGGGGAAGGCAATCACCTGGGCCTTAGCTTCAACTCTGCTTGTATTTGGAGCGACCAAATGTGCAGTGTGGTAGAAAGTATAAGTACCCGAAACTTGAAGTAATTTAAAACAATAAGAGTAGTGAAAATTATTTAATGCATAAACGATAGTAAAAAAAGGACATACAGTGACTTGTTAACATTATTTTTGTCAGTGGGATTTAAGGTGAATTTATTTTACTAGTAATGTTCAAAGTATTTTATATCTCCCCAATCAGTATGAAAAGTGGATATTTCCTTCCTCTACTTTTACCTTTATTTTTTATTTTATTTTATTTCATTTTATTTTATAACTTAACACATTGTGTATCTACTAGGCTTCAGAATACTGGGGAAAGGGAAAATCTCTTAAGAGGACAGGGGGAATCAATAGATATGGGTCCCAGGCACACCAGCCATTCAACCTCTTTTTTTGTTCTTGTTGTTATTGTTATACATTATTTTGCAAAGACTCAGGCATCAGGATGATCACCCTCTGAAAATGAAACAAAGAACTGGACAAAAGAAAGCTGCCCATCTCTCAGATACTCAGCAGTCTGCAGCTCCCTAAAGTATATAGCTTGCTCCCCAGGTGGGCATTCATGTCTCAGAGGATGGGAGGGACCTACATCAATTCTCCTGAGAGATGAGCCCACCATCTAATGGATCTCGATGTCGGAAAGACTTCTATGATACCCATCTCACATCCTCCTCTCCTGAATTTCTTCTCATTACTCTCAGTTAGAGCCCTGTTTCAGGTGAGATAACTCTCCCGTCTCGTCCAGTCCCATCCCTTCCTGATTTTAGTAGATGCCTATCAGCTGCCCCCTAGTCTTTGCTTAACCAAGCTCTACACATTAGTTCTTTTAATCTTTCCTCATAAATCAGTTTCTCCAGGCCCTTAATCATTCTTGACAGATGATTTACCCAATAGTTTACCATCAGAATGTGAGATCCTTGTCTTTGAAAGCGTATCAATATAAATTATTTAAAAAAAACATTATTAGTACTGAGTCCTTGGAGAGAGAGAGAGAGAAACACAATAAGTCTTTAAGGAGGTCTAGAACAAGAATTCCAGAGTCTTAAATGAAAATACACAAATAATTGCTATGTTACCAAGAGTTCTGAGCCAAAAGGAGAAAAAGTATCTTCCCCGCTTCATGGAAAGTAAAAATAAATGCTATTTCTAAAAGGTATACTGACCATTTAATATTTCATGTAGTAGTTAAGTCAAGGAACTTTCTAAAAAAGTTTTACTGCAACTCTGTTAAAGAATAAACAAGTTCCAGTAATAAAAGCCAGCTATATCCCCAGGCAGTGCTTGCCTCACCTTCAGGCTCTTGGCAGGGGTACTCGTGAAGGAGGTGGAGGGAAGAAGAGAAAGAACACTGTATTTTCTGTACAGCGTTGCATATATACTTCCCAACATGGCCTAGGAACTTTTCAAAAGCTTTCTGATCTTTTTACAGCCTGACATCATGTTCCTCTACAGTGACATCATGGCTTTTAAGGACAGGAGTCCAATGGCACTAGTATCTTAAAATGCTCCCAACCCATCAAAATTTGGCATTTGATACTTTTCCTTAACAAACTTAAGTTTCCAACGTTTTCTTTGGGTTTTGAAGAGTTCAGCCTTAGATCCCAGATAAGTTTCTATGTGTTTACAAACTGTGAGGCCAACCCTGTGAGTAGCACCCTATAAAAGAGGCCTGACTGGTAAGGTGGCTTTACTGCAGCGTAGTTGGGTAGAGAATTAAAAGAGAGACAAAATAGAAAACAGTCTGGATTCAAGCAGCAAGGCTTTCTTTTTCATTTTCTCGAGGTTCAGCAATTTTCACCTCCTTCCCCATTCCTTACGGGTCTACTCTAACCAATGATTTTCGCCACAAGACCTAAAAAGAAAAAAAAAGAAGTCTAACCTTCCCCATGATGCATCAGGAGCTGGGGCTGCTGAGCTACCTCCCTAGAGACAGAAGCACAGCCTCTTTGTTTCTAAAGTACCAACAAGGCAGATGGAGATTCTGTGTTGCAGGGTCTCAAGCAGGCAGAGCAGAGACCACTATCCAACCCTTCTTCCTAAGAGAAGCAAGTGGCACTAGACGTAGGGATGGGAACACTGACATCCGTCTCATTCAGGGTCTGCAAGAGCAGCCTCTCTAACTTTCTGCGGTAAACAACCCATCCATCGCTTTTGTCTTCTCTTGCTTTTGTTTTTACATCCATCGTGGACCTCTACGCGTCCTACTGGGCGTGATGGGTACACAGCTTCACAGCATGCAATCACCCCCCACAAGGTCAACAGCATCTGAACTAGTCTGCTCCTTCTTCAGAGAAAGGAAGGCACTGCTCATGCACTCGAATGCTGTGGCAGCGTCAAATTGCTAAAGTTGCTAACCATTCCCTTCAGTTTCTGTACTTACCATGTCGTGGAACATTTCTAAACAGTTTCTAACTGTCACCCAGCCACCACACTCTGAATGGAGCAGGGTCAGCAAACTAGGCCAATGGGCTAAATCCCACCCAGCGCAAGCTCTTGTAAATAAAGCTTTGTCAGACAGTTATGAATTGTCCATGGATGCTTCCCATTACCATGGCAGAATTCAGTAGTTGTGACAGAGTGTGGCCTGCAAGCCTAGACTATTTATTATCTGGCCCTTTAAGAAACAGTTTTATGGACCACTGTTGAACTAGAGCACATCAGGTAACAGAAAGAGGCGGTAAATTTCAGCAAAGTGTACACCACCCACCCTGATGCCACCCTTCCAAGAAGAGATGAGGTTTGAGATTTCTCACAAGTTGCCTGTTCTGGACTGGACTATTCTTTCCAGAAAGGAAGATGCCAAGGTGTTTGCTTTGTACTCCAGCACACAGGCCTAGGAAGGATGTACACATCAATTATCAAGAAGAAAACCTTTCTGGACCTTCTGTGTGTGTGTGTGAGTGCTCCCTGCATGTGCGTATACAAAACCATTCCAAGGCTGAACCAAGTCACTACAAACTTGCTGTGAGAATAACCAGCTAAAGCCCACTGACGACGTTCACAAAGGAGTCCTTTTGTTAAAGAACGCCGCTCAGGAAGAGGGAGGGAGGAGGCGGGGAGGAGGTGCAGCCTGCCTTTAAGAGGGCGCTAGCGCTTCAATCAGAAACAGCTGTGGCCAGTTTAATGCTATCACAGGGCTCATATAGATGTGACATCACACAGAACTAGAGCTTGGCCAAGGAGTTTTACTGGCAAATACCTTAAACTCTAAAGATTTGGTTACAAATTTGTATGTGGCATATGTTTTCTGAATGAATTCACAACTGGGAGCCAACACCATATCACAACCCCGTCTAGTAAACAGACGTTTACTAGACGTTTGTTTGTGTTTTTTAAGCAGTACGCGGGCCTCTCGCTGTTGTGGCCTCTCCTGTTGTGGAGCACAGGCTCCGGACGCGCAGGCTCAGCGGCCATGGCTCACGGGCCCAGCCGCTCCGCGGCATGTGGGATCTTCCCGGACCGGGGCATGAACCCGTGTCCCCTGCATCAGCAGGCGGACTCTCAACCACTGTGCCACCAGCGAAGGCTGGTGGGGATTTTTTTTAAGCTTCGAATTAAAATCTTTATTAATTTTCAGCTAAAGGGAAGTAAATGAATTTGCCATCATCCCAGTTTATTACATGTCTAACTAGAAAGATTTTCACAATCAGACCAGTATCCTGGCCAAGTAGGAGGAATGGGGAGGCACTTTATATTCTAATTTCAAACTGCAGGGTGTCCCAGGTGTACTGTATAGGATTTCCTGCAATTTACCAGCAAAATAAGCAGTCTACAGGAATGTGTTTGCCATACTGTACATTTGTATTAATTACCCAGCAGGATAAAGTGATTTCTTTGTGATAGAAAGAGTTGTGGATCTACAGGAAAATCATTAAACCAAACTGGGAAAACAACAGACACTTTTCTGTTGTTAAGCAGTTTGGCTGGATTCAGGATTGGAAGCTGGGAGTATGTAACTGGTCACATTTTTCTCATACTCACTCAGTTTTCTCCAGGAAAGGAGAATAGCCACTCCAACCAAAACTAGCAACCAATGCTGCAAGGGCCAAAGTGGCCACCAAGGGGTCCCAGGAAGTCTGGGACACGGTGCCTTCCTTCGAGCAGTGTGATCTCCTCAGAAGGTAACTCAGGATATGCAAAGTTACAACAAGGAAGCAAAGGAATCAATGCTAAGTGGAAAAGACAATAAGTACCAGAAAGTTCAGCAGTGGAGAGAGGGCTGCAGAATGAAGTGGTGAAAGAAGGCTTTATGGAAACGGCCGAGTTCAGGCAGGTCTCACAGAAGTGTAATCCAGGTAGGCCTGGAGAATGGGCATTCCAGGCAGTGAGGTGCAACAGGGAAAGGAGGGGTACAAGATGAGGAGCCAGGTAAGAGCAGCAGGGTTTCAGGTAACAAAGCGTGGTTGGAGAGGACGCAATGTGCGCTCAGTGCGAGAACAGTGAAAAGGGGTGGAGGGAGGGGGGCCGGGAAAGAACCGCTATTGAGCACATACTTTGTTCCAGGTGCTTTATGAGCTAATTGAAGCAACACAATTCTTTGAGGTAGGTGTTCTCATCATCCCCATTTTAGAGATGAGGAAACTGATGTTCACAAAAGGTAAATCATTTACCCAAGGTCCTGAGACAAATAAGGGAAATAAACATTCAGAACCACATCTGTTCACTCCGATGCATATTTTTATGCTACCTGAATGGTTTCCAACCCCATTTGCCTATCAGAATCATGCTTGGAAATGTAAAATATAATAAAATTTAATACCTACTCCAGGAGATCCTGAGGAAGTGGTTCTGGACCATTCTCTGAGGGTGTTTCTGAAGCTCAGGCAGTAGTGTGGATTTTCCCCCTCACACAGTTACCCTGTTTGGGTGGACTTCTGTGCTTTGCCACGACCCTACCTACCCTCCATGCCCAAGGAGCTCTTTGCATCCACCCTGAAGTAATCTGATTGCCATAAACTAAGAGCCCAAACCCACCTTTCAAATGTCCCCCACAAGCTAGAACTTCTACTGAAGATTGTGTGAGATGATCAACAAGACGTTTCTGACCTCTGTCTTTATATAATATGGCACCTTCGCCTCAGTTTCAGAGGAAGCAGAGTCTAGGGCCCAGTGAATGTGCTTTGGTTTGCTTAGGAACTGACAGCCCAGGAAAGCAAAGGGACAGGAAAGAGAGTGCACTGCTCAACTGGCCCCTGCTGGGGAGCAAATGTCCCTGCTCACCTCATGTTGTCCGCTTGATCCTAAAAGGATGCTGTGTGACAGCTGTGTCTCACAACACTTGGTTAGTGGTAGGAGCGGGGAGATTTATCTGCTGGCTTCTGCCTATACTGTTGGTCAAAGGCTCATTCCACGGGGCGTTAGCTTCCCCACACTCTAGGGCTGTACACACTTGAGTTCTCAACGGTCCTGCAGCATCACTCACACTGGCATCAACAGGGGAAAAAGCCAGGGCGGGGGAGGATGCACACAGACGTGTTCATCCCTGAAGTGGTAGCTGTGCAGCCAAAAGCTTCACACATGAGCTGAGATCATCTGAGGTGGCACATGACGGTCTGACTCATATGTTAAGACTTTTCTCCTGATTCCATGAACATGTCATTTTTTTAAGATCCTCAGGTAGTTGTCCAAAAGACAGCGTCATGGTACTAGAAGAATGAACAATAAGAAATCGAGCAAAAAGTCCTAAAAATCAAATGCACCTTCCCCTGCCCTCTCAGAGCTTTCCCTGGGATCTATCAGGGCCATACTTCATCTTAGATGAATGTCGAACAGGCATACACGGCAGGCTTTACTCATCAAATAAGAAACTTTGCTATGGGAATATCAACTGATGTCAAATAATAGCTGTACTATGGAATATCTGTACCCTTCTCCAGGGGAAGAAAGGCCTGGAATCATGTCAGAATGTGTTTTTCCTCATTTCACTATCTTCCTATTTCCTCTGCTAGGTAAAGATGTACACACTGTATAAACAAAGACTGAACATATAAAATAGATTTACAGGCTGTTCACAGAATAAACAAACAAACAAATCCTGATTAATTATCCATAGGATAAACCAGTGGTTCTCAAGCTTTAGCATGCATCAGAATCACCAGAAGGGGTTGGTAGAACAGAATCACCTTGGAAGGGTTGGCAGAACACAGAACACAGGTGTGTCCAAAGGTTGCTGATGCCGCTCTACCCTGGGACCATACAATGTGAACTAGTGACATAAACTAACCTGAATCTGTCACTTTTCATCAAATGACTACGAACCTGATGATTATGGGAAAATGTAGAGATTATTTGATTTTTCTGAGTAATTTATGTTTGACCCAAAAATCTTCTGGTTGAGGATTTTGACATGAGTGCATTAACCCTTTCCATTCAGGGTGTGGTTCGAGGACCAGCAGTGTAATCGTTGGCTGAGAATTCATTATGCATGCAAATTCTCAGCACCAGCCCAGAATCACTGAATCGATATCTGCATTTTAACAAGAAACTCTGGGTAATTTGTGTGCACATTAAAGTATGGAAAGCACTGTCCTAACCCATTTTTTTTTGCTTTAGTAAGAATAGGGATGAATGTCTCAATACAACTGTGGCGATCATGGAGCACTTCTCCATCATCCCTGAGTTCCAAGACAGAAGTAGGACTTGTAAAGACTGCATGAATTCTAAAACTGACCTCAGAGCATTCCAGTGTAACTTTTTCTTTCTTTTTTATAAATAAAATAATTGTTTGCAATTGTGATTAGTCAATAAAAAATCCTGACATCACTGTACTTTCTTGCTTCTTGTCTCAAAATCCAGTGGGGTCTGGGACCAGAAAGGTAAAGGTTAACGGTCAAATCCTCTCTGTATCACATATTTTTTGGGGTGAAGATAGTGATACTATTGAAACAAGAGGTTGACAAACTTGTTCAGTAAAAAAACAGATCTTCAGTATGGCTTTCTAGGCCATCCAGTCTCTGGAACAACTACCCAACTATGCTGTGGTAGCCTGAAGGAGCTTCCCAAACTTACGTGTAGCACTGAGTTCTAACAAACTTTCTTACAAAAGCAGGTATGGAGCAGGTTTGGTCTATGGGACATAATTTGCTGGCCTCTCTTTTAAACTCTTTGAGCCTAAGTTTCCTTGTCTGTAAAATGGGCTTAGAAAAATCTACCTGGGAAGGTGTGTGTGAAGATTAACCCAAATAATACGTGCAGAAGTGTCCAGCAGAGGAGTTTAATATTGTGAATCCCCTGATTCCTTTTCATTTCCCCTAAAATTCAGGTGCAGAAAAATTCTAATTAATTGACCATTTTGATTAGACAAGTTCCAGTTAATTCAGTTCCTACACAGGCACATACAGACTCTCTCTCTCTCTCTCTCCCTCTCTCTCTCTCTCTCTCTTTCTCTCTCTCTCTCTCTCTCTAGAAGCCAGCATACCCCTCCAAGCAGTGGTTTTGAGGTGAATCTGATCAAAGAGAGGAACACAGATATGGAAAATTTGTTGAATTTTTGACTTGCATCATTTCTGATTTCTGTATCTTTTCAGGATGCTCCAGATCTAGGAGAACTTTCACCATTATCATATGATGATCAAGCTAAGAAAAATGTAGCAAGGGCTCCATGCAGGTAAATGTTTGCATATATATACAAGCAGCTGTGGCATACCCAGAGGAAGCTGGTGAAAATACAGTGACTGAAGGTGAAAGGAAAAAGGACAGGTTCGGAGGAGGACAGAGAAAAGCTCTTCTTATGAACGAAACCTCCTGTGAAGTTAGGGGCACAGAGGCTAATTTGACTTTTTATCCTGAGACTGGGTGCACGGGATAGCTAATTGATTCAGAAGTTACTAAAATGCACCAGCAGAATTGGACCCTCCTTCACCTCATGATCAGGCAAGCTCCTGCGGAAGGGGACTTGGCCCAGTGAGTTCTCCCATATATAATCTGCACTTTGTCCTATGGCTTCCTTGCACCCCTCACACCCCAGTATGGCTCAGCTCCTTCCACAAAACAACCTACCGTGTGTCAATCCAGTCATGTTTCCTGAACACTCTGCACTCCTGAATCCTCGCTGAACCAGATATTCTGGTTTTGAGGCACCCTGTACCCCACATGTGAGCCACCACCTTCCTTTCTTTCTTTTTTTTTTTGGAGGGGAGATTTTATGTGCTTCTTTTCAAGGTCATAAAGAAATTAAACCAAAGCCCCAGCTCCCTTTCCTTTCCATATACCCTGAGTAGTTCTAGAGACATTTTCTAGAGAAAATAGAGTTTAATTTCTTGGAGGTGTTTTGTTGACAAGAAAATGGAAAGCATGTGTCCCAGCCTCACTTATTGTGCTTCCAAGTAATGAAAGTATTTAAGAAGGTACAATTATGATCTTGGCAAGCACCTGGGGCTCTTGGAACTGTTTTTTCACACTGAATAAACACTGCAGATAATCTGTTTACGTTACACTGTTCTGAAAAGCTATCTACAACAAAAGGCCACAACCATCCTTTCGTTTCCTTTTCTTGAAAGAAAAAAAATATATATTGCACTAATAATTTGCTGGAAATGATTTCATTGTCTCCATTTTCACTCTAGCCAGACAGAAAGAAGTTTTAGTAAAGGAGTTTATGGGCTTCTTATTTTCCACCACTTTTAACTGAACAGTGCAATCCATTTTTTTTCTAGTTACCTGAAATTCTTCTTGTTAACACTCCCTGGTGACCCAGGGTCACTTTCGTGCCCTGAAAAATTAACTCTAACTCCCTTTGAATAATGTACCTCCAATCCATTTCATCCTCTCAACTTGATTGACTTTGATTAAATGATACCTTAAGTTTTGTGCAGACCTGGTACAGCACCAGAAAAGAGCACGCAATCCATTTCTCTTTAGGCCAAAAAATGAGAGGAAATGGTAAGGAGTCACTGAGTTGGAAACACTAGCCAGAAAAATGCATGTCTGCAGCTTGACTTTAAATTGTACAGATGCTATGGAGAATTATCCCCCTACTGTAGTAGAACGCATCCGAAAGCCTAGAAAGTTGACACAGGAAGAAAAGAATCAATGGCATGTTCACATGTTTTTGCAATGTTGTGAGATTCAGTGAGCACGTTGCAGGACCTTACGCTCTGCCTCTGTTGCCCTTAGGAAACATGTGGGAGGAATCGCAGTGCCACAGGTTATGTTTCTGGAGTCAAATACTAATAAAAGTGAAAGAAAGAATTCTCTGTGATCTAGTCCATCCTTTTCATTTTGCAGGTGTGGGGACTGGGGTCTTGAGAGCTGAGGTCAGACCATCTGCTGATTCTATGTGGTGTCCTTCTGCTCCAGCCAATGGCCTCCTTTATTCAGTGGTGAATATCCTCCTGTGCTGAGAACCATTTAGCTCATGGGGGTCCCTAAGCCTCTAACCACTAGGGGGCAAAAATAACCCAGCACTCTCAGTAATTCATCCCAGCTGAGCAGCCCCATTTCCTCCAGTCCCATCCCAGGAAGTCTCTTTCTAGAGATGTTTTGAATTAAGAAGTTGCAATAACATTCTCACAGTCCCTCTCAGCTCTGTGGGTTGGCCTCACTGAAGGCAAAAGGAATTCACAGCAGCCCCCTGAACAGCCTGGGGCCTGTTTCTCCAGCAGTTAGTTATAAAGAGAGAAGCCCATTGTCAGAAATGACTGTCTGGTTCTACCTCTCAGCCCAATATCTGCTGCATCCAAGACCATTATCAGAGCAGAGAGAGATGGGAGGCTGTCTGTATCTGCTTCCTGTTCCTTTAGGAGTTGGGGGTTGGGACAATCTGGTGTTCCTGCCTTTCATAGCTAAGAGAACAAATGCAATCAAGGATGCTGTTAGAAGAGTCAATGAGGGGAAGGGAAGTCTTAAGGAGGTAGAGACTGGTGATGCTTTCGCATACATACATAGCCCCTTGGTAAGTGCCTGGTACACTTCTATGTGTTGAATAATAAATGCATGATGACTGAATGAGTCTATTATGAGTTTCTTCTTAGGATATTGGTGGGGTATGGAGAGAAGAATTTATTAGCCCATCTTACAGATGAGAAGTGAGGGAGAGGAAGTGGCTCTCCCAAGACCACCACAGGAATCAACTCAACCTTTTAATCGAGGTAAAACTGAGGTCATGTGCTCTTATAGACCACAGTGCTTGAGTTAGCAACACTCTAAAATTTCCCCATACTTGATAATGTGATACACGGACTTGGCGGGGAAAAAAGCATTTCTTTTTTTTAGAACCAGTGCCAATCTCATATTATTACCCACTTGACTCTATGCTTAGGGATAAATATCACATTTTTGTAAAGAATGTCATAACAGCACTTTCATATTTGTTTTAGTTTCATACTATGACATCATGTGATATAGGAGGAGCCTCTGATTCCTCAACTGGGTGTTAAAAAATCTGAAAATAGGGACTTCCCTGGTGGTCTAGTGGTTAAGACTCCAAGCTTCTAATGCAGGGGGTGCAGGTTCGATCCCTGGTCAGGGAACTAGGTTTCCACATGCTGTGTGGCACAGCCAAAAAAAAAAAAAAACTGAAACTCTAAGAACTATTCTTGGAAAACATTGGCTTAAACTGTATTTGCCAGTTTTCACTTGGCATAGGGACTTTTGAAGCAAAGATTCCAGATTACATTGCAAATTATATTTATTTACTTCTAATAAGAAGTAACGGGGAAGGAGATGCTCACTGGTGGGGAAGGAAAGCATTTTAGACCAGAGGGAATTATGTTCTGAATATTACTCTGCTGCTCAGAGGAGAGTCTAAAACTCAGATTGTCTTTTTGCTTTAAAGACAATTTTCATACACATACACACACATTAAGAAAAAAACTCCACAACTTTGCTTCTATTTTTGTAGGTATAACTGAAGAATACAAAGATGCTTGAATATTCCCCAAGTTTCTCTACTTCCTCTACCTGCACCCCAAACCTGGAAACAGCATTGAGGCAAACAGCACACACAAAGGCATGTGTATCCACAGTGCCACACTGGGGGAAGAGTTATCCATTTGGCATGGAATAGGTTTTTCTTTCTGACAGCAATTTTTCTGACTCACAACCATAGACGTCACATTAATAAGTCCAAGGGAACAAAAAAATACCAAAGCTGGACAAGATCCCAGTCATTACATGCAAAATGGAGAGAAAGAAAGCCAGAGGAAGGGGGGAAAACCCACTCTTTGATGGGGAAGGAAAACAGCACGAAAAGGGAGACTTAGAAAGACGTGTCATGGGACCCACTTTAACCCTGCCTTCTCTGGTACATTTAACACCTCTGCCATCAACTCCCCATATCTCTTCATGGGCTCAGCCACTGGCATTTTAGACCCTTCCAGGAGTCCCACCGTCCTTCCAAATAGTGTACAAGTGGCACAGAGAGTGTGGCAACTTCAAAACATTGGAAAGAAAAAGGAATCTCCTTCCCCACCACCATCATTTTTAAAAATGGCAATGGATGTCGCCGGATGTGGATGCTTGGAAACCCAATTATACCACATTTCATTCAAGTGTCAGCAATTGGAATAACAGTGCCTGACAGTGAGGCCTCTCTGTGAAATGATGCTGCCATTTTATTTTGTATTGGCCCAGGGTCTTCATAAATTCAGGCTTGGAGTGGAGCCCAGTATTATTTTCTTTCAAGGTCTTTGCTTCCCATGCCTTTTTTCTCAGTTCTTGCTGCTCAGTCCTTTTCTTTGCTACTGTGGCTGGGGCCATCTCGCCCTCTCCTGCTCTGCCTTGGCTGGCCTGTGACACCAGTGGCTGCTCTGTTTACTGAGCAACAAATGCATCATTGGAACATTTTCCACACTCCTCGTGCCAAATGTTTTATGTATTTGGCCTTGAGCAGCCTTTTGGATGGTGTGATGAGGAGCCACTGAAAAACCATGTGGCAGCCCCTAGCTCACATATTCTAAGGAATTCTGCATATCATTGCCACTGTTATTAGTAGCCACCATTCCCTGAGAGTAATGCGCACCTCTGAGTTTTAATTAGAATAGCTTTTCTTTTCAGAATGTTTTCCTACTAAGGGCCTCCCCATCATCCTTTATGGTCATTAACAGTTAACTAAATGGAGTGCTTACCGACCCAGACCTTCTAGTCATGCAAGGGGACGCAAGTGGATGTGACGTCCCCCCCAACTTGCCATGCAAAGAGGCAGTCAACTCCCGTGTACTTACTCGGCTCTTCAGAAGGTGGCAACCGCATCTCTGATGACTCAGGTAAGAAAAGAGGTGGCATGCCTACATGAAAACATGGGTTGGAAGGATGGACTTAGTTTTATTGATAATAACTGACCATTCCTCAGTTATCTGCAGCATACCTCCTGTTAGACAAGGTTTGTCATCTCTTCCCACCATCTGAGGGACTTTCATGGATGTCTTCTCTCTCTCTCTTTCTTATTCACCAAACCTGTCTGCATGTTCCTGGCAGAATGTTAATATCAGAGCAGAACTCAGCCAACTTTCATCTCTGATCAGTGACCATTTATCCTATAAGCCCTGGAATATTGACCTATATATCTGGGTTGAGAAATAGGATGGTGATCCCAGTCTTTTTCTTGGAGCTCACTTCCCACCTTTTTATTTCTGGCTTGGCTAGTCCTTTTGGAAACAGACACTTGGCTTCTGACTTCAAATTCACTGTAGCTTCATTCACCCTACAATAAACTACCAAGAACAGGGCCTTTCAGCCAACTGGAGTTGGTCATAAAATGTGAGCAATAAATAAATATTGAAGAGTTTGGTTGTTGCCATACCATAACCTAGCCTATTCTGACAGTGAGGTAAACATGAAAGCAAATAATTTTCAATGGAAAAAAGCACAGAAAAGGAAGTGATTAAGCCTCTGAAAACTGAGAGACTGGTTAGGGGAGATTTCTCAGGGCAACAGCTGAGCTGGGGTAGGAGGTAGAGGGCATGAATAGGAATTTGCCAGATATAAGATTGGCAGGGACTTCCAGACCAGAGTGATGACGGGTAGAGAATCATGTTGTGTTTGGGGAAATTTTAATTATTTTTATAGATACATAATGAAGTGCTGTTGGGGAAGTGAGAGAGAGATGAGCTCTGAAAGGTGGTTTGGACTTGGATCATTCATAACAATTTTCCTGGGACAGTCAGTATACCCCTGTTGTCCTGGTGTCCCTTTTACTCTCAAGGATATCCCAGTTTACATGATGAATCATATGGCCATCCTTCTTGTATATCATTATTATAAGACTGGTTTTTATATTATAGATGATGGGGAGTCAACAGGAAGGAGATAAGATTAGATTTATAGAAATAATCCCTTCACAGCCAAGTTTTGTAGTGACTGCTAGGTACCTCTCAATGTTCTTTCTATCCTTCTATAGAAATAAGAATCCTGATGCATAGCAAGCCCAATATTATCTAACTAAAAGACTAGGTGACCCAGCCTCCTTTGCAACTCAGTATGGCCATTGACCAAGTTTTGGCCACAGAGATGAAAGTGAGAGTGTTACATGGAATATTTGAAAAGACTCTTTAAGGAGTGAGGGGGTACACTTAATTGGATCACAAGTATAGACTCATAACATTGGTAATGCAAAGCCATAACTTAGGAGAATACAGGCCCTGGATGACTTAATGGAGTTACCCTGGAAGCCCTAGATTGCCTCCTTTCAAACTTCTCTTATGTGGGAGATAAATACATTTGTTTTATTTAGGCAATGTGTTTGGATCTTTCTATAATAGGCTACTGAACAAATTGGTAACCTATAGTTCAACTTTTCAACAAGAGTCATCAATGTTGACTCTTTCAACAAGAGTCATTGATGTTAGGCATCAATACATTGGAGAGGTATAAGAAGCAACCATTTTGGTCGAGAACTCAGTGTCATCCTCTAAGCCAACTTTATCAAGGAGTCCCGTATCTTGAGAGCTATTGGACTCTCACAAATAAAAATGATCATTTTCCGTTTGTCTCCTTGGGTCTCATGTCCTTTGATTAGAAGCTTTTAGTCAGAAAGCTCTCCTTAGAAACTTACTTCTTGAATTTGGTTTTGTGCATTTTAATAATTCAACTGAAAAATCTATTGTACTTTAAAGTACTCTCTCTTGAATGTGCAGTGAGACTGAGTTTTTTTTAACATCTTTATTGGAGTATAATTGCTTTAAAATGGTGGGTTAGTTTCTGCTTTATAACAAAGTGAATCAGTTATACATATACATATGTTCCCAATTCTCCTCCCTCTTGCGTCTCCCTCCCTCCCACCCTCCTTATCCCACCCATCCAGGTGGTCACAATGCACCGAGCTGATCTCCCTGTGGTATGCGGATGCTTCCCACTAGCTGTCTATGTTATGTTTGGTAGTGTATATATGTCCATGCCACTCTCTCACTTTGTCACAGCTTACCCTTCTCCCTCCCCATATCCTCAAGTCCATTCTCTAGCAGGTCTCTGTCTTTATTCCCATCTTACCCCTAGATTCTTCATGACTTTGTTTCCCCCTTAGATTCCATATATATGTGTTAGCTAGCATACGGTATTTGTCTTTCTCTGACTTACTTCACTCTGTATGACAGACTGTAGGTCCATCCAACACACTACAAATAACTCAATTTCGTTTCTTTTTATGGCTGAATAATATTCCATTGTATATATGTGCCACATCTTCTTTATCCAATCATCCAATGATGGACACTTAGGTTGTCTCCATCTCCTGGCTATTGTAAATAGAGCTGCAATGAACATTTTGGTACATGACTCTTTTTGAATTATGGTTTTCTCAGGGTATACACCCAGTAGTGGGATTGCTGGGTCAGACGGTAGTTCTAGTTTTAGTTTTTTAAGGAACCTCCATACTGTTCTCCATAGTGGCTGTACCAATTCATGTTCCCATCAGCAGTGCAAGAGTGTTCCCTTTTCTCCACACCCTCTCCAGCATTTATTGCTTCTAGATTTTTTAATGATGGTCATTCTGACTGGTGTGAGATGATATCTCATTGTAGTTTTGATTTGTATTTCTCTAATGATTAATGATGTTGAGCATTCTTTCCTGAGTTTGTTGGCAATCTGTATATCTTCTTTGGAGAAATGTCTATGTAGGTCTTCTGCCCATTTTTGGATTGGGTTGTTTGTTTTTTTGATATTGAGCTGCATGAGCTGCTTGTAAATTTTGGAGATTAATCCTTTGTCAGTTGCTTCATTTGCAAATATTTTCTCCCATTCTGAGGGTTGTCTTTTGGTCTTGTTTATGGTTCCCTTTGCTGTGCAAAAGCTTTGAAGTTTCATTAGGTCCCATTTGTTTCTTTTTGTTTTTATTTCCATTTCTCTAGGAGGTTGGTCAAAAAGGATCTTGTTGTGATTTACGTCATAGAGTCTTCTGCCTATGTTTTCCTCTAAGAGTTTGATAGTTTCTGGCCTTACACTTAGGTCTTTAATCCATTTGGAGCTTATTTTTGTGTATCATGTTAGGGAGTGAACTAATCTCATACTTTTACATGTCCCTGTCCAGTTTTCCCAGCACCACTTATTGAAGAGGCTGTCCTTTCTCCACTGTACATTCCTGCCTCCTTAATCAAAGATAAGGTGACCATATGTGCGTGGGTTTATATCTGGGTTTCTATCCTGTTTCATTGATCTATATTTCTGTTTTTGTGCCAGTACCATACTGTCTTGATTACTGTAGGTTTGTAGTATAGTCTGAAGTCAGGGAGCCTGATTCCTCCAGCTCTGTTTTTTTGTTCTCAAGATTGCTTTGGCTATTCGGGGTCTTTTGTGTTTCCATACAAATTGTGAAATTTTTTGTTCTAGTTCTGTGAAAAATGCCAGTGGTAGTGTGATAGGGATTGCACTGAACCTGTAGATTGCTTTGGGTAATAGAGTCATTTTCACAATATTGATTCTTCCAATCCAAGAACATGGTATATTTCTCCATCTATTTGTATCATCTTTAATTTCTTTCATCGGTGTCTTATAATTTTCTGCATACCGGTCTTTTGTCTCCTTAGGTAGGTTTATTCCTAGATATTTTATTCTTTTTGTTGCAATGGTAAATGGGAGTGTTTTCTTGATTTCACTTTCAGATTTTTCATCATTAGTGTATAGGAATGCCACAGGTTTCTGTGCATTAATTTTGTATCCTGCTACTTTACCAAATTCATTGATTAGCTGTAGTAGTCTTCTGGTAGCATCTTTAGGATTCTCTATGTATAGTATCATGTCATCTGCAAATAGTGACAGCTTTACTTCTTCTTTTCCAATTTGGATTCCTTTTATTTCCTTTTCTTCCCTGATAGCTGTGGCTAAAACTTCCAAAACTATGTTGAATAAGAGTGGTGAGAGTTGGCGACCTTGTCTTGTTCCTGATCTTAGTGGAAATGGTTTCAGTTTTTCACCATTGAGGACTATGCTGGCTGTGGGTTTGTCATATATGGCCTTTATTATGTTGAGGAAAGTTCCCTCTATGCCTACTTTCTGCAGGGTTTTTATCATAAATGGGGGTTGAATTTTGTCAAAAGCTTTCTCTGCATCTATTGAGATGATCATATGGTTTTTCTCCTTCAATTTGTTAATATGGTGTATCACATTGATTGATTTGCGTATATTGAAGAATCCTTGCATTCCTGGAATAAACCCCACTTGATCATGGTGTATGATCCTTTTAATGTGCTGTTGGATTCTGTTTGCTAGTATTTTGTTGAGGATTTTTGCATCTATGTTCATTAGTGATATGGGCCTGTAGTTTCCTTTCTTTGTGACATCCTTGTCTGGTTTTGGTATCAGGGTGATGGTGGCCTCATAGAATGAGTTTGGGAGTGTTCCTCCCTCTGCTATATTTTGGAAGAGTTTGAGAAGGATAGGTGTTAGCTCTTCTCTAAATGTTTGATAGAATTTGCCTGTGAAGCCATCTGGTCTTGGGCTTTTGTTTGTTGGAAGATTTTTAATCACAGTTTCAATTTCAGTGCTTGTGATTGGTCTGTTCATATTTTCTATTTCTTCCTGATTCAGTCTTGGCAGGTTGTGCATTTCTAAGAATTTGTCCATTTCTTCCAGGTTGTCCATTTTATTGCAATAGAGTTGCTTGTAGTAATCTCTCATGATCTTTTGTATTTCTGCAGTGTCAGTTGTTACTTTTTTTTCATTTCTAATTCTACTGACTTCAGTTTTCTCCCTTTTTTTCTTCATGAGTCTGGCTAATGGTTTATCAATTTGTTTATCTTCTCAAAGAACCAGCTTTTAGTTTTATTGATCTTTGCTATCATTTCCTTCATTTCTTTTTCATTTATTTCTGATCTGATCTTTATGATTTCTTTCCTTCTGCTAACTTTGGGGTTTTTTTGTTCTTCTTTCTCTTATTGCTTTAGGTGCAAGGTTAGGTTGTTTATTCTAGATGTTTCCTGTTTCTTAAGGTAGTATTGTATTGCTATAAACTTCTCTCTTATAACTGCTTTTGCTGCATCCCATAGGTTTTGGGTCATCGTGTTTCCACTGTCATTTGTTTCTAGGTATTATTTGATTCCCTCTTTGATTTCTTCAGTGATTACTTCGTTATTAAGTAGTGTATTGTTTAGCCTCCATGTGTTTGTATTTTTTACAGATCTTTTCCTGTAATTGATATCTAGTCTCATAGCATTGTGGTCTGAAAATATACTTGATATAATTTCAATTTTCTTAAATTTACCAAGGCTTGATCTGTGACCCAAGATATGATCTATCCTGGAGAATGTTCCATGAGCACTTGAGAAAACATGTGTATTCTGTTGTTTTTGGATGGAATGTCCTATAAATATCAATTAAGTCCATCTTGTTTAATGTATCATTTAAAGCTTGTGTTTCCTTATTTATTTTCATTTTGGATGATCTGTCCATTGGTAAAGTGGGGTGTTAAAGTCCCCTACTATGAATGTGTTACTGTCAATTTCCCCTTTTATGGCTGTTAGTAGTTGCCTTATGTATTGAGGTGCTCCTATGTTGGATGCATAAATATTTACAATTGTTATATCTTCTTCTTGGATCGATCCCTTGATCATTATGTAGTGTCCTTCTTTGTCTCTTGAAATAGTCTTTATTTTAAAGTCTATTTTGTCTCATATGAGAATTGCTACTCCAGCTTTCTTTTGGTTTCCATTGCATGGAATATCTTTTTCCATCCCCTTACTTTCAGTCTGTATGTGTCTCTAGGTCTGAAATGGGTCTCTTGTAGACAGCATATATATGGGTCTTGTTTTTGTATCCATTCAGCCAATCTGTGTCTTTTGGTGGGAGCATTAAATCCATTTACATTTAAGGTAATTATTGATATGTATGTTCTTATTTCCATTTTCTTAATTGTTTTGGGTTTGTCATTGTAGGTCTTTTCCTTCTGTTGTGTTTCTTGCCTAGAGAAGTTCCTTTAGCATTTGTTGTAAAGCTGGTTTGGTGGTGCTGAACTCTCTCAGCTTTTGCTTGTCTGTAAACGTTTTAATTTCTCCCATCAAATCTGAATGAGCCCCTGCTCATTCAGCCCCTGCTCATGAGTAATCTTGGTTGTAGGTTTTTCTTCTTCATCACTTTAAATATGTCCTTCCAGTCCCTTCTGGCTTGAAGAGTTTCTGCTGAAAGATCAGCTGTTAACCTTATGGGGATTCCCTTGTGTGTTACCTGTTGTTTTTCCCTTGCTGCTTTTAATATGTTTTCTTTGTATTTAATTTTTGACAGTTTGATTAATATGTGTCATGGCGTGTTTCTCTTTGAATTTATCCTGTATGGGACTCTCTGTGCTTCCTGGGATTGATTAACTATTTCCTTTCCCATATTAGGGAAGTTTTCAACTATAATCTCTTCAAATATTTTCTCAGTCCCTTTCTTTTTCTCTTCTTCTTCTGGGACCCCTATAATTCGAATGTTGGTGCATTTAATGTTGTCTCAGAGGTGTCTGAGACTGTCCTCAGTTCTTTTCATTCTTTTTTCTTTATTCTGCTCTGCAGTAGTTATTTCCACTATTTTATTTTCCAGGTCACTTATCCGTTCTTCTGCCTCAGTTATTCTGCTATTGATCCCATCTAGATTATTTTTAATTGCATTTATTGTGTTGTTCATCGTTGCTTGTTTCATCTTTAGTTCTTCTAGGTCCTTGTTAAATGTTTCTTACATTTTCTCTATTCTATTTCCAAGATTTTGGATTATCTTTACTATCATTATTCTGAATTCTTTTTCAGGTAGACTGCCTATTTCCTCTTCATTTGTTAGGTCTGGTGAGTTTTTATCTTGCTCCTTCATCTGCTGTTTTTCTGTCTTCTCATTTTGTTTATCTTACTGTGTTTGGGATCTCCTTTTCTCAGGCTGCAGGCTTGTAGTTCCCGTTGTTTTTGGTGTCTGTCCCCAGTGGCTAAAGTTGGTTCAGTGGGTTGTGTAGGCTTCCTGGTGGAGGGGACTAGTGCCTGTGTTCTGGTGAATGAGGCTGGATCTTGTCTTTCTGGTGGGCAGGTCCACGTCTGGTGGTGTGTTTTGGGATGTCTGTGGACTTATTATGATTTTAATCAGCCTCTCTGCTAATGGGTGGGGTTGTGTTCCTGTCTTCCTAGTTGTTTGGCAGAGGGTGTCCTGCACTGTAGCTTGCTGGTCATTGAGTGAAGCTGGGTGTTGGTGTTAAGATGGAGACCTCTGGGAGATTTTTGCCATTTGATATTATGTGGAGCTGGGAGGTCTCTTGTGGACCAGTGTCCTGAACTTGGCTCTCCCACCTCAGAGGCACAGCACTGACTCCTGGCTGCAGCACCAAGGGCCTTTCATCCACATGGCTCAGAATAAAAGGGAGAAAAAGTAGAAAGAAAGAAAGAAAGAAAGAAAGAAAGAAAGAAAGAAAGAAGATAAAATAAAATAAAGATAAAATAAAATAAAGTTATTAAAGTAAAAAATAATTATTAAAAAAAAATTAAAAAAAAAAAAAACGGCCGGATAGAACCCTGTGACAAATGGTGAAAGCAAAGCTATACAGACAAAATCTCACACAAAAGAATACACATACACACTCACAAAAAGAGGAAATGGGGAAAAAATCATAAATCTTGCTCTGAAAGTCCACCTCTTCAATTTGAGATGATTCGTTGTCTATTCATGTATTCCACAGATGCAGGGTACATCAAGTTGATTGTGGAGATTTAATCCGCTGCTCCTGAGGCTGCTGGGAGAAATTTCCCCTTCTCTTCTTTGTTTGCACAGCTCCCGGGGCTCAGATTTGGATCTGGCCCCGCCTCTGCGTGTAGGTCGCAGGAGGGCGTCTGTTCTTCGCTCAGACAGGACGGGGTTAAAGGAGCCGCTGATTCGGGGTCTCTGGCTCACTCAGGCGGGGGGAGGGAGGGGTACGGAGTGCGGGCCGAGCCTGCGGCAGCAGAGGCCGCTGTGACGTTGCACCAGCCTGAGGCGCGCCGTGCGCTCTCCCGGGGAAGTTGTCCCTGGATCATGGGACCCTGGCAGTGGCGGGCTGCACAGGCTCCCCGGAAGGGGGGTGTGGATAGTGACCTGTGCTCGCACACAGGCTTCTTGGCGGCGGCAGCAGCAGCCTTAGCGTCTCATGCCCGTCTCTGGGGTCCGCGCTTTTATCGCGCCGTCTCTGGAGCTCCTTTAAGCGGCGCTCTTAATCCCCTCTCCTCAGGCACCAGGAAACAAAGAGGCAAGAAAAAGTCTCTTGCCTCTTCGGCAGGTGTAGACTTTTTCCCGGACTCCCTCCCGGCTAGCTGTGATGCACTAACCCCTTCAGGCTGTGTTCACGCCGCCATTTCTCTCCCTGCGCTCCGACCGAAGCCCGAGCCTCAGCTTCCAGCCCCGCCCGCCCTGGCGGCCGAGCAGACAAGCCTCTCAGGCTGGTGGTGAGTGCCGGTCGGCACCGGTCCTCTGTGCGGGAATCTCTCCGCTTTGCCCTCCGCACCCCTGTGGCTGCGCTCTCCTCCGCAGCTCCGAAGCTCCCCCCCACTCCGCCACCCGCAGTCTCTGCCCGCGAAGGGGCTTCTAGTGTGTGGAAACTTTTCCTCCTTCACAGCTCCCTCCCCGAGGTGCAGGTCCCGTCCCTATTCTTTTGTCTCTGTTTATTCTTTTTACTTTTGCCCTACCCAGGTACGTGGGGAGTTTCTTACTTTTTGGGACGTCTGAGGTCTTCTGCCAGCGTTCAGTAGGTGTTCTGTAGGAGTTGTTCCACGTGTAGATGTATTTCTGGTGTATCTGTGGGGAGGAACGTGATCTCCGCATCTTACTCTTCCGCCATCTTCCCCCCTCCCCCTCAGTGAGACTGATTTTTAATTGGATGGGAATGTGTATGGAATACAGGGAAGGGAAAGAGGGGAAGGAAAGGAGAAAGCATTTACTTTTGAAGGGACAACAGCATTCTAAACTAAACGACTATCACCAATTAAGTGCTTTGCTATGGATAAATTCACATTTCTACCTCTGCCACTGGATTTACTGTGTAAAAAGAGCAAAAGGAAAGAATTGTTCCCTTCATGCAAGACTCCTGATCAGAGGAAATAGAAATATATATATGTAGATGATTTAGTATATACATATTAAAGCAGCCAAAGGAAGAGTTTAAGGCAGGCAAGCAGTATATGTAAAGAAACAAAAGTAGATCTAACCAGATTATATATTAAATAAAAGGCAATGAATAAGCAGTGAGTGAAATTTTATATGTGCACATTACACCAAACCAGTCAAAGATTCTGACCCCTGGCACTGTGGAAATGATGCAGCCATCTTCTTCGTTCTGATGCTTTCAATAAAATCATTCCCAAGAGAGCCAGGAAAAAATTCTCTCTCTGAATAAAATGTGAAACCATCGGTATTATGAAAAAGCATACTAATAATTGGATAGTGTTCTGAAGTTACTTTCATAAAGCCTCCCTTTTCGCTTCCCTCCTCAGGTTTTAATATTGCCCAGTGAGTCCATCAAATCACAGGGGTTTTGTTGGAGATAGAAAGTTGTAGCCTTGATTGGTGGCCTTGAGAGGTGTGGGTCAACAATGCGCATATCAACAGAGATAAGTTGTGAATGATGTGCTCTGAGTTCCTAAACAAAGCCCACCCGAAATGAGCCTGCTGCTCAACAGCCTCTACCGTGAATAAAGGAGTCAAGGTGGTGCCTGGGCTCTCTTGGCAGAGGGGAAAACGGGTTCCAAGTAGCAGGAGCCTTCAGCTAAAGTCACACTGAGCTCTACAGATCGAGGGCTACGTGCTGAAGGACAGATAGAAAGGCTGTTGCAATGGTGAAGTAGGAGACTCTGGAAGTTGAAGTCTTGTCAGTGGCAACGAAACAACATGGGAATGTGGGATTGGCCGAGAATGTGAAAGCAAAAGTCTGCGACAGCAGCCAGGATGAATGAAAGTTTGCAGTCACAACAATTAGTACCAGTTGACAAGGTCTTTTAGAAACATGTCAGCAGAGGGAGTCCATATACGGTACCTCTTCTACACCTTTCCAAAATGGGGAGAAGAATGGGAGCAGGAAGTGGGATGTTGATAGTAAACATTCAAGACAAGGGAGGTGAAGAATTCTTTAAAAGCAAATGAGCCGAAGGCAACTCTTCCGTTTCAGGATAAGCCAAAGAGAATGAGTGCTGTTGGTCTCAGCCAGGTATTGAGCCTCACTGTTCTCTGCTACCCTTGTGTCCTGCTCACCACCGCCCCAAAAGCCATAACACAGATGGCACCACTCAGTCTCCTGCTTGACTGAATCACCTTGGCATGTTCTCTGATTGCTTCACTGAGGTCTTAATCTTCCACTTCCTCCCCCATACCTCATGGGGTCAGCTCTGCCATCTCCCAAGCTGACCAAGGAGTTCAATCGAGGCACTGTCATGTTCCACCCAATTTCGAGCAGGTAAAATCCATTTGAAACTAGTATCCACAATAAGACCGAAAGAGCAGAGGGGAAAATGTGATGTGTGTATGGGGATGAGGGAAATTCTACAGAGATGGGGATGGAGGAAACTAGACTGCAGACCAGTGGATTTGCAAGCCTCTCAGGCTGACTTTAGCACTCACAAGTTGAGTCAGCTTCTCTCTAGGAAGTATGGGCTTTCTTCCTATGTTATACTCCAAAGAGTGCGACCCATCTCAATGTGCTCCAGCTTTTCATATTTTGATGATCAAGATGTTTTCACTAGCAGTAACACCATATAGATAGGTTACAGAATAAGACAGTTGGCCTAGAGGAGTTTGTAGTTAGGATGAGGAGGGGGTGTTTGTGGGAAGAGCTGAAACACAAGCCATTTGCATTTCTCTTCTTGACGCTCTCCCAAAGGAACGGTGAGCACGTATCTTCCCACATACTGAAGGGCTGGCAAAGACTGTAAGCTCTAGGTGGAGTACTCTTTAATTTTTAAAACCAACAGTAGACCATAGTGTGTTCAGGTTTAGGATACTATGTCACTTTATTCCTTCTACTCCTGGGGTTTCATGGCCCATTTATTCCTCTTCCTTTCAGGTATCCAGGGTGTTTGTCCAAGTGGATAGGCTCTGATCTCTGAAATAATAGTGCTTGGAGGTAATCTGTTTTTCAGGGAAAGCTTTAATCATTTTTTCCATAAGTATCAGAGAGCTGAATCCTGAAACCACTGGGTAGAAAGGAGGGATGCACCAGCTTCACATGGTACCCGCCTGTTTAAAGGTGCATTTACTCTTGCTGAGGAAGACCTAAAGAAGCTTCGACTCTTAAACTTCTTTCCTTGGTCTTGACCCTTCCTTGTCAGATCTCATACAACCCAACCAAAGAAACCAAAGAAGAAAAGCTTTTTTTTTTTCCTAACCTGAGGAGAAGACCAACTTATCCAGCTGGGTGAAGGAAACCAAAACGAATGCTGGGAGGAGCGGCAGGGGCACAACAATATTTGCCTGTTACCTGAAGAGACAAGTGGCTGGTCCTAGTGAGGAGGGGTTGGGAAAGGAGCGTTTCCTCTGAACACAGCACTTTTGCCTCTGGTCATCTCCACCACAGACCACTGAAGTAGCGAGCACTTTGTCAGATACGGCCTTAGAGAAGAACAGAGCAGCTCTGAGAGGAAAGCTTTTGTACAGCTTCTCCTCAAAAAACAGCTGTCCACCACAGGTCACCAGGGTACTGCTCGGAGCCTGGAGAAAAGGGCTTTCCTCTGTCTTTCCAGGTAACTGTAGCTACTCCTCCTTCAGACTCAGCAGAGGGCCATGTGGACCTCAGGCTTCTCCTCTGTAAAGCAAGGCATTTAGACAACAGCAGTTTTCTGAAGTTATATTCTACTAGAGCAATCTTACCAGTGAAAAGGCGGCACAAAGATCACAGTACCTGGTGGGAAATCAGAGACCTTCCTCGGCTGCGTAACAAAGCCAAACAATTCAGGAACTTTGGTTTCTTTTTCTGAAAATGAAGTAGGGAGATAAAAGCTGAACCTTAACTTCTCTTAGGCTCCTTCATTTTCAGACTTTCCTGACTCTAAACTGTCGTCATTTGCTCCATATAAACAAGTTTTGTCTATGTCCTTGGGTGAGAATAAAATGCTTTCTTTCTCAGAGAGATTGGGATAGATTTGCTTTTACAATTCTTTTCACCAAGAAAACCTGAGCCCAGGCACTCAGGGAATATGTAGGCAGGAATTGGGTCATTTCAGGGGATAGTGAACATCCATGTGGTTTCTTGTTATAAAATGGAGAATAGGGAGTCTACTTCCTTCAAGAAATGTTTATTTAGTTCCTACTGTGTTCAAGGCTCTGAGTCAGTTCTGATAGTGCATTTTTGAATTTTCAAAGCACTTCAAATGATCTTAACGAACACCAACATGAGCTGTATGATAGGATCCTCAGAGAAGTTCTGTAAGACGACCCAGTACTGTGCCTCTGATTTTTACCTGTGAGGAGACTGAAGCCGGGGTGCACCAGGCGACTCTTGCTCACCAGGTCTTGGCCCTGGAGAGCGGCTGCACCAGGACTGGGCTCCAGGTCACTTGGGTCAAACCCACTGTGCTATCTACTCTGCTGCCCTCTATTCAGAAGACCATTGGATAGCTTTCGGGGTTAGGAGAGTTTGCAGAATGCTGATTTATTTTCAAACTAAACGGGTCTTTCCTACTCCTTTTTTGTTACTTTTTATTTTCTAAAATAAGTCATTTTGATTTGTTTTGTTTTTCTAAATGGATTCACTTGAACAGAGAGTTTGAATTATTCAAAATGGTTTAACTCCACCCGGAGTTTCCTTAGTATCTGAGGATCAAAGAAACGTGGAATGAGGAGGCTTGGCAAATGGAAGGCAGATAATCCATAGGTAAAGGGAACACCTGGGGCAGAGGGCGGCTACACTCGCCACTTTAGTGCTGACCCAAGAACTGAACTCATTAGTTTGATAAACATCACAGCCACCCAAAGAAGCAGAGGGAGGGTCTGCGTGGCCTGGGGTGACAGATAGAAACCCAGAGACAGAAGCTCTCTTAAGACATGGGAACTTGATAACAAAGCCAGTGATCACAGTTGAGACGTCTGCCTGGCACCCTGGCTGCTTAACACAGACTCCCAACTGCATATCCGCAAATGTTCAGCTTTCTCTTTAAAAACACTCTGGGACTTCAAAAATGAAAGCAAACCTCTTCCCTCTAGGCAGGTGTGCATGTGGCAGCACACACACAGACACACTCACAGTCATTTAACAAGGATGAGAGGCCGTGATCCCAAAGGCTTTCCAACCTCCTGTCCAAGGAGAGTTCCCGGCTGGCCTAATCACTCTGGCAACAGCACACCTGAGCATTTCCCTCTCAGCACAAAGTAGAGAGGGGCTGGGAAGCTAGTTCTGTTGGAAAAATAGTATCTGAGGCTAGAAACAGCCAGTAGATGCTCAACCATTTCAGGGCCTTAACAAGCAAGTTGGTGAAATCGTCTATTCAAAGGTTCGAATGTGACTCGGCCACTGCTTCAAAGTAGCTAAGTCGATAGTCTGCTCTCCATCAAATTTTTCAAATTATAATAATACTAGTAAAATTTGAAAATTATGATAATTATGTGTTCTGTACCCTGGATGGGGGTAGAAGACAGTGAGGCATATTTTCTAATGTAATTAAGGCTTTCAGCTGACCCCTCCCAACTGCAATTGTTATTTCAAAAGTGAACTAATAAATCATGTCCAGCCTGCTCAGAATAAAAATTTGTCTTGAGGATTCTTGTTGCAACCTGCAAACTCTGATTCAGAGCCAGAAGAGAGAGGTTGGGTGAAACTGCTATTACATTGGCCTGTGCTGGGTCCCACCCTGGGACAAACTTTTGGGGAGGTTTCAGCTGGGACACCTGGAACCATTTCTAAGCTTTACTGCAAACAATATGCAAATAGTCTCTACCCTATGTTCATTTATGGTTCCCTGTGCTAAACTCGAAGCAATTAATGCTGACTCCTGGGTGCCCAGGGGACTCAGATCTCCTGTGGTTTACACAGAGCACTTTAGCTATCATGATGAATTAGCGTAAGGCTTGGTAATGCACCTTTGAGTATGTGAGGCCTTTTAAGGCTCTCGGAGGTCAAGCTTGTGGCTGTATAAAGTACATTTTCCCTTGGCAGACCAGAGCCTCTGACGGCATGCAAGGTTGTATTTCTATTCATCACGGGTTCCAGATTCCAAATGTCCAAAATCACCATCCTGTTTCTCTGGACAGCCAATGTTTCAGACCTATGATGAGTCAAGGTAAATATTTACCAAGAAGGCCTGGCAAGAGCACTTTGCATGCTTGGGGAAAGAGTAATGTGTCAATTCAAAGAAGACGTATCATTTTTCTTTTTGTCCGAACACAGAGTGGGTGCAAAACCCAGGGCAGGGCACCACCGATTGGAAATCTCCCATCTGGACATGGGCGGGTTCTAGCCAGTGGTAACTCTGCTGATCTCCCTTTAAAAGGAAAGCTAGGGAGACAGGGCTCATGGCCCAGAGGTCTCCGTGGTCATTGTTGTTTAAACAGGTAGGTGATGGAGTCAAGAGATACCAGGCTGAGAGCCACAAGCATGGTCCCTAGTGGTAACTCTACAATATTTGATTTGGCCTTATACAAATTTTTAATTTCTCTTGGATGTTAATTCTCATAGCTAAGATGAGAGAATTCCAGGACCACTTTATTGGTCTCTTCTAGGTATGAAACATGCTGACTGTATTTTCCTCAGCAGTGTATTTTTGCTAGTCTGTGATTTGTGTCTGGTGCAGAGGAATGCATTAATGGCAGAGATTGAACGATGCATCACACTCTGTCCTACTTCAGCTCCTCATCTCTTTCAATATCTCTCTTACTAACCCCTGTACTTTCCTGGCTGTGTGGCCTTTGACAATCCTTAACCAATCAGAACCTCTGTTTCCCATCCATAAAGTGGGATGATAGTAGAGCTTACTTTATAGAGTGGTTGTGAGGATCAAATGAAAAAATGCACATGAAGCACATAAGCATTCTGAAAGCGTTAGATGTTAGTGGTATCTATAGACTTAGCATTTGCTAGGATCTGCCCTGTACCTTCTTGCCTCTGTATTTCTGGTCATTATATTGGTTTCCTATGGCTGCTGTACTACAAACTGAGTGCAGTTTATTGTCTCACAGTTCTGGAGCCTATGTGTCTGAGATGAAGAAGTTAGCAGGGTCAGACTCCCTTTAAAAGTGCTAGGGAAGGATCTGTTCCAGGACTTTCTCCTCGCTTCTGGCAGTTCCTTGCCTTGTGGCAGCCTAACTCCAGTTCTCACATGGTGTTTTTTCTATGGATGTGTGTCTGTATTCCAATTTCCCATTTTATTAGGACACCAGTCATATTGGACTAGGGGTCGGCCCACTCTACTCCAATATGACTTCATCTAAACTAATTACATCTCTAATGACCTTATTTCCAGATAAGGTCACACTCTGAGGGACTGGCAGTTAGGACTTAAACAAATGAATCTGGGGGGGAAACAATTCAACCTGTAACAGTAACAGTCATATCCCCTGTCTTTAACCAAACTCTCCTAATCTTCTTCAACTTCTAAGGTCCTGCTGCCCCTTTGAGACACAAATGAACTTCTTAAGCCTTCTCTGCCCCTGCCCATCTGACTCAAAGAGGTTCTTTCTTTGAAATTCTAAGGCGACTCATCTGCATCTCTTATTTGAAACTTACTTTTAAGTCTCCTCATGTGGTAAATTGTCTTTATTCCATATGTACTTTATACCTTTAACTAGAGGAGAACACTGTATGTAGTTGTATCTTCCCCAGCTCTTAAAGCACTTCCTTGTATGGAGTAGAAACTTAATAACTACTCTCCTTTAAGATAACAAATATTTGAAGAAAACACCTGAAACAAAGTCATGACAGATTTCACATAAGGCTAATGAGAATAAATTTTCATCCTTCTTAACTATTCTGCATACATAATGGCCTTCAGAAGCTTTCTGACCAAGATTTTTGTGAAGGTGTCCATCAAACCTTGTTTGTAGACATCTTGTTCCTCCAGGTGGCTACTTGGATTCAGCCTGTAGCCTCAGTATGACTAAGTTCTTGGTTGATTCAGCACTGTAGGAAAGAAGCTGTCAAGAAGCCCCCATTGAACCTTCTGGGACTCCGTATGGAGTCTCTCTTGTGTTAATTCTGACTTTCTTCTGAGTCATTGTATTCTTAAGCACCGGTCATCTGAGACCTCCAATTGTGGTGACTCCTCAGTGATGGAAGAAGTCTTAGGGACCATGTTGTGTACGGTCTCTGTAGGCCTGGGTCTTCTTACGTGATCCAAATGGCCACTCCTTGCTACTGCTGAAGTACTTTCCTTATATCAACTTGCTTGCTGTGCTCTTAGGTTTTAGGATAGTAATCTTTCTGATAAATTCTTCTATACTGGGTTCTGCCCTACACTTGGAACAAACCAGGTACCTTGTACATGGACTTCTTATTTTACCAGAGCCTCCTCTCAGAAGACTCTTGCATACTCTGTATTTCTCTTTAACAATTTAGCCTCTGTTTTTATTTTCAGCTCATTCGTCTTTACAATTTAACTAGGTTACTCTCAAGCTTGTTCTAAGAAAAGTTCCAGAGCACTTAACTGCAAAACAAAAATCTCATGAGATTAACCACTTTTGATGAAAACCTATTCTTTTTTAAAAAATTTTTATTGGAGTATAGTTGATCTACAATGTTGTGTTAATTTCAGGTATACAGCAAAGTGAATCAGTTGTACATATACATACATCCACTCTTTTTAAGACTCTTTTCCCTTATAGGCCATTACAGAGTACCGAGTAGAGTTCCCTGTGCTATACAGTAGGATGAAGACCTATTCTTTATAGGTCCAAAATACATTATGTTAACTCTATAATCATTTTTTAAAAATTGACTGATCCTTTAAAAGTAGTACTACTTGTTGACTAAAACAATAAGCATGGGTTGAAAAGCGAAGTGCATTAGAACAAATGTGATGACTCTTGAGGTCAACCAGAGCTCTGGGCTTGAAGCCGAGTCATAGAGATTTTATCGAGGTGACACAAGAGAAGATGCTACAACCTGCAAAGTGCTCAAATTTCCCTGATTGGTCACAATACAAGTATGGGAATGAAGGAAGCTGGGCAGTTTCCATCCTCTTGTTTGTGTTTAATTTAAATTGGAATCAAGTGCTAAACAGACTCGGAGAGAAAAGCCCTGCTTCCTCACACACATGTTCACAGGAGGTATTGGTTGTGCGGCACTGTTTAGTGGGAAAACCTTGACACCAAACTGGCCTGATGTTTAGCTCTAAAGTATTGATCCTTGGAACATCGAAAGCTGCTGGCAAAGAAGCCATGCGAGAGCCATGTGAGAGCTGGCTGGCCATCCTTGATAGAGGCAACTAACAAGAATGATAAAATTGGAGTAACATTCACCAACAGATAGTCAGCCACAAAAAGCAGCCTAATGAAGTGTTTTACTTTAAGGTCCTGCTTTAAATTAATAGTTTGTTTTCGGGCCTCCCTGGTGGCGCAGTGGTTGAGAGTCCGCCTGCCGATGCAGGGGATACGGGTTCGTGCCCCGGTCTGGGAGGATCCCATATGCCGCGGAGCGGCTGGGCCCGTGAGCCATGGCCGCTGAGCCTGTGCGTCCGGAGTCTGTGCTCCACAACGGGAGAGGCCACAACAGTGAGAGGCCCGCGTACAGAAAAAAAAAAAAAAAAAGTTTGTTTTCTAAACACTTTGTCTAATATAGATACAGAATTAGAGAAAGTGAGAGATACACATCTATATATTAGATAAAGTGTATAGACAAACCCTATAGATGCATAGATACATGCATGTCATTGTTAATGTTTAGAAGAAAATATTGGGTCATTTATACTCTTAAAAACAATATGTATTGAAAACTTATGCAACAGCTACCTGCTCCCCCGCAGGGCAACATCATTAAATGGGAGGTATCTCAACCCCAGAGAGAGTTGGGGGCACAATTGAAAACTCTGTGAGGATGGGGCCAGTCCAATCTGACACGCAGAAGCACACATGATAATCTACAGTCTCATGAGGGGATCACAATTCTACAGCAACACAGAGTGGAGAGCCAAGCCACAGCCCCTACGAGCTGACATAATGGAGCCTTTCTTGTCTAGTCAAAAGAGATAGAGGCCCAAGGAAATTGCAGGGCAAGCCAAGACCTTGGGGAGAGGTTAGATGAGAACAGGTGAGAAACAGTGAATGAGCACTGACTTTAATTTATAACAAAACCAGGAAGAGAGGAAAATGGAAAATATCAGTAAGCTCCTTGAATTATGTTTATGAATTTCTTCCTTTGTTTTTGAAGCTGATTAAAAACTTCTCTGAGCTATTTAACAAAGCATTACTTACATTAAGCTTGGGAAAAATACCAAAGAGAATAGCACTTTGATTCCACTAATAAATTCTTAGCTTATTAAAGTAGAAATTAAAAAAATATATAATTACTTCTTTGTCAGACTTGACTTATTTATGTTTTGCTTTCCGCCCTGTGTAAAGTGTGCCCTGACACTGATACGATGTTTTAATGTAGATACAAGCTGTATTGATGTACAGACAGGTTTAGTTGCATGATCAGAAAATGAAAAGCAACAGAATAAAATTTCATTTTTTCCAAGCAAAATGGTGTAAGTTCATTTCTGGCCCATACAGCATTCTGAGGTTAGAATGGGGCTCCATAAGGTCACCTGGAGCCAGAATGGTACTCTGTGCATTAGAAGCCTCACGTTCCTTCTCAGTTGTCACTTTGCCATCTCTAGGTTGTTAATCTTGTTCACAGTCCAAGATGACTTACCACCGCACCACACTCCAGTCAGCAGGAAGCAGAGGAGGGGGTCGAGACGCATATCTCTTTTCTTTAAGGACACATCCTAGGAATCAGTGGCCTCATTTTCCCTAACACACAGTTGGTCAGCATTTAGTCACATGGCCATAACTCTTCTAATGGAGACTGGGAAATGTAGTTTTTATTCCAGGCAACCATATGGCCAGCTGAGAATCTGGTGTCTCCTCTTTATCTTTGGTTTTCAGTAGTTAGATTTTGATGTACCTATGCACAATTTTTTCTTTCATATTTGTTCAGATTGGGATTTTTGAAGCTTTTTGAGTCTAAAAGTTTATGTCTTTTGCTCAGCTTTGGAACATTTCACCCATTATTTCTACCAATAGTTTTTCTAGCCCATTCCTTTCCTCCTGGGACTCAAATTACATGTATATTTGACATTTTGTTATTACATTACCTGCTCCCAAGTCTGCTTACTTCTCAAATCTTTTATTCTCTCTGTTTTTTCAGACTGAATAATTTCTATTGACCTGTCTGCAAATTCAGCTCTCCTTAGTTGTCCCCATTCTTCTATTAAGCCCATTGGTTACATTTTCATTTCATATGCCATAGTTTTTTAGCTCTAGAATTTCTGTTTGCTTCCTTCTTAAGCTTTTATCTCTGCTGAGCTACCCTATCTTTTCATTAATTATAAGCATATTGTTCTCTACATCATTGCACCTAATTGTAATTGTCTGTTCCAGCATCCTAGGCATCAAGGGGTTGGTTTTCATGGATTGCTTTTTCTCTTAAGAGGGGGTATCATTTTCCTGGTTCTTTGTATGTTAAATACTTTTGAAGTATATTCTGAACATTGTAAATATTTTGTCATGAGACATTGAATTCTCTTATATTCCTCCAGAGTCTTTTGTTTGTTTAGGAGGTAATTAAGTTGGGATTCAAACCAAATTTCTGTCTCTTGGGTTATAGGTCAAATCCTAGTTCAGTTCTTTAATATTTTGCTGGACTCCATTCTGCCCATGTATGGTTCCGAGTAAAGCCAGAGATCTGGGCAGAGATCATGCACAGAAGTTGGAGCTTCTTCTCGTCTCCCTCTTACCTAAGATGGACTCCTACTTGCCAGCCACTGCATTTGCCTCAAACTCTTTCCTCTGTCCCTTTATGTCAGAAAGCCTGTAGGTTTTCTATCAAAGTTTGAAGTGCCTTACTCAGTGTAGCTGTGGCTTGCCCTAACTCTAAGGGCCATAAAAACTGGCAGATCAACCTGCCATTCTCTTTTCAAAATGTATCATCTCCCTTCAGCATCCACCTGCCTTGTTCAATCTCCAGTGCCTTTGAGTCATTGTCTATTCTGTCCATAGTTTATAGTTGTTATCTGTGAGAGGGTCAGCCAGTAGAAGTTTACTCAGCCATACCAGAAATGGAAACAAGTTTGAACTTTTTACTACAAGAAAGGAGAGCATACTTACTGGGGAATAACTAGCAGCCTCTACCCACAATGGCCTTCCCTACATCTGTGCTTCTCCTATAGGATACACTTTTCCTTTTGTATCATACTCAATTTTTCAAAGAAATTTACCACTGACTACTTCATGATAAGGCACAAAGGCTTGCTTTGTGATGCATGTGTTTCCCAAATTTGGTATATAAAGCTAATTTTTTTTTTTTTCTGCGTTACGCGGGCCTCTCTCTGTTGTGGCCTCTCCCATTGTGGAGCACAGGCTCCGGACACGCAGGCTCAGCAGCCATGGCTCACAGGTCCAGCCGCTTCGCGGCATGTGGGATCTTCCCGGATCAGGGCACGAACCCGTGTCCCCTGCATCGGCAGGCGGACTCTCTACCACTGCACCACGAGAGAAGCCCAAGCTAATTATTTTTTAAATAAAAATTTTAAGGGTTTTACCTTGCATGTTGCAGTAGGATATCCTAGGAAATGCAGTTTCTTTCTATATACACAATGGTTTAACTGTTCAGATAGAATATACTAGCTGATAATCAGTCTCAGAGCCAACCTGAAGCCTAAACAGCGACTAGAGACCAAGATTCTTGATGTTACTGACATTGAAATGGTATACACAGGCTAAGAGCAAATATTAGCTCTTCCACTTAATGGCTTATTGTTAATGGTAGTACATCAAACAAACCAACCAGAGAGCACTGACTCCCTACTAAATATTGAGCACTGTGTTATGTAAGATCTAAATGCCTGTGTTATTGTGTTGTCACTAAGAAAGAATCTACATTCTTCTTTGAGAAATCTACAATATGTTTCTATTTTTAACTTGCAACCACAGAGAAAATATGTTATTATAAGTTTCAACTTCCAGGACTAAAAGCACAATCTAATACTTGGTGTGATATTTGCATATGTCTCAAAGAATTCCTTCCTTCCTTCCTTCCTTCCTTCCTTCCTTCCTTCTTCCCTCCCACCTTCCCTTCCATCCTTCCTGTCTTCCTTCTCTCCTTCCTTTTCTTTGTTACAAGAGTTGCAGAGGGTAGGCAGATGGAAGTGTGAAACTCATTTTCATGAGAGATATGGCTATGAGAGATAAAAATGAATTAAAATATTGCCTGGTGAAATGTTTCTATTTTACTATAGATTTATGAGCCTATCTCTTTCTTGGTGAAACCGTTCCAAAATATGGGAAATTGAATTGAAAATTATTAATTTTATTTCAGAAAAAAATAGGAGAGCACCATGAGAGAATAAATACTAAAACACAGGTATTTTAAAAATGTAGAACAAATAGTACATCTCTGTTTTTTAAATGCTTGTAATCCAGTGATAATCTAATGTCACGATCTGGAGGACAGTACAGTACTATACGGTACTCAGAAATCTATACGCTCAACAAGAAATGTATGAATAACTAAATGTATAAGTGGGAGTGTGAGAACTTTAAATGTTAAAAAAAAGTACCCAGGGCTTCCCTGGTGGCGCAGTGGTTGAGAGTCCACCTGCCAATGCAGGGGACACGGGTTCGTGCCCCGGTCCAGGAAGATCCCACATGCCACGAAGCGGCTGGGCCCGTGAGCCATGGCCGCTGAGCCTGCGCATCCGGAGCCTGTGCTCCGCAACAGTGAGAGGCCCGCGTACCGCAAAAAAAAAAAGTACCCATTTTCAAAGAGAAATGGGGATCTACTACACTCAAATATAACCATTTTGTGGGGCATAATTAAGAAATAAGGTCCTCTAATTAATAGAAATTTAAAACAGATTTTTTAAAAAGAATTTTTAAAAACAGAGAGCATGTAACAAAAAAAGAGGTTTATTATGTATTCATGATTTGAAAATACTTCTTGACTTTGTAACATCAGTGATCACCATCCTGAGTCTGGACAGCATAGTGGTTAAGAGCCAGATATTAGATTCTCTTCTGCCAATTATAAGCTTTGTTATTTGGGGCAAATTACAAACTTAGTGCCTTAGGGTTTTTTCCTCTGTAAAATGCGTTTAATAAACCTATTACATTGGGTTACTATGAGAAGTAAATTATTTAATAAATATAAGGAAGTAAGAACATATATGGGACGTAATGAGGGCCATTTCAATGTTAAAAACAATTATTATTCCAATAAATGATACTGAAGCTGGGCATTTGGGTTACTTTTATTTTAATATCCTAAAACTCCATTTAAAAACCTTCTTATACTAATGTCAGTTAATATATGTAGTACTGGGTTTGTGTAAAGCAGATCATAGGCCATTTATCTGCAAGAAACATCAGTTAACCTTTTCTCCATCTTGATTGGTTATATGTCTATGGGCAAGACCCTTTTCATCACATGAGGCATATCAGATACCTCATCTGTAAAATGTTGAACCTATAAAGCTGCTAGCAGGTAGGGTTTGTGTTCTGTGCACCAGAGCCTAGCACTGTGCCTGAAACATAGTGTTAGCAAATAATGGTAGTTGAAATAAAGAAGAGTAACATTTTACCTGCATGACTATGAGACACTGAATGAAATAGTCTCTTGAGAGTCCTTATAATTCTAAGATTTATGATTACTTATTAGAAATTTCTAATGGATAGAAATTACATTTGACTGTTTCATTTTAGATAATGAGGATTTTCAAAACATAATGTGTTAGCCTTTACTGACCAACCATCAACTGATGATGAGCATTAAATTATTTTCTGGTATGAGAGATGAGTCTCGAATGATATACAATCTCTTTCCTGGTCTTCTTAGTTACAAAGAGCATGGCTGGACATAAAGGTGCATTTTCTGGTCAAGAAAGAGGGTCTTTACTATTGAAGATCTAATAAGCCCAAGCCCAAGCAAGATTTATTTTATTTTATTTATTTTATTTTATTTTGGCTGCACGGCACGTGGGATCTTAGTTCCCAGACCAGGGATTGAACCCGCACCCCCTGCATTGTAAACAGGGAGTCTTAACCACTGGACCGCCAGGGAAGTCCCCCAAGCAAGATTTTAATGTCATCTCATGTTGCATCTTCAGAGCATGGCATGCTGGTCCCTGAAACAGAAATACTGACCCTCTTAGCCATTACAGACTGCCAGAAAGGAATAGATCTCCTGTGCCTTGGTCATGTATGAACTCCATGAAGAAATACTTGAAGTCAGTCTGAATAATGTGCTTGATGTGTGCAGGTGTGTGTGCCAACCCACCCACCCACCCACACATTTCTAGTCAATGTGTAAACAAATATGCAAGACGACTCACTCTCCTATCTAGAAAAAAATATATAAATCCTCAAAAACTGATGATCCTCTAAATGAGTCCAGAACCTGAGAGAAATCTGAGAGGCAGCAACAGAGCTACGCTTTATACAACAAGATGCTTTAAATACTGCAGTTTTATCCTTTGGCACTACACTAGGACATGTTAATGATTGGAAGCCTAAGGGTCTTAGGAGCATCCTTACTTCCAAACACATGATGGGGAGATGGGGAGATGAAGCGTAGGGAACAACTTGTAACAATTTTCCTGCTCATATGACCAACCATTCGTTTACTCATTTACACATTCAGTCCTTCACTATTTACTCAATATTCTGCCCATCCACTTCCTCAAAATATGAGATGGATATAGCATCATTCTTTCCTCATGCCCTTAAGAATTTTCCAGAATATTAAAAAAGTGAAGCTGGATGATGTTTGTGTGATTTTCCTGAAGTTTCAGTGAGTACCTCTACCTAAAACCTAGATGTTTATTCTATGAAGACATTCAAAAGTGTGATGTAGATGGCTATCTCTTAAAAACTGCAAAGACGAAAAGATTTATTAACACACAGTAAATAAAATGTACATAACAGTCAATTTTCTATATGGTTGGATTAAACTTTTTTCTTCAAAATTTTTAAGAAAAAATTTTAAGACTTTGCTCATCTGTATTTTTGACAATTAACATTTTTAAACAATACCTTATTTTTTTAAAAAGGGTGTTTTCATTCAAGATGGAGCCATGATTTCATGCTTCAACATATATCCTCTGTTTTAAATGTGTAAATAGATCAATAACTAAGCAAATCTTAAACTTCCCAGAAAGATAAGACATGTTACCCAGAGGAGATGACAGATTTTTGACAGCAGGTTTTTATCAGCAACAGTTGAGGCCAGAAGATAGTGAATTCTTATTTTTCAATGAATTCACAGAAATTTAACCCCAGAATTTTATGCCTAGCTATACTGTCTTTTAAAAATAAATAAAATAAATCCATTTTTAGATGTACAAAAACTGAGCATGCTTTTTCCCACACAGACCTTTATTAAAAGAGTGTTTAAACATATGCTTGTGTAAAAATAAAATAAAATCTAAAATAAAATAAGAAGGGTTTAGGGGGGAAACCAGACTGGAAAGAGCAAAAAAATTGATTGAAGTTACAGGATAATTTAAGTCTATATTAATTGCTTTCTTAAACCCTCGTTCTCAGGTTAATATAAGTAAAATTATGACTCTAGACAATAAAATCAAGAAGAGTGGGATGTTTAATAGGTAGCTAAATTGTGTGAAAATTATTTTAGTATTTAGGAGAAAAATTTTAAAAATTGAGTTGCCATAGATATATTTTAAAAATTATAGTCATGAAAGTATGTTTAAAAATTAATGGCACTCATTAAGTGAGCTGAAATGCAATGCATATATTCCAAATCATCATAGAAAAAGAAAGTACATGGTGAAGGTTGGAGAGGAATATAAAGAACTTCTTTAATCTGAAAGAACGTTGAAATAAAGAAGAAAAGGAAAAGGATGGCAAATAGCAAACACAATATCTGATGGTATAAATAACCCAGAACATACAGTAATCACAGTAAATGCAAATGGTATGAGCAAACACACAGTAAATATATAAACTCCTACATTGAGAGACAGTGATTCTTAGAGTAGGTTAAATGGCTAAAGTTATATGTTACCTGACAGAGATCGCTTAAACCAACCGCAATGAAAGGTTAAAGACAAGGTAAGAAGATAAGAAGTCTGCAAAAGAAAAAAACATGCCAAAGTTGCAGACACACAGTACAGTGTCTTTTGTCCAGCCAGGCTCATGGCCAATGCTGGAAGGTCCCAGAGCCAGGAACCAGCTTGCAGCTACCTTCAACTTGTGGCTAGTGTGGATACTGAAGTTGGAAGGATAGAAAACATTTTCAGCCTGATCCTTATGGATAAAATCTATTCGTCAATGTAGGATAGGGATGGAGTGAGACAGTGAAAAGAAGAGTGAGAAAGGAAAAGAGGGGAGGGAGGGAAGAGAAAAGGGGAGGTGAATCATGCAAACAGATGAAAACAAACTTTTCATGAAGCTTCTTAAACATGCTCTTATAACCCCATGCTAATGCATCCTGCCATAAAGGTGAATTTATCCCTGCTGAAGAGAACAGCTGATAGTTAGGTGATGTCCGGCTGGGGAAAGCATGAAATATTTAATCAGGACATGCTTGGTATTGGATACAACTCATGACACTCTTGGCCTTGCCAGATGTTCATTTCCATCTCCTTGCCTTTCTCTCCATCTGAGCTGCACTCAGTTAAAGGTGTCTTTGGAATACAGGCTCTGAGGCATTAGCTACAGACTGTCACCTTTGGTGAAATACATGCAGAATGTATGACTGGCCTTCTTCCATTGAGGTTCAAGGCCCCTGCTAAAACAACACTGCCCAGACCAATTTCAGAGTCCCTTCAAGTTTGCTTTATAAACTATCACATCAAAGAAAAATAGACAACTCAGCTGAAAATGAAATCAAAGCTGGCCTGGAACATGGATATGGACTTGGAAGGTCAAGCTGATATAAAGCTAGAAGATGAGTTTGGTTTCTGGAGAGCAGAGGTGGGTATCACTGTGTTTTGGGAACTGAGTATGTTCAGAATACATAGCTCTTTTCTCCCAACTACCTTGAGATGTGCAGGCATGCAAATATATGCTCTGGTAAACCCCAAACATCATTCAAAAGTTACTGGAGCAATACCACTACAGAGAGATGGAGCCCACAAACATTTGGAGCGGCCTGGACTGACCACTTCAGTGAGGAAAATAATTTTAGCAAATGTTTCAATTATAGATAAAGAAACAGAAGCTCAGAGAGGTTAAGTGACTTGTTCAAAAACACTCAAGCTTATTGATAAATAATAGACCTAGAACTAGGCTGATGGCTGATGGAATCTCCTAACTCACAAGAATGGCCAGTGGGGGAAAAAAATCATTATAATGCAGCTTGCTAATTTGCCTGATCCTCAGAAAGACATTCAGGGCATTCAGATAATGATTGGACTAGATTCATTTGATGCACACACTAGCTCACATTCTTGCCTTGTGCACATGGTGACAAAGCAAGGAGTGAGTGCAGACTGGGGTTAAGCGCTCTGTCTGAATATGATTCATTATGTCAATAAGGCAGTTGGCTAATGGGTTTAGTTTTGAAATGAAGTCTTTTGAGTTTTACAGCCAGCTTCAGAGACTGATTCAAAAGACCCTTGATAGCACTGAAGAGTTAAACCATACTTCAAAAGTCCTTAATGTTCAACTAGAAATACAGCACAGGCACTGGGACATTCTGATTCTGGGTTGGGTTCCTTGGGAAAAGGGAGATGTTTAGCAAGAAAGCCCTTAAATGTTTATAGGCTTTGCATTCACTATTGAAATGCAAGACAGACATAGAGCCAAGTCAGCAAAATAATGATTACTGCAAATGGGTGCGCTAAGTTGGGTTGTTAGCAATTTATCCAAATTAAGAGTTGGGGCTTTATCATAATCACTTGAGAAGTATGCCATTCACAGCATCATTTATTTTCACATGTGATGCTCATCCTAATTTCTAAGTTTACCACCATCCCCTTCCAAAATATAAACATATACTCTACTCAGAGCTCACTTGAAAGAGTTCTCTCAAGTTAGAAGGTAAATCTAAAATAGGGTACAACATTTTTTTTCCTTTCAGGAAGCTGTCCAAATTTTGAGTTTTTATTTAGATTTTAAGACTCTTTAGGCATTTGTTCCTTCTCATTATTTTGGTTATCATACAGAGTATTAGATAAAGTAAGTGACAGCACACTCAAAAAGGATAATTCAAGAGAGCTTAATAAAGGGACAATTAAAAAGGCAGGGATGGGGAAACTTAAGGTTTGTGTAGTACTTTGGAGCTGGCAATGGTTGGGATTAATTACCACTCCTAAGCCTGAATGGACAAGGGGTGGAAGTGGTGATGGAACCCAGAGAGGCTGGCCACAGCTGGGGAGAAGGCTGTCTAACAGGAGATGTGGTCTCCAGTATTGAAACACAATCAACCCATGGGGACCCAGCAGAAAGGGGGCTGAAGGAACAAATACTCATTCCACTTTCATCTTTCCTTTAGACCTGCTGGGGCTTCCTGTTAACCAGAAGCAACTATAAGCCAGAGGGTAAGGAGTACAGCGAAGTAGACCATATATCTTCTTTTCCTGCCCAGAGCAGGGTGGAGAGGGGTGGACAGTGGATCAAGGTAGGGGTGGAGGGTAGGGCTGGGGGTTTGGAATGAGAAATATATAGCACACAGATGCTGATTTTTTTGGTGTGGAACACTGATAACGGGGGAGGCTTATGCGCTGATACACGTGAGGGCAGGGGGTATATGGGAACGCTCTGTACCCTCTTCTCAGTTTTGCTATGAATGTAAAACTGCTCTAAAAATAAGGTTTATTAATTTTTTAAAAAGAGATATTATTTCAGTACAGCCCAGAGAACTCTTCGTTATCAGAATCCCTTTCCCAAAAGATACACACACATTCGGCAACTCTAAACAAGATTAGTAAAGCCAAAATAAACTGTCCCCTTTTTGAGAGGTTCCTCTAGGAATTTCAGGGAACTGGTTCAAAACCACTTGTCTATTATTGTGTGGACACTTCTGCTTCCCGAAGGAAGAGTGAGTCATGGTACAAGAGTGAGTGATGGTACAAGAAGTGTTCCTTCTGAAGTGTTTTCTAAGGATTTGACCTGAATATTCAGTTCTATAAAATGAGAGAAAGACTGGGAAATAGAAAGAAAAAAGTATTCTCTTGAGTTTTAGAAGGAGTTGTTCTGGTGAAGAAATACGCTATGGGCTGGGGGAAGAGAGCCCAAGTCGACTGGAGCAATAACATTTCATGCAATGAGAGTAAAGATAGAATTTCTGTCATTCAGAGAAAGTTCTTTTGGTCAGTTTCAAAGCTGGAGACGAGGAGTCAATGATGTCATTCGGGTAAGTAAGAATCAGATAAACATACTTTCAAATCCCAAGTCCACCATTTCCCAGCTCTGCAAACTTGGCCAAATTGCTTAAATTTTTAGAAACTCAGATTTCTCAGCTCTGAAGTGAGGGCAAAAATACTTAGCCTAGATCACTTTTTGAGGAAATGAATGAAAAGTGTATGTCAGCTCTTCAGCTGGTAGGTTGATTAGTAAATAATAATTTACCAATTATTACGATTATATTTATAATTATAAAATGTGTATTATTATAGCTCTTAATTATAATGGTAATATATAATAATAATGGTTTCATATTATTACCATGATAACAAATTGTCCTAGCACAATCTTTTCAATCAACAAGTATATACTAAAATCCTACCATGCGGGCTTCCCTGGTGGCGCAGTGGTTGAGAGTCCCCCTGCCGATGCAGGGAACGCGGGTTCGTGCTCCAGTCCGGGAAGATCCCACATGCCGCGGAGCGGCTGGGCCCGTGAAGCATGGCTGCTGAGCCTGCGCGTCCGGAGCCTGTGCTCCGCAACGGGAGAGGCCCGCGTACTGCCAAAAAAAAAACAAACAAAAACTTTCCAGGAGTATTTGGATAGGGCTTCCCCGGTGGCGCAGTGGTTGAGAGTCTGGCTGCTGATGCAGGGGACACGGGTTGGTGCCTTGGTCCGGGAAGTTCCCACATGCCGCGGAGAGGCTGGGCCCGTGAGTCATGGCCGCTGAGCCTGCGCGTCCAGAGCCTGTGCTCCGCAACGGGAGAGGCCACAACAGTGAGAGGCCCGCGTACCACAAAAAAAAAGAAAGAAAATCTTTCCAGGAATATTTGGATAGGGCTTCCCTGGTGGCGCAGTGGTTGAGAGTACGCCTGCCGAGTTTCGTGCCCCGGTCCGGGAAGATCCCACATGCCACGGAGCGGCTGGGCCCGTGAGTCATGGCCGCTGAGCCTGCGCATCCGGAGCCTGTGCTTCACAGCGGGAGAGGCCACAACAGTGAGAGGCCCGCGTACCGCAAAAACAAAACAAAACAAAACAAAAAACTATTTTCAGGAAAGTACCTGGAAATTGGTTTTACCTCCAGGAAATAAGCAATTAACAAAAAAGCATACAATAACTCCTATGCTTCCCAGAATGTGCTATTTCATGACTGAGGTCACAAACAAAGTTACATGGCTGTGCCATTAGGGGAGTGGTAGGTCAGCCCTTGCCAAAAACAAAGAGTTCCAGAAGGAAATGTTGGCAGAGCCCACCCAAGCAGAGTGGAAGACAGTAAACAACATATCAAGCCAATATAATATGATAATGCTACAGTGACATCATAATGTGACCAACGTTTGGTGAGTGTTTACTGTAAACCAGACTCTATGCTAAGGGCTTTAATTGCATAATTCATTTAATCTTCAATCCAAGGATAGGCATGATTATTATTCATTCCCACTTTATTGGTTAGAGAAATGGAGGCTTTTTTTTTTTTAAGAGCCATGTTCAAAGTCATGTAGCTGGTGAATGGCAGAGCTGAGGCAATACGGCTTAGTGGTTTATACCATTGCTTCAAGGGCAGTCTGAGTGGGTTCAGATCTCTGCTCTCCTATATGTGAGCTGCATGACCTTGAACAGGCAATTTGAATACTTTCTAAGTCTCAATCTATTCATCTGTACCATGCAAATACTGATAACACCTATTTATTAGGTTGTCATGAAATAATGTGTGCAATGGGTGGGACATTCACAGACACACAGTAAGTTTGGTCATAAATGCAGAAGAGCAGGCATAGTTGATGGTGGAGTTGCAGGTGTCACAGTGCTAGATCCTGTTGTATTAAGTGTTCCCATCATCTCCTAATTCCCCTTTATCTAATTCTGTGATTGCCAATCAATCATCTAACCAGGCATCTTCTTTTCTGATAGGAAAGGATATGCTGGCAAGACCCTGTGTCTGCCCCATTTGCCTGATAGGCTGTTTGCTTGAAAGTTATATTAATAAATCAGTATTCTAGTTTTATTCAGCACTAACTGACCTTTATTAGCCTGAATTGACACCATTGAGTCATATACTGTCAAGATCCATTTTCTGAGTCTGAAAGTCTAAAGGTGAAAGAATGGCAAGTGGATAATTCACCAAAGGAAACCTGCTTTAAGGGGCTCTGTGAGGACTGCAGCAAGGCCTTCTTTGGAAGGCCCCATTATCACAGTATTACGGGTGGACAGACACCCATAGTCATCAGGATACCAAGGGAGTACTGAAAACTAAGTCCCATGTCACAAAACCAATTTCTCTCCATATAGTGGGACCCAGGTGACTCCTTTGGAACCCCCTTTGGATGTCCAGAGCCAATGCCAAGCTGTGTGTCCCTTCCCCTCATCATTCATTGAGTCCATTCAGAGAAGAGCTCAGGCAGCCCAGTGTTCAGTAATTGGGACATGTGGGGATTCCAGCTCCCTGCCCTAATTTCATATATTAAAGTAACCAATTTTCCTTTTTAAAAAATTCCCATTTGCTGCTTCCCTCCTCTCTCCAGTCCTTTATTTATTCACTTTTTAATTGTATAATACTACCAAAGACGCCTGAACCCTGTGCAGTAAAGAAATCTGAGTTTTCTTACTGATGCATGTAAAATCTCAGATGCCTGGATTCCGTGCCACGCTGAGCTCTGTGAGGATGGGAAACAAAGGGGTGAAGGACAGTGGCAGCCTGGTGTCTTAATAAGATGCAGATCAGCTGAAGAGCATCAGACCATCAAATCCAGGGTCTGCGGCAACGGCACACCTTTTGTCAGACTTGGAATGGGCCGAGATGGATTCGGGGCTTTATTGAAAGATCATACAGGACGACTGCAAAATCCCATTACTTGTTGATTAAGTATTGATTGCCTCAGTATTAACAAGCCAGCTAATATGAAGTGACCTCTGAGGCCAGTGGTTTGGGGGGAGGGGGAAGACAATTTACTAAAACAGGCAGGCAGATGAATAAGAGGGCTAGATTTGCTCTTGGCTTTTAGCTTCGGTTAAAATGTCACACTTGATAGTGCAGATCAATGCCCACTTTATTTCCTCACAGCCGTCTTATTACCGTCATGAGGCTGCCTCCTTTGATGCTTTCTAATGACCCTCTGAACTGCCTGCTCAGCTCACCCCTCTGCTTTCAAGTGAAAGGAGAGCCCTTTCTGCTCCCTCACTGCTGACGGAGCCGCCATGGATATGAGGCTGGGCCACAAGGACCAGCAGAGCCTTGTCCAGGGTCAGCGGTGCTACACTCGCTGCGCTTTTCCCCTTGTCCTTTGCTTTCCTTTGAGCATCTTCAGCATCAAAGCTCATCTCCTCTTGCCAAGATTCCAAATAAAGCCGAGGTGGTGAAACAAGAGGCTGAGCTCCAAACTCCCACCCAAGGCCACCATCTGGGTCAGGGGCTCTATGACTTCATTCTCTAGAAAGGGAACACTTGCCTATTTGAAACCTCCCCCTCCCATCCAGAAATGGATGTCTTTGATGATGGGAAAAATAAGTAAGTAAATAAATAACTTGAAAAACCAAAATTCTCCCTCACTCCAATCAAGCAAACTGCGATTTAAGAAGGCCTATGGCATGTGCCAGCCAAAGGAACGGTAAGCAGTCTTCTGCTATGGAAATCTTAGTTTACTTTTTAGTCTATAAACAGGAGCTTTTGTGAACACGCTCTGCTCTTTTAGCAAGGTGTTTGGTTTCTGTGCTGCAAAATACTCTGCTGACTACTTAGTCTAGCTTTCTCTGAGTATAAATATTTCATGTGCTGGCCAGTGTAGGGATTTGTCAATGCCCTCCTATTGGCCAGAGGTCTGGCTCCAACTTTCTGCGTCAAAAAGAAAATAGAGAAGTGAATCTAGTGAAAAACTTTCTCCTTGGCAAACATGCTCAATTGGTCTCTGAAATGAAAAGGTTTCCAGCACTGCATGGCTAGAGGGAGGAACAGAGAAGAAACTTTAAACTCTCTAAGGCTGGTATTCAAAGCCAATGTCGACCTGAAGATGAAAACCATAATAATTTCTCTGGGGCTTTAAGAAACTGCCTCAGTCAGTTTTGTTGAGGCAAAATTCATAATTTAAAGCCTCTTCCCACCTATTCCAGCCTAAATTGAGTGAATAAAGATCATTTCTCACTTTACTTAACTATATCAGTCTTTTTTCTCAGGGTCTTAACAGGCTTCCATATAGAGTCTTATAATTCAGAACCACTCAAAGTCCACCACAAGCAAAACCATTTTCCTTTCTCCTTTTCCCATCTATTATTTTCTGCTCTTACAGGAAAATCCACTAAATCCCTCCCCCACTTTCCCTATTTTTCAACTACAGCTCTAAATATTTATTTAATACAAACCATGTGTATATTTGCAGCATTAAGTTGGCATTCAAAGGTTTGTTGAATGAATAAACTCGTTTCGAATTATTTTTCATTGAGTTCATGGATTTACTGTGTGGTTCTGTAAGGTATAAAGACTAATTCTCTCTACTCTACAAAAATTTAGACATCATAATGAGAAGCCTGGCTTGCATTCTTCCCTCAATCTCATGACCCCCAATGAATCTGCTGGAAAACCTATATAATAATAAATTCTATAATGAAAGAAACTTTTGGAAGAAAACATAAAAATCTCAGCAAAGAACATTTCGTATTTTCTATACCCAGGAACCCCTGTATAGGACAATATCCTGTTTAATATTTCTGCAAAACTATTCTGGCCTCAGAGAAATTTTTTAGCTTATAAAAATCTCAACCTAAGATACAGGGACAAACAATTAGTGGTCTCAGGAAAAGTTTATATAAATTTATGGAAAATAGATACACAGCAGGAGGTGAAGGGAAGTGAGGCTTAAATAGAAAACACTCTTAAGTTTCTGAGTTTAGTGTCATTCTGCTTTCATGCCCAGCCATACCTTCTGAAAAAAATGATTAAATATATGTGATCTGTCTCCCTTCTTTTGGTTCAGATGCACTTTATTCATAACTTCAGGAAATATTTATTAAATGATGACTACTTAGCACCAAGTAAATATTTATTAAATGATGACTACTAGGCACTGTAAAAACATACCTGAACAAATGCATGGCACCTGAGCCAAGGAGCTCCATCTAAGGGAAACCAAAAGAATCATAGGAACATAGCAATATAACAGATCTAAAGCCAAAGATGATTAAGACTCTAAAAATTATTGACCAAATGATTCTATCCTGAGTGACTGCCCAGACACAACTGGTGTCTTGATTTCTGGCCTTGTCCCCTTTGACTGAGTAGATGAAACTAGTTCACTAGATTTACCCTGAAACCAAAGTTGACATCATGACCTTCCATGACTCTCAATGACCAATGAGGCAAAAGTTAAACAAGCAGGGTTTTTTTTAGTACTACTTGGATGAGTTTTAGGTATTTCAATGACACCAAAATAGTAATAGTATTTGTGCATACCTATGTGTTTATTTGCACTAACTCTTAAAAAATGTAGGGACCAGTGCTTTGAATTATATCTTTTCTCAGAACGTTGCTTTATGAAAACCTTTTTTGTTTTGTTTTTTGTTTTGTTTTGTTTTTAACATCTTTATTGGAGTATAATTGCTTTACAATGGTGTGTTAGTTTCTGCTTTATAACAAAGTGAATCAGTTATACATATACATTGAAAATCTTTATTATCTACCTGATCTTCCTGAGCAATCTGATTTTTCTGCACTCCCATAGCTCCTTCCCATCCCCGACCACATGCTTGGGTAACACTGAAACACTGAGTTCCTGGCCCCAACCCTGCCCCAATTCTGTGTTTCCCATGTCCTTGTGCCTCTGAACACACCGTTCTCATGCCTCAGGTATATTCCTCCCTTTTTCCTTCCCAAAGATAACTTCATCTATAAATATGCCCTGGTTTTTCCTGAAAGAATTTGTTCATTTCATAAAACTTTATATTAAAATGTGTTATTTTCTAGGGACTGTGCTAGGTACCAGTGATTCCCAGGCTAAAGGACTCACACTGGAAAGAAAATATGTAGACAAATGATTATGATGAAATGTGACAATATGCATAATATAGAATACACAGCAAGGTTACTATTAGTACAAAAGAAGCAGTGCTTCTTTCTGGAAGGGCGAGGCAAGAATAAAGATGTTCAAATACAAGATGTAACACAGGATGAGTAGAGTTTTAAAAATTTAAGGTGGAAGCCATTTGGACCAGAGGGAATAGCAGAGAAAGATGGAATTGTATGGTGTCCTGCACCTACGTTCATAGCTTTACTACATTTCATTTTTTTAGTCCGAATGTGACTGTCTCTTCCCACTTGGCAGTGAACTCCACAAAATCAGGTCCTAGTTCTCATTATCTTGTGGTCTCCACTGAGTTGGTACTCAAAATGCTTTTGAATGAATGATTTCATAAAATTCTCTCCAATCTTTCACAATAGATCAGTGAAAAGATGAATAAGCACTTTTATATTTTTAATGCTCCTTAGTAGCAACCAGGTCTGCAACACAAGCAGATACACCTAAAGTGAGTTTCAAATAGGTCAAATACATCTCCTTTAACAGGTGTATCACGTACGCTAATGGTCTGTAGTTGGGCATGTATGTAGCTATAGTGGTGGTGAGATGGGTGGGTTTGGGCTGGTCAGACTTTTAAAATTTAAAAGCCACACGTTGTCACTGGCATCAGCACTCATGGCCTGGATGAGGCAGGTGGGTGGAATGAGTAGGAAGGTAGAACAGGCTCAGTGTGGGTGGTGGAGGAACTAAGGAGATGGTTATAGAAGAAAAGAAAAAAGGTGAACAATGTTCTATGTTAATAATCTCATTTAAAGAGTCAGTACTGTGTGGCAATGAAATTCAGGGTCTGGTTATACTAGAATGTGGCTGGTGGGGAGTTAGGGGAAGAAAAGTTGGGGCAATTTGTGGCTGTAAGTCCAAAGAATATTACCCTTTAAAATACAGAGTCACTTTAAAGAATTAAACTGAAAACAGACAATATAAGAAGAACAAGTTTTTGTATGGCATTCCCAAGAAGAAATAATACACTTGTTATGCATTACAGTCTGTGCTCAAAATGCTATTTCAGCATTCTGGGTATTAAAAAAAGAACCTTATGTGGTCTTGTGGTGAACGACTGTGAAGGATTATTTAAAGTAAACTGTAGGGAAATATAAAACAAACCCAGCTAATTTATCACAACAGTGAAGATGCATAAATAAGATGTCTATGAATAACAAGGACAGCCTATTATTTTTAAAAATTTCATTTTTAGTAGAAAATATGCCACATTTTATTTAAAGGAGAATGACCCTTATTTTTTTCCCCACAGCTGTATAGCCTCTGGTACAGCCTTACTTATTACTATGAATATAACATGATGGCTATTTTGGAAATGTTTTAATTATATGATGAGCCTCTGGAAATGTTGGCTTGAGAGATATATATCTTCACACTCAAGACTAATATTGTCTTAAGCCTGGGAGCTCAAGAACTCAGAAAATGTGGTTACCACTCAATCGCCAATCAAAGAGACAATGGATGATGAGAGTGAAGATATATGCCTGTGTACCTTGTGATTTTTTCATTAACAACATGTAGCATATTATGTAGAAGAAACCTCATTGTTTCTCTCTGACCAAGTGATTTAATGCATAAACATCCTAAACAATTTTTCATAGAAGGCACCAATGATAGGCCTGGATTTTTATCTGAGTCCCTGAGTTTTGTGTTGTAGTTCTGAAACCAGCATGCCAGTTCATGTAGCACTGACTGCCAGTTGTCCAACAAACAGTTTCCCCTGTCCTTCTGGTCACAGTTAGACTGCATTTCTCAGCCTCCCTTGCAGTTAAGCTGGAGCCATCATTACAAACTGATCTCTGGCAAATCCCCAGCCCATAAAAACTCCCCAAGGGCCCCTCACCCTGCCTCTTTCCCTGTGTGCAGGTGAATAGAGAGGTCTCCCAGGATTTAGAAGATGGTGGAGCCACAATGTGGGAGGAACCTAGTTCCTGAATGAATAAAAGGACTTCTTTTCACTTTTACATTTTCAAGAAGCCACCTTTATTGTGTAAAGTCACTCAGATTTGAGGGTTTTTTTTCTTGTTCTTGTTACAGTTGTTAGCCTGTAATTTATTCAAATATAAAGTCTTTCTTGTGTCTTTTTTCCATGTTTCTATTTCTTAACCAAACTTTAGCTGGCCTATATTCTTGTGCCTAATAAACAAGGGGAAATAAACTAGGCAAAAATATGTTTTCATTATTGAGAAATATAAGAGAGGATGAGTAGCTAAATCATATGAACACCCTTGTAAGGATAATATAAAATATAACCAAGTCATAGATGCCTTCATCATGTTTGAAAAAGAATAGGTGAAGAAAACAACATAAAAACAATTCATATTGATTTAAATAAACCTGATTTGATCAAACATAGTTCGGGCATGAAAATGTGCCATGAGTGACCTATATCACTGATCATTAATCCAGGTCTCCTTGCGTCAAGTGAAAGACAACCAAGACTTTTAAAGCTCCCTTTGGAAACCCTTGTCATCATGAAAATAAGTTCATGTTTCCTGGAACATGTTCATTTATCCTAGCTGTACTATTCTGAAAACCCCAGGTAGGTTTTGGGTACTTGGAAACACTGAGTCTTTTAGAAATTTGAGATGCCAGCACAGTCCAAGTGTCTTTTTAAATTTTTTTGGCTACGTTTTTTTGTTTTTTGGCTGCATTTTATTTTTTTTATTTTTTTGGTCTTTGTTGCTGCACGTGGGCTTTTCTCTAGTTGTGGTGAGCAGGGGCTACTCTTCTCATTGTGATGGCTTCTCTTGTTGCAGAGCACAGGCTCTAGGCACGCAGGCTTCAGTAGTTGTGGCACACGGGCTCTAGAGCACAGGCTCAGTAGTTGTGGCACACGGGCTTAGTTGTTCCGCGGCATGTGGGATCTTCCCGGACCGGGGTTAGAACCCGTGTCCCCTGCATTGGCAGGCGGATTCTTAACTACTACACCACCAGGGAAGCCCCCAAATGTCCTTTAAGTAACTTCCACAGTGATGCAGAATAAGATGTGGCAGCAAAAAGATGTTTGTTGAATACTCTCATTATTCAGGAAAGTCACATATATGAAAGCCCTACACCTTATCCACCAACACATCCATTAAAAACCCATCAGGCTAGGAGAGTTCTCCAGTTAAAGAGACTGCACGTGAAAATTCATGGAAAGGACAGATTTCAATACATCATCCTCAAGAAGTGATACTCTCAGAGGTTTGCACCACTGCTCTTTTACAAAATCTTTGATTTGCTTTTGATATGCATTTTCACCCTTTCAAATGCAACCAGATCTCAGTACACATCACATTTTTAATGAGAAGAAACAAGCAGGTGTTGATGTGTTATATATAACTGCTACAATTCCAGCTACATTTGTCTAATGGGTATGGATATCACTTTTCAACAATACACTAAGAAAAATGAAAAATCGAATAAAAACCTATTCATGTATTTGGCTTCTGGAGAGAACATATTTAAATGGTTGCTTTTATATATTTTGGGAGCCTGTTGAAAATTAGCAACATTTAGAGATTACTGAGAAGACACTTATGTTGTCAAGCTTACATTATTAACAATTTGCATATTACTTAATAACCCATGTCTCTTTCTTGAAAGCATCTATGAGTGGAAATATTTATTCCTTCATACACATCACTGATTGGCATTTCTGTTATTGAAATCCATGCTATCAAAGTGATGAGTCTTTACCATAGATACGCCAACTACTGTTCTTATCAAAAAGTCTGTAATAAGAATATGTGCACTTTTAAACCATGGAAGGGCTGATATAACAATGTGGTTGTAATCTTTGCTCACAATTATCCAAAATCCTAACTTACACGATGCTATTGGCTGCAAGAAATTAAATCAACACCATCATCATCAACAACAAAGCAGTTATTAAACATGTAGCCTCTGTAAATAAAACGTTTGGGGATAGAGGTAGAGGAGTTGTGTAATGTGTATTCAAAGAAATTACAGATTGTTGGAAAATATGAAAAATTAACATGAGAGTAATAACTACTAATATAGGCAACTTTAAAAATAATCAGTGCTTTAGATTTACTTAACTAAGGTTCATTGACAGCAAGTCTGAGTAGAACAAATAAAGTCATTACTCACACAAAAATGGGGCCCAATCTGGGCAAGTGCACCTATCAGGCAATAGGAGGTGATCTAGGAAGTTAAGTCAGCGGGTCCATTGAAGTCTGGGTGCTTGGAAACAGGACCTAGTCCTGTAGGTTTTCTGAAATGTGCCCTTTCTCAGTTTGAGGAAATTCCCTTCTATTCCTAGTTTGCTGACTGTATCATAAATGGATGTTGAATTTTGTTAGCTTTTTCTGTACCTATTATGATTATCACACACACACACACACACACACACAAACTTACCTCATGTATTTTGGTAGTATGGTAATTTTGTATTCATTAGTGAATATTCAAGTAGCCTTGCACTTTGGGAATAAAACCCACTTGGTCATCATGTATGTATATACATTTCATATACCTGCTGGATTTGAGTTGCTAGCCTTTTGTTCAGTTTTGCATCTATGCTCTTGAGGGATATTGATCTATACATTTTTTCCCCGCAGTGTCTTTGTCTTGGTTTGGTGTCGTTGTAATAATGGGTCATAAATTGTGCTGGAATATGTTCTATCCTCCTCTAGTATCTGAAAGAATGTGTACAATTGGTATCACCTTTTTCTTAAACGACTGACAAAATTCACCAGTGAAGCTATCTGAGCCTGGAATTTTTATTTTGAGAATGTTTGTAAATTATCAATTCAATTTGTTTAACACATATTGCTATTTATATGTTTTATTTATTCTAGCGTCAGTTTTAGTAATTTCTGTCTTTCAAACAACTTATCCACTTCATCTAAGTTGTCAACTTCATTGGCTTAATGTTTTTTTATAATATTGTCTTATATATATTTAATGAATTTAGGATGCTCAGTGGTATCACCTCTTTCTTTCCTGATGCTGGATTCCTTTCTCTCCAATCTGGCAGGTGCCAACATGAATGTCTTCCAGGCCTCTGTGAACTCTGGGGTGGGGTGTTCAGCTTGCAGCACCCCAATGTTTCTTCTTTGTTGAGCCTTATGGATTTGCCCTGTGCAATTTCCAACCAGAGACTCATGAAGACCCCTAACAGATCCCGAGAGCTCTGTTTTTGCATTGCTCTGCTATACTGCTTTACATCACAGATTCTAGCCACCTCATTCTCCCTGCCTTCCAAGATCTGTCTCCTCATATCAGTGATATGATTATTTCCATCTTTGGTCCATTACATGCCTCCAGGCTGAAAGCCAAGGTGATTGGAGAGCTTACCTCACTGGTTTCCCTTTTCAAGGGGATCACAGTTCTGCCTCACCTGTTGTCCAACAGCTGAAAACAGTTATTTCATGTCCAGTTTACCAGTTGTTTGGAGTCCTGATAAGTCTGGTACCAGTTAATCTGCCATGGCCAGAAACATTAATGTTTTATTAAAGATGGGAGAAACTGAGACTCAGATATGTATCTTTTTCAGTGTATACAACTAATAAACATGATTAAACACCCCAGCTATACTTTTTCCACTCTATCATGCTGCCTCTCAACTTATTCAGCAGATGTTTATGCAAGACATAGATAGAATTTTGCTAGATTTAAGATAATCCCTCAAATTTATCTAATTGGAGTAAAATGATATATTCACATGAAATAATATAAGACAGTGAATTATACAATCTGTGCTAGCAAAGTTTAAAGAAGATGGGAAACAATGTTTTGCAAAGTTGTTTTAACTGGGGAAAATTATTGCATGTAATAGAAGTATAAGTAAAACAGAAAATACAATACTGAGAAAATATTCAATGGTTGACATTGGTGAGAACTTTCTGATCTTAATATGTCTTGATGTCAACCATACTGGTCTCATTGGGGTCAAGCAAATTCATTCTTATCTTTTTATCTTCTCTACAGCCCCTGAAAGAAGTCTATTTGACAATTATTTAGTGTCTCCATTGTAAGGCAGAGATCCTAAAAGCTCATTTATTTTAATCAGATTGAAGGCCTTAACAGTAAGAAAACCAAACACATTTTAGCTTTAGTGGACAACTTAAAATGGTTTAAAGCAACAGATTCCACAGAAAACAATTAAGAGCACCTAAAAATCTCAATGTAATTGAATTAGTTATTTAAAATTTGGTTTACATAAGGATTTATTTCATAATTTAAGGTATCTGTATATGAAGGAATAGACTTGGTAAAACAGCCAAAAAACAAACAAACAAACAAACAAACAAATCACAAAAGAGTTTACCTATGAGATTTATTATTGTTAAGTGTCAAAATGTACTCCTCACTGTACAAGCAAGTGACATGCCCATTACATAGCAGAATTCCTGAGTTTGAGGCTTTTAAATAAATATTAGCATCCTTTATATTATGGTTGCTGTGAAATACACAGAAATGGGAGCCTCTTGGCTGCTTCTCAAAGCTGTTCCACACTTCCTGAATTTGTAGATGTGCTAGGTGTTACAAGTAGACTTTTTTTTCCCGTTGTTTCTAGGTGTTGGTAGTCATTTGATTGTACCTAAAACAAAAGAAAGTAGTTTGCTGATATTTAGGCAAAAAGACACACAGAATTATTGATGTCTTCTTAGAATGATTACGCACATAGGATGAGAAAGAATCCCAAAGTGAGTGCTGACAGAAGAAAGTCAATTAGTACATAAAAAATGGTTGCTGGAGTGGATGTATTAAGCACACATTTGCCTCTAAGCCTAAATGTTTGAGAAAGCATCTCTCACTGAATCATAATTTCTAAATTAAAGGTAGAGAAAAACTGTTGAGGATCATTTCCACCCTGACCCATGTGATATGTGTGATGGCTTGTGGTTCATCACTATCACTTTTTCCTGAAAGTGTGAATTAAGCATCTTGATATGTTGAGAGAAAACCGTCACTGTAGTCCTGATGGTCTGAGGCAGACAGTCAACAGCACACAGAAATCACATGTTTTCAAACGTCTATGACTAGAGTAAAATAAAAATGGGCTCTGTTGTATGTATTAGTCAGGAGTCTCCTGACTGCAACCTGTAAGAGCAGCTCATTCAAACTTTACTCAACGGGGCTTCCCTGGCGGCGCAGTGGTTGGGAGTCCGCCTGCCAATGCAGGGGACGCTGGTTCGTGCCTCGGTCCGGGAGGATCCCACATGCCGCGGAGTGGCTGGGCCCGTGGGCCATGGCCGCTGAGCCTGCGCGTCCGGAGCCTGTGCTCCGCAACAGGAGAGGCCACAACAGTGAGAGGCCCAAAACTTTACTCAACGTACAGGGCACCTTGCTGTCGTGAGCCTCGGGGACCAGCACTAGCATGGTTTCTGGGCTTCTTTCTTCTGTCGGTCAGGACTTGGGAATTTGAATGATCTAAAGTCGGGTTCCTCAGACTTGATACTCTTCCTATTTTGGGCCAGCTCATTCTTTCTTGTGGGTGCTTTTCTGTTTATTGTAAGATGTTCAGCAGCTTCCTCAGCCTCTACCCCATAGGTACCAGTATTGCCTCCTGCTCTAGTTTGACAACCACAAATGTCTCCAGACATTGCTAAAGCTCCCGTGGGGAAAAAGATTTTCACCAGCTGAGAACTACTGGCCTAGAGATTAATAACATATACTGCATAGATTCAAATTCTGTCACTATCACTTTCTAGCTATGTGAACTTGAGCAGGTTACTTTCACTTCTATGTGCTTACATTTCCTTATCTCTTTAATGATGATTATAGCATTATCTACAAGATGAGGATTGAGATCTTACAAGTAAAATTCTTAGAACAGTGCCTGTACCTAGTCAGCCTTCAGCTGATGCTAGCTCTTAATACTAACAGCAAGGTTTCCTTCATATGGTAAAGAAATGGCTTCTGGCAGCACCACATTAAACAGAACTAGCTTAATAACTTCAAAGGAATCAACAGCTTTTTTTCTCCCAGTGCATCAACTAGCCCAGCTTGGGTCATGTGACTGTCTTGAACCAAGTACAGCTGCCAAGGGGATGGAGTCCTGTGAATGGCTAGGCTTGGATCAAACCAATCCCATAGCTTAAAAGAAGAGACTTTATTCAAAGAAGTGAGATGGAAAAGCATAATGGACAGGCAAAGTCCAAAGCCACCATGGTCCACTTCAGTGTATAAAAACGTGCAAAGTAGACTTCCTACCTTGGCAACTGATTCACAGGTCATGAAAACCTGTCTCTAGTCACATTTTGGTGAGTCTCCTGGGGCAAAGAGGTCAGCAAATGATCAGACCAGACAATGTCAAGATGTGACAAGAAAATGACCATCTGAAAAGGTATCAGAGGCAGACCTGCTGTCCCCAAAACTGGAGGCAGGGAAAGCCTGGTTGCACCAGAAGAAATGGACATGCTGTTCTTTGCCAGTTTTGTAATGAGAAAGACAAAGCTGGAATAGTACTGATCAAACCCACCATTCATTGAGTTCTTCCCAGGGGATAGATGCTATATTGTGTTATCTCAATACAACATCTCTGCATGGTCATTGATATGATTCCCATTTTTAAAATGAGGAGACTGCGGGCTTCCCTGGTGGCACAGTGGTTGAGAGTCTGCCTGCCGATGCAGAGGACACGGGTTCGTGCCCCGGTCCGGGAAGATCCCACATGTCGCGGAGCGGCTGGGCCCGTGAGCCATGGCCGCTGAGCCTGCACGTCCAGAGCCTGTGCTCCACAATGGGAGAGGCCACAACAGTGAGAGGCCCGCGTACCTCAAAAAAAAAAAAAAAAATGAGGAGACTGAAGATTTTCTAGAAAAGATGAGTAAATGTGGTTAAGGCTCACAACCAGTAAGGGATGGAGCCAGAATTCAAGCCTAAGCTTGTCTGACATCACAGCTCCTACCCATCCCCACACTGCCATCCCAGAGTCTGACCAAAATGCACAGGAAAGCTAAGCTACGAGATTTTGGGTGGGGTGTGTGTGTGGGTACATACTTACTGAAGAAGACAGGGCATTAATTAGGGCTTTCCTGATTGGCAAGTGAGCCCAGCAAGCACTGCTGTGTGGAATCTCCACGTTTCACGTACTAGGGATGGAAGTCCAGACAGGATGAGTCCTCCCTGCCAGAAATTCACTTTTCTTGCCTTATAGTTGTCTTGAGTTTTTGCACTTTCAGATGTTGCCTTTTGTTTAACAACCCAGCTCAATTCAACTTCTAGTCAGGGCTAGACTTAGACAAGTGGTCACCATGGATAAGAAGAAAACAAATTTCAAATAATAAAATTTGTACACTTTCTTCCGTACATTCATTACATAAACTGCATGTGACATAACATTTCAACTTCATTGGAATTGCTTTTCATGTCAAAGTTTCCTCCATTATTTGTGATTGGATAGCCCTAGTTATTCCTACTTGGTAAAGTCTTCATCCAGGTTAGTTGCACTGAGACACCCATATTATGAGTGATGATGCAATGAACATGGGGTTGCAGATAACTCTACGAGATCCTGATTTCAATTCCCTTGGATACCTACACAGAAGCAGAATTGCTGCATCATATGATATTGAACAAATTTCTTAATTTCACTGGTCTTTAGTTTCCTCATCTGGAAAGTGGGTTAATAGAGATACTTTTCTACTAGGATTTTGAGGATTTATAAAATGATTTTGTAAGTAGGGCTTGACACATAGATACTCAGTGTACGTGAGTTTTCTTTACTTTCCCAAGTTTTCCTATGAGATCTTCCTGTATTCTCTAGATGCAGTAAAATGGAGCAGTTAAGTGGACAGGAATTGGAGTTATGCTCTATCACTTAACTGCCCTGGGACCTGGACAAGTTACTTAATCTATCTTTAAAATGTGAATTAATAATTGAACCCACTTCACTGGGTTATAAAATGAATGAAATGAGGTAATCATGCAAAATGCTTAATCTGAGCCTTTTGCAAACGATGTCTGGAAATACTGGCATTTTTACCATACCAAGCCTTTGCCATCTGTGGTCTTCTCCAGCTCGACCCAAGCAGAGCAGGGATGCATTCCATGGACAGGTTCCAGCCTAACCTGTTCCAGAGCCAGTCTGGACCGTACAAAAAGGGTACTACCAGCCTCATGCCACCAGCTAAGTGATCTGGAATCAGTCTGTGAAGAGTATTTTTGTAGACATCCCCAAGCATTTTAATTTCCCCCTTAAAAATGTATTTCCTTTACATGTTTTTTCCTTCTAGACTGTGACTTGTGGTGTAGTGCCTCAAGGCAGGAAATCAAGACTTCTTTTTTAAAAAATTAAAAAATATTTTTTTATACAGCAAGTTCTTATTAGTCTTCCATTTTATACACATCAGTGTATACATGTCAATCCCAATCATCCAATTCATCACACTCCCACCCCCACCCCCCACTGCTTTCCCTCCTTAGTGTCCATACTTTTGTTCTCTACACCTGTGTCTCAATTTCTGTCTGGCAAACTGGTTCATCTGTACCATTTTTCTAGGTTCCACATATATGCCTTAATATACTATATTTGTTTTTCTCTTTCTGACTTACTTCACTCTGTATGACAGTCTCTAGATTCATCCACGTCTCTAAAAACGACCCAATTTCGTTCCTTTTTTTATGGCTGAGTAATATTCCATTGTACATATGTACCACGTATTCTTTATCCATTCATCTGTTGATGGGCATTTAGGTTGCTTCCATGACCTGGCTATTGTAAATAGTGCTGCAATGAACACTGGGGTGCATGTGTCTTTTTGAATTATGGTTTTCTCTGGGTATATGCCCAGTAGTGGGATTGTTGGGTCATATGGTAATTCTATTTTTAGTTTTTTAAGGAACCTCCATACTGTTCTCCATGGTGGCTGTATCAATTTACATTCCCACCAACAGTACAAGAGGGTTCCCTTTTCTCCACACCCTCTCCAGCATTTGTTTGTAGATTTTCTGATGATGCCCATTCTAACAGGTCTGAGGTGATACCTCATTGTAGTTTTGATTTGCATTTCTCTAATAATTAGTGATGTTGAGCAGCTTTTCATGTGCTTCTTGGCCATCTGTATGCCTTCTTTGGAGAAATGTCTATTTAGGCCTTCTGCCCATTTTTGGATTGGGTTGTTTGTTTCCTTAATATTGAGCTACATGAGCTGTTTATATATTTTGGAGATGAATCCTTTGTCCGTTGATTCGTTTGAAAACATTTTCGCCCATCTTGAGGGTTGTCTTTTCATCGTGTTTATGGTCTCCTTTGCTGTGCAAAAGCATTTCAGGTTCATTAGGTCCCATTTGTATATTTTTGTTTTTATTTCCATTACTCTAGGAGGTGGGTCAAAAAGGATCTTGCTGTGATTTATGTCAAAGAGTGTTCTTGCTATGTTTTTCTCTAAGAGTTTAATACTGTCTGGTCTTACATTTAAGTCTCTAATCCATTTTGAGTTTATTTTTGTGTATGGTGTTAGGGAGTGTTCTAATTTCATTCTTTTACATGTAGCTGTCCAGTTTTCCCAGCACCACTTACTGAAGAGACTGTCTTTTCTCCATTGTTTATCCTTGCCTCTTTTGTCATAGATTAGTTGACCATAGTTGCATGGGTTTATCTCTAGGCTTTCTACTCTGTTCCATTGATCTATGTTTCTGTTTTTGTGCAAGTACCATATTGTCTTGATTACTGTAGCTTTGTAGTATAGTCTGAAGTCAGGGAATCTGATTCCTCCAACTCCGTTTTTTTCCCTCAAAAATGCTTTGGCTATTCGGGGTCTTTTGTGTCTCCATACAAATTTTAAGATTTTTGGTTCTAGTTCCGTAAAAAATGCCATTGGTAATTTGATAGGGATTGCATTGAATCTGTAGATTGCATTGGGTAGTAGAGTCATTTTCACAATATTGATTCTTCCAATCCAAGAACATGGTATATCTCTCCATCTGTTGGTATCATCTTTAATTTCTTTCATCAGTGTCTTATAGTTTTCTGCATATGGGTCTTTTGTCTCCCTAGGTAGGTTTATTCCTAGGTATTTTATTCTTTTTGTTGCAATGGTAAATGGGAGTGTTTCCTTAATTTCTCCTCCAGATTTTTCATCATTAGTGTATAGGAATGCAAGAGATTTCTGTGCATTAATTTTGTATCCTGCTCCTTTACCAGATTCATTGATTAGCTCTAGTAGTTTTCTGGTGGCATCTTTAGGATTCTCTATGTATAGTATCATGTCATCTGCAAACACTGACAGTTTTACTTCTTCTTTTCCAATTTGTATTTCTTTTATTTCTTTTTCTTCTCTGATTGCCGTGGCTAGGACTTCCAAAACTATGTTTAATAATAGTGGTGAGAGTGAACATCCTTGTCTTGTTCCTGATCTTAGGGGAAGTGCTTTCAGTTTTTCACCATTGAGAATGATGTTTTCTGTGGGTTTGTCGTATAGGCCTTTATTATGTTGAGATATGTTCCCTCTATGCCCACTTTCTGGAGAGTTTTTATCATAAATGGGTGTTGAATTTTGTCAAAAGCTCTTTCTACATCTATTGAGATGATCATATGGTTTTTATTCTTCAATTTGTTAATATGGTGTATCACATTGACTGATGTCTGTATATTGAAGAAGCTTTGCATCCCTGGGATAAATCCCACTTGATCGTGGTGTATGATCCTTTTAATGTGTTGTTGGATTCTGTTTGCTAGTATTTTGTTGAGGATTTTTGCATATATATTCATCAGTGATATTGGTCTGTAATTTTCTTTTTTTGTAGTATCTTTGTCTGGTTTCGTTATCAGGGTGATGGTGGCCTCATAGAATGAATTTGGGAGTGCTCCTTCCTCTGCAATTTTTTGGAAGAGTTTGAGAAGGATGGGTGTTAGCTCTTCTCTAATTGTTTGATAGAATTCACCTGTGAAGCCATCTGGTCCTGGACTTTTGTTTGTTGGAAGATTTTTAATCACAGTTTCAATTTCATTACTTGTGACTGGTCTGTTCATATTTTCTATTTCTTCCTGGTTCAGTCCTGGGAGGTTATACCTTTCTGAGAATTTGTCTATTTCTTCCAGGTGGTCCATTTTATTGGCTTAGAGTTGCCTGTAGTAGTCTCTTGGATGCTTTGTATTTCTGCACTGTCTAACTTCTCCTTTTTCATTTCTAATTTTATTCAATTGAGTCCTCTCCCTATTTTTCTTCATAAGTCTGGCTAATGGTTTACCAATTTTATCTTCTCAAAGAACCAGCTTTTAGCTTTACTGATCTTTGCTATTGTTTTGTTTCTATTTCATTTATTTCTGCTCTGATCTTTATGATTTCTTTCCTTCTGCTAACTTTGGGTTTTGTTTCTTCTTCTTTCTCTAGTTACTTTAGGTGTAAGGTTAGATTGTTTGAGATTTTTCTTGTTTCTTGAGGTAGGCTTGTATAGCTATAAACTTCCCTCTTAGAACTGCTTTTGCTGCATCCCATTGGTTTTTGATCATCGTGTTTTCATTGTTATTTGTCTCTAGGTATGTTTTGATTTCCTATTTGATTTCTTCAGTGATCGCCTGGTTATTTAATAATGTATTGTTTAGCCTCCATGTGTTTGTGTTTTTTACGTTTTTTCCCCTGTAATTGATTTCTAATCTCATAGCGTTGTGGACAAAAAAGATGCTTGATATGATTTCAATTTTCTTAAATTTACTGAGGCTTGATTTGTGACCCAAGATGTGATCTATCCTGGAAAATGTTCCATGCACACTTGAGAAGAAAGTGTAATCTCCTGTTTTTGGATGGAATGTCCTATAAATATCAAGTAAATCTATCTGGTCTATTGTGCCATTTAAAGCTTGTCTTTCCTTATTAATTTTCTGTTTGGATGATCTGTCCATTGGTGTAAGTGAGGTGTTAAAGTCCCTCACTACTATTGTGTCACTGTCAATTTCCTCTTTTATAGCTGTTAGCAGTTGCCTTATGTATTGAGGTGCTCCTATGTTGGGTGCATATATATTTATAATAGTTATATCTTCTTGGATTGATCCCTTGATCATTATGTAGTGTCCTTCCTTGTCTCTTGTAACATTCTTTATTTTAAAGTCTATTTTATTGGATATGAGTATTGCTACTCCAGCTTTCTTTTCATCTCCATTTGCATGGAATATCTTTTTCCATCCCCTCACTTTCCGTCTGTATGTGTCCCTAGCTCTGAAGTGGGTCTCTTGTAGACAGCATATATATGGGCCTTGTTTTTGTATCCATTCAGCAAGCCTGTGTCTTTTGGTTGGAGCATTTAATCTATTCATGTTTAAGGTAATTATCGATATGTATGTTACCATTACCATTTTCTTAATTGTTTTGGGTTTGTTTTTGTAGGTGTTTTTCTTCTCTTGGGTTTCCCACTTAGAGAATTTCCTTTAGCATTTGTTGTAGAGTTGGTTTGGTGGTGCTGAATTCTCTTAGCTTTTGCTTGTCTGTAAAGCTTTTGATTTCTCCATTGAATCTGAATGAGATCCTTGCCGGGTAGAGTAATCTTGGTTGTAGGTTCTTCCCTTTCATGACTTTAAGTATATCATGCCATTTCCTTCTGGCTTGTAGAGTTTCTGCTGAGAAATCAGCTGTTAACCTTATGGGAGTTCCCTTGTATGTTATTTGTCATTTTTCCCTTGCTGCTTTCAATAATTTTTCTTTGTTTTTAATTTTTGCCAATTTGATTACTATGTGTCTCAGCGAGTTTCTCCTTGGTTTTATCCTGTATGGGACTCTCTGTGCTTCCTGGACTTGGGTGGCTATTTCCTTTCCCATGTTAGGGAAGTTTTCGACTAAAATCTCTTCAAATATTTTCTCGGGTCCTTTCTCTCTCTCTTCTCCTTCTGGGACCCCTATAATGTGAATGTTGTGTGTTTAATGTTGTCCCAGAGGTCTCTTAGGCTATCTTCATTTCTTTTCATTCTTTTTTCTTTATCCTGTTCTGCAGCAGTGAATTCCACCATTCTGTCTTCCAGGTCACTTATCCGTTCTTCTGCCTCAGTTATTCTGCTATTGATTCTTCCTAGTGTATTTTTCATTTCAATTATTGTATTGTTCATCTCTGTTTGTTTGTTCTTTAATTCTTCTGGGTGTTTGTTAAACATTTCTTGCATCTTCTCGATCTTTGCCTCCATTTTTTTTCCGAGATCCTGGATCATCTTCACTATCATTATTCTGAATTCTTTTTCTAGAAGGTTGCCTATTTCCACTTCATTTATTTTTTTTCTGGGGTTTTATCTTGTTCCTTCATCTGGTATGTAGCCCGCTGCCTTTTCATCTTGTCTATCTTTCTATGAATGTGGTTTTTGTTCCACAGGCTGCAGGATTGTAGTTCTTCTTACTTCTGCTGTCTGCCCTCTGGTGGATGAGGCTATCTAAGAGGTTTGCGCAAGTTTCCTGATGGGAGGCGAGACTTCTTGATCTCTTTAACAAGATGTAAGATTGAAAGTTGTATTTAGAGAACTAGACCTGATGGTTTAAGTTAAGGAATCCAGAAGGAAAAGAAAGGGGCAGGACTGGGGTGAGGTACCCACTTCTTCTCCCCCTGGAGAATGATGGAAAGAGAAAGATGAAAGGTGGGAGAAAGGAAAGCAATTAGATATCATGGGTCCTGATGGCTTCTCTTTGGGCTGCAGTTTAGAGAGGGCAGGTGTGTTAGAGAAGCATAGGAATTATTGTAAGGAAAAGGGAATTCTGTCCGGATTCCATCTGGAACTCTAGAATAGACCTTTCCTTCGTTGTTCTCTTCCATCCACATCCTTCTATCCTAACCCTACCTTACCAACATCTAATGCATCTATATGAAAATAAGTTTGGCTTCCCAGCCTGGTTATGCAGAGAGAAGTCTTTCAGTTCTCTTTCATGGGCCAGGCTCATATGCTGTGTGGAATGGAAGAGACCCAGAAGTTGCCTTGTCCTCTTCAGAAGGAATTTAGAAGGTATTTGACTTGAGATCCATCAGGACTGTGACAGCACATCCTGTGCCAATAGGTGGGGTAGCCTTCAGCAGAGTTTGGGAAAGGGCCAGCCAGGCATGGGGTGGATGGAAGGTATGTCAGATCCAAGGTAAAACTAGGTCATCAGAGAGACCTGCAAGATGCTGATAAAGCCAAGAGAGGGAGGGTCATGAGTTACCCTGGCCACCAATGGAAAGAGGTGTTTCTGCATATCCTCATCCCCTACTTCCATCTGATTTTAATTTTTAAGAAAGTCATATGATAGGGTTTGTCTAAATTCAGAGTGGGCTAGAGCCCTGCAGTTAGAACTGCAACTGTTTGCATAATGAAGATGAAAAGGTACAGGAAATCAACTCTGTCATCTAATTTATGATGGCCACAACCACTCACTGTTGGCCAGACTTTGGGAATTTGAGCTTGCTGCCTACTGCATGTCAGTGAGAAGGGCTGGCCAGAAGAGAGGATGGACAGTACAGTGACCTGGCCCATAGCCTGGACTTGCACACACACAGCAGCAAAGCAGGCACTAGCAAACTGGCCGGGAGACATGAGCAATTGAAGCAGTTTAATCTAATTTTAATAAATATGAGGATTTTATTTCCCTCAAAAAATAACAAAAACAGAAAAGAGAGAGCCACTGCAAATATCCTCCGTTATACCCATTCTTGCCTTGAGGCTAAATTTCAGCTCTGTGCTGATATGGGCGTTCTTAGTTTCCCTTTTGTTGTGCTTTAAAAATGTATTTGCATATTGCAAAATACTCCACAAGCATAAACTGAAGTCTTGGTCCTTATACATAAAATATCCAAAATAAATTATGTCAAAAAATGAAACTGACAAATATTTACAGTTAGCTAGGCATCGTGAGAAACAGAAATAAGGGAAGGCGTGAAGCTGACAATCAAGTTACAGTGACGGATATCAAGGCATGAGAAGCTTGTGGCTGCCCATGGCAAGAAGAGATAGACTCAGACTGAGCACAGTCAATGACCAAGAAACAGAGAAGGGAGAGATCACCTCAGCCAGTGGTGGGAGCTGGGGTTTACCCTGGAGGCTGAGCCAGATAAAGGGTGGGACTGGGCAGTCATGGGGGCAGATCAATCTACAAAGGATGCTATAAATCAGAAATACAATGCCAATTAGCCCAGCCTGACACTCCTTGTATAATTTTCACAGTGTAAATCGGCCCAGCTACAACCAGAGTAGGCAGCATCGTAGTGGGGAAAGTGACAAACCCACCCTACTGGCACTACTAGCTTAGTAGAGGATTTTTCCAAGTTGGGAGGCACAACCCAGGCCAGCCTCCAGTCCTAAGAGCAGCTTGCTGATGCCACCTGATATCATAGTCCTTGGAAGCTGAAATTCTGTAATTACTCACAATAGCCAAGACAGGGAAACAACCTAAGTGTCTGTCAGTGAATGAATGAAAAAAAGACGATGTGGTGCACACACACACAGAGGAATATTATTCAGCCATGAGAAAGAAGAAAATCCTACCATTTGTGACAACTTAGATAACTCTTGAGGGCATTATGCTAAGTGAAATAAGTCAGATAGTAAAAGACAGATATTGTATGAACTCACTTATATGTGGAATCTAAGAAAGACAAACTCAGAGAAACAGAGTAGAGTGCTGGTTACTGGGGGTTGAGGGAGTGGGGAAGTGGGGAGATATTTGTCAAAGGGTACAAACTTCCAGTTATAATAAGATTAACAAATTTGGGGATGTAATGTACAGAATGGTGATTATAGCTAATAATACTGTATCATATACTTGAATGTTGCTAAGAGAGTAGATTTTAAATGTTCTCACCACAAATAAGAAACAGTAACTATGTGACAGGATAGAAGTGGTAGCCAATGCCATGGTGGTAATGATTTTACAGAATATAAATGTATCAAGTCAACACTTTGTGCACCTTAAGCTTACACAATGCTATGTATCAATTATATTTCTATAAAACTGGAAAAATGTTAAAAATAGAAACTTGTTTAAGGTCATACAACGGGAAATGGTAGAACTGGTTTTGAACTTGCACTATTTTCAGGAAGTTTAGACCTTCCCTACTAGGAAGCCTTTTGAACACAAAACTTTAACCACCCTGCCTTGTAATATGGGGGCTAAATTAGATGATCCAAATACAGAGCAATGTCTATGGCTTTATTCCATCAAAAGAATGATGTGATACAGAGATGAAAACAAATTCCACAAGGTCTCTTAACTTGAGAGTTCTTAACTTTTTGCTATGATCTTTGTTTTCCTAAAGCCCAAGAAAATGTACTTAATACGCCCAAACCAATACAGCCTGTGGCTCATGGCTAAGTCCAAAAAAAAAAAAAAAAAAAAAAAAAATCAGTATTTCCAGGTTGAGTAGGAGAAAAAGCAGGATGTATTGGCTGATTGCTTTATATAAAACAGAGAAGAAAGAACAAAGAAGTTGCCACTCTCTTGTTTTGTACAAGCAGCACCCACCATAAAGAGTTTGGGCTTCATAGAGAGAACTGGAGATCCTAATTCAGTAGGTGCCCAGGCAGGGGGGCTTAGAACATGGGGAAATGGAAGGAGCAGTGGCCGGGCTAGGGTGCCACAGCAGAGTGAAAATTGCTCTTAGTTATGTGTGTTGGCCTGGAGGTACAGAAAAGAGACATCCTTCCATTTCCCTGTGGAACAAATGTCAACAAGCATCATATGACAGATGAAGTTGGAATTTACCTTTGCCTGTTCTGAGAAAACAGTTCCAGCTTATGTCACTTTTATATGTGTGAATGTTGGTGCCCCAGGAACACGATAAGCATCTTGAGAGCAGGAACTGTCTTCCACTTCTTTGTAGACGTACCAGGTGGGCAGGTAGACGCCTTTCAATAAGTATGGAATGAAGGAGCTGTCCCTGCAATGGTCATTCACTTCCATTTCACTGTAGCACCTGAAGAGATGTGCAATAAAAGGAGAGTAATTCTGCAACTCAGTGAATTTCCACAGAAACCCAGCCATAAATTCTGAATATCCCCTCCCTCACGGGCTCCCCAACCTTTTCTCGTCATCACCTCCACGTCATCTCTTCTTCCTCCTCTTTCCCAGCAAACCACCTTACCTTTTCCTCCATGCTTGGCCTTATAGCCTCCTAAACCCAGGCATGTGGACATTTGTGCTCTCACCGCGCCTGCTTATGTAGGTTTTTCACTAGCTCCCATTAAAGTCTGGAGCTACTTCTCCATACTCTGGCTTTGGCACTTTATTCCCAGTATATTTTGATGAAACCAAATGGTTCTGACATATCCATATGTACCACACTCTGCCATAGATGAATAAGGAAATAGAGAAGGAAGACAGAAGAAGAGTGGTGGGAAAAGTAGGTGAGAGAATGAGAGTAAAGAAGCAAAGCAATAATTTAAGTTCGAGAAATACAGACAATACTAAAAGCCGCAGAAAATAAAGTATTCTAACCCTTAAAAAGAGCATTGCAGTATATGAAAACACAAAGAAACTCAGTGCAACACCCAGAAGGTAGGGTGGGGAGAGACAAACAAAATCAAATAGTGGCATGTTATTCTTTCAAAGGAGAGAAGGAAACTTACTTAGCATGATATGATCAGAGAGAATAGATCAAGCTTGAAGACAGTGGGGCTGAGCCTGAGTTACTGAGAGATCAGAATAATTTAGGAGACAAGAACCAGGTCCCTCCTAAGCTGCTAACTTCCTGACTCTGTGACATTTCTCTTTCCATGTCTCAGACCCACTGAAATGCCAGCTGTCTGTGATAGAGCCCCATGGGGTTCAGCGTTGGAAGCTGTCATGGCCACATGCAAAAGGTGAGCTTAGGGTACCCCGATCATACAGTGCTTCTCAGAGCTCCCCCAACCCCGCCCGCCATCAGACCTGACTTTGACATTTTAGGACTGAGGTCAAGAGTACATGTATCATAAATCTAAATAGTAAATTATATCAAGCTAAAAACCATTTTAAAAAATATATAATTTTTAAAAAAATTTATTTATTTTATTTATATATATTATTGATTTTTGGCTGCGTCAGGTCTTTGTTGCTGCATACGGGCTTTCTGTAGTTGCGGCGTGCGGGCTTCTCATTGCGGTGGCTTCTCTTGTTGCGGAGCATGGGCTCTAGGTGTGCAGGCTTCAGTAGTTGCGGCATGTGGGCTCAGTAGTTGTGGCTCACGGGCGTAGTTGCGGCTCACGGGCATAGTTGCTCCATGGCATGCGGGATCTTCCCGGACCAGGGATCGAACCCATGTCCCCTGCATTGGTAGGCGGATTCTTAACTACTGAGCCACCAGGGAAGTCCCCCCAAAATATATTCTATCTCCCTACCTTGGTGAATATAGATTTTTAATAATCTGGAAATTCAGCTTCTAAAATTAAAACTTTGGGAGTCCTTGGAATACTCTACTGAAACTTGGAGGTGCAGAGAAAGCTGGTCTTTAGTCCCCAAATCCTGCACTTCCTACACACAATACCCTCGTTTCTCACACAGGCTTCATCCTGTACCACATTTACATGGACATCCTCACCTGCATATACAAAGCCAAATTTTTTTCACATATTTTCCCTGCAAACAGCTACCCTTTGGCTTCCTTTGACCACTCCTGAAGCCCACATCTTCCATTCCAGCAGTGCAGTCTGTCCACAGGAAGATGGAACAGGGGTTAGTTTGCACTGGCCCCGAAAGCAGGCTTGGGACACATGGAACACGGTCTAGCAGTGAGGACATAGTCTCTGCTTGGGCTCACGGCCGTAACCCGGTATGTTCTTTACTTTGTGGGGAGGAGTGCAGCCAGGGGATGACCAGAGAGAAGGCTTCAAAAGCCTGATATCCAAGGCCTGTCTTGAAGCACTGCCCCTGTGGTCATTAATTGTGCTTACTGGGCATTTACTTGTGGAAACCACTAGGCTAGGCTGAAACTTATGGATAGCAGTGAAAGGGGATACAGTTAAAGTGATAAATGGGAAGGATAGTTAAATGGTTGTATTAGCAAAAGTAGGTAATCAACTCTCAGACCTCACAAATCTCTACCAGATTCCTGGTCTCAATAAATGGCACTTATGACCACCAGAAACCTGGACCCACTCGAAGCTTCTCCTATTCCCTTGCCACCATATTATGCTTCATCCATTCCATTTCCCAAATGCCTTTCACACAGATTGCTGAGTGCAAGGCCACCCTCTGATATATGGTCTTTGAGTAGGCTGATGTGGTGAGGGGCAGGGGAGGGACCAACAGCCATGTTAAGCCCCTTGTCAGGAACTTCTTACACATTTTCTTTTGGAAGAGATTGGCTCTTGAAGGGAAGATTCATGTTGGATTAGAGAGGAGTGGTTAGGCCATTCTGAATCTGTATGTCCTTGTGCATGAAACTATAAGAGGAAAAAAGGAATCAGGCTTTCATTTTTTTTTTTGTTTATTTTTAGGGTAGTTCATCTCTAACATTGACCAGAGCCATACTCTTCAATGGTAACGTACCCGTGTGCTTCTGTAAGGGCATCAAGAAGCTAATTTGCCTTTCTGCCTCTATACTTGTGCTCTCTTCTGTCATCCCTCCAAACCCTTGACCAGTTGGCCAATTGGATTATCTTCGAGAATCCTTCACCTTCCAGGGACCTTTAAGAATCCCTTACACAGCAGTGTCCATAGCTCAGGAAACACAGCTCTGCTCAAGCCTGGAGATGAAGGCTTCTAGCTTGGCTGGACAAAGGTGTGAGAACCCGAGTGTGATATCAGCCGACCACGTGGACAATTTTAAGTCAGCCCCAGTGTGTTCTCAGCTGCCCAGCTCTAAATAGAAGTCTTATGGGCAACATGGAACCTCAGCTGTTTTATAACCATCTTTCCAAACTTCAAAGCACTTGGCCCAGATGAGCCAATGAAATCAGATATACATATATATTTTTAATTTTTATTTTATACTTCTCATGTTCATGCAATTGGAATCAACTGTAAATTAGGTGTTACAGCACTGTAGTTTGGTTAGATGCGATGGTTTAGAAATGTAGCTTTAGTTTGTGATGAGATAATAGCTGCTTTGCTTTGTTGTGACAGTAGCAATAAAGTTACTACGATGTAAAATGTGGTAACCAACCCAAACTACTGAAACAAAGCCACAAATCAGAGGCTGCCCAACTCTGAGAACTTTATGTGCAGAAGTGACAGTGGGTTCCGATCCCTGAACAAGTAGCTCAGGGAACCCTGTCATAGCCATTATATGGGTCGTATTTGCTGTCGATCAAATCATGTTCCCCAAATTACATGGTAAAATTCTGCTGGGATATAGAGAAATTTAATGCCATTTGCATCACACAGAGGGGAGACTTTGTTGAGCCTAAGCTGGTATTCAGATGTGTCTAGACAAGTATGAAGAACTGGTATATTGTTCAAGGTCTCAAGGAACCAATTTTCTGAGAAAATTGGCTGGGGAAGTACTCTTTTTACCGTTGCCTGGGAGAAAGGCTGAGATGGAGAGGAAAGTATCATATTTACGTTAGATATTGGGTCCTATTTTGACTTTACCCTTGCATGCCTGTACCTTGTAGACTGTGCTATAGGCGAAAGTTGAATTTTTTTTTTTTCTGAAGGAAATGTAAGCTAAGGGGCAACCACACTAACAGTTTTAATGCTCTGGTGATACAATGTGCCATGGAGTGCAAGAGAGACACGTTTTCACTGGACAGCTCCCAAGTAGTGAGGACAGAAGGGGGCAGGTTGATAACTTTGGACACAGCAGGAGAGAAGTAGGGCCCTTGGCACTGGCCTCAATGTTCTTATCAATCTTGGCTGCAGCTACGGTGGCAAAGCACCTCTGTCAGGGGCTTTAAGTTGAGCTAACATCAACAAGAAAAGTAAGAGACAATTCATGAGCTCGTGTGAAGCAACCCAGGAATGCCAGGAAGTATTGGTGGGGGGCTGGGAGAGAGGGACATATGTGTGCCTCTTGCAGAGAACTTAGTTCCCAAAGGTTAGGCAAATACCAGCAAAATTTGGGCTATTACTGTGATTGTAACCCTGTTTGTACCGGAAGCTAGCAAAGCTAAGATGACATGAGTTACCAATGGTAAAGACTTTGGTGTGATACTAACAGCTAATATTTATTGAGTATTTACTATGTGCTGGAGATTGTTCTACATGCTTTTCATATATTATTTCATTTTTTACTGTAACCATGTAAAACAACTCTCACTGTTAGCTCCATTTCTCAGATGAAAGATTTGTAGCACTTCAGTCTTACCCAAGGTCATAAATACTAAGTGGCTGGCCAGAGCTGGGAACTGAACTCATAGAGTCTGACTCTCCAGCTGTGCTCACGGCTTTTACGTGATTCCACCCTTATTCACACTATTCTGAGAGCCACTTTTTGTATAGCATTTCAGAGTGATTCTCTACCAGGCAATTTCCCTGGACCCTGAAATACCACAAACACACCTGAATCAATAACTTTATATAGATATATAATACCATGCAAAGTATACAACAATGTGAATGTCTTCATACACACACACATCATAGGAAAACAATTTCCTGAGTCCATCATAGAGTCAAATTTCTGTTAATTTGGTGGAAAAGGACAAATGTTCTAAGAAACACTAACTAGGGCCCAGAGGAAAAAAATGTTACATTTTCTGCACAGCGACCCATTGTGAAGCCACCCAGTTTTCTTAGAATTCCATTTTAACTCAGGCCAAATGGGCCCTCCCAAATGACCCTGGAAATAACATCCGGATGTTCAGATCCCTTACGTGTGAAAGGCATGCAACCAGATACATAAAATCCAGGGATGGAGGACAGGGCTCAACTTTGTTTATAGACTTTTTGATTTTTTTTTTTTTTTTTTTTTTGGCTGGTTAAAAAGCTGACAGACTGTATTACAGCTAACATTCCCATATTGATTATACCATTTCTGAGGCTGGCCTCTCTGTGACAGGAGCAGCATAATTAGTTTTTTCCTTGTTAAATATTTGTAAATCATTCGTACTTTTATGGGGTACATAACCTGGCTGTTACCCTTCAAATAATCTTCTTGTTACTTGTTTAAACAAGAAATATCTCCTAGAGTGCAGTGTCACTTTTGTCCTTCAATGAGACTACAACATAAGGACTTCTCTTGCTTGTGAAATACAAAAGGCCATCCATGCCACAGTTACAGAAAATAGGTCTGTAAGAGGCTCTGTCCAAAGAGACTCAAGAACATCCACTGTTGCCTCTTGCTCTGCTTACACTACTGGGAAGCAGCTAGACTGGGAAAAAATGTTTTACTTTCCTTTTTTCTTTTTGCTTTTTGTTTATGTCTATTTATTTCAAGCTACTGAGAGCCACAATTGTCAGTCTCAATCATTAAAAAGCACTGATTTGGGGTTCATAGTGGAGTATTAATGCCACCTATAATTACATCATCGTAGGGTGATCATAAAGCATGCATTATTAAGGTACATATCTGAAATGCGACTTTTTCTTTATCATGTCCATTGAGAGTCGCTACCTAAAAATAGGCAGCATAGGAGGCCATCCAAATATTCCAACAATGCTACAGTTACTAAAAGGCTCTTGGAAATCCTCTTTGGATGTGGACTGTCCAGTATAATAGCACAGCCCTTTGAATAACGTTAATGATCATAAATCCTTTCTTTTTCTTTCAAAAGTTGGAGTGAATTTGATTTTGATTAAAGAACAAAAGTCACTTGACTATAAATCTGATAAATAAGTTGCATTAAAAAAAAACTGTGTATGGGTTCTATTCCAGGCCAACACACCAAAAAAAAGAAAAAGAAAAAATAAGAAAAGAAGAAAAAACTGTGTATGCTGATATAACATACATAAAATAGCAAGATATAAATCTAAAGTAAGGAGTAGGATTGTGTCTAGTGACTTGTAAAGAAGCCAAAGATCTGTGCAAGAGCACTGTCCCTGGAACAGGCACGTAGCCTGAGCACAAGCTCCATGTTTGTAGGTGGCAGAAACCCATACAGAGCAGTTTAAGTACAAATTATAATAATGTGCAATAGTTCACAACACCTTAGGTTAGGCTGTAAAGTTGGGCCCCACGAGAGAACACAATCATAAATTAGAAAGCCGCAAGAAAGGAAGATGACTTGTTTACTCTTCCTGAGACCCCTGGATTTCATCATTGCATTTCATGGTGGTGCCTTTTTTTTTTGAGTCTTTCTCTGCGGATGGGTTGGCTACTTCCACAGGAACTCAACTCAAAGAGCTAGCTGAGGCTGGGCTGCGACTAGCACAACTGAGCAAGACAGAGAAACTGCCGGGTTCATCCGGGCATGCTGTGGATGGAGGGGGCGGGGTGTGGGATGCAGGCAGATGTAGTGCAGTAGAGAGCAGAGGAGGTTAGGTGTTTGTGCCTGGCCCAAGGGGAATTGAATGACATAAGACTGTTGTTTGGTTACTTGTGAATACCCAAGATGGCTTGCTTTAGAGCCAGAATCTAGTGCTTAAATGTCTTTGAAGGAAAGACACATTTGGACCACATTTTGAATGCTGTGCATCCAGATGATGGCTACAGAGAAGGCAGATCATCAGTGTGTCTGCCTGCTAGGTAAAGAAAGATGTGCAGGTAGGCAATGATTCCTGTGCTTGCTATTCAGGCTCCAGCTCATACTTTTTTTTTTTTTTTTTTAATGTGAGAGCCAAATTTTAGATCTCAATGGAGAAGAAATGAGCAATTATAAAAGTTGGTTTATACCACTCAGTCCCCTCAATCCTTTTTGCATCCCAGGCAAATCAATGCGTGGCCCTCTGTATCAATTATTATTACAGCTGCCCCAAATGGTTTTCCTGTGTGTGAACACACACACACTTATATTAGGACAATAAAAATCTTATATTTACATACATTTAGTAGTATTCCAAAATGTTCAAAAAATTTTTACTTCGTATAGTAACTGTATAAGACAGAACAGTATCAGTTTTAGCCATACAAAATTGTCATTTTTGTTAGTCAAAAGCAGCCGATTTGCTCTCCCTGTGCTATGCAGCTGCTTCCCACTAGCTATCGGTTTTATATTTGATACACCAGAAATACATCTACACGTGGAACAACTCCTACAGAACACCTACTGAATGCTGGCAGAAGACCTCAGACCTCCCAAAAGGCAAGAAACTCCACACGTACCTGGGTAGGGCAAAGCAGAGAGATTCCCGCACGGAGGATCAGTGCCGACCGGCACTCACCAGCCCGAGAGGCTTGTCTGCTCGCCCGCCGGGGCGGGCGGGGCTGGGAGCTGAGGCTCGGGCTTCGGTCGGATCCCAGGGAGAGGACTGGGGTTGGCGGCGTGAACACAGCCTGAAGGGGCTAGTGCGCCACAGCTAGCCGGGAGGGAGTCCGGGGAAAAGTCTGGACCCGCCGAAGAGGCAAAAGACTTTTTCTTGCCTCTTTGTTTCCTGGTGCTCGAGGAGAGGGGATTAAGAGTGCTGCTTAAAGGAGCTCCAGAGACCGCGGACCACAGAGACGGGCGTGGGACGCTGGGGCTGCTGCTCCCGCCGCCAAGAGGCCTGTGTGCGAGCGCAGGTCACTGTCCACGCCGCCCTTCTGGGGAGACTGTGCAGCCCGCCACTGCCAGGGTCCTGGGATCCAGGGATGGCTTCCCCGGGAGAACGCACAGCGTGCCTCGGGCTGGTGCAACGTCATGCCGGCCTCTGCCGCCGCAGGCTCGCCCCGCCCTCCGTACACCTCCCTCCCCCCGGCCTGAGGGAGCCAGAGTCCCCTAAGCGGCTGCTACTTTAACTCCATTCTGTCTGAGTGAAGAACAGATGCCCTCCAGCGACCTACAAGCAGAGGCGGGGCCAAATCCAAAGCTGAGCCCCAGGAGCTGTGAGAGCAAAGAAGAGAAAGGGAAATCTCTCCCAGCAGCCTCAGGAGCAGCGGATTAAATCTCCACAATCAACTTGATGTACCCTGCATCTGTGGAATACATGAATAGACAACGAATCATCCCAAATTGAGGAGGTGGACTTGGAGGGCAAGATTTAAGATTTTTTCCCCTTTTCCTCTTTTTGTGAGTGTGTATGTGTATTCTTCTGTGTGATATTTTGTCTGTATAGCTTTGCTTCCACCATTTGTCACAGGGTTCTATCCGTCCTTTTTGTTCGTTTTTTTCTTAATAATTATTTTTTTATTTTAATAACTTTATTATATTTAATCATACTTTATTTTATTTTACTTTATCTTCTTTCTTTCTTTTTGTCCTTCCTTCCCTCCCTCCTTCCTTCCATCCTTCCTCCTTCCCTCCCTCCCTCTTTTCTTTGTTTCTTTGTTTCTTTCTTTCTACTTCTACAAATTCTTTCTACTTTTTCTCCCTTTTATTCTGAGCCGTGTGGATGAAAGGCTCTTGGTGCTGCACCCAGGAGTCAGTGCTGTGCCTCTGAGGTGGGAGAGCCAAGTTCGGGAGACTGGTCCACAAGAGACCTCCCAGCTCCACATAATATCAAACGGCGAAAACCTCCCAGAGGTCTCCATCTCAACACCAGCACCCAGCTTCAGTCAACGACCAGCAAACTACAGTGTGGACACCCTATGCCAAACAACTAGCAAGACAGGAACACAACCCCACCCATCAGCAGAGGCTGCCTAAAATCATAATAAGTCCACAGACACCCCCAAAACACACCACGAGATGTGGACCTGCCCACCAGAAAGACAGGATCCAGCCTCATCCACCAGAACACAGGCACTAGTCCCCTCCACCAGGCAGCCTACACAACCCACTGAACCAACCGTAGCCACTGCGGACAGACCCCCAAAACAACGAGAACTACGAACCTTCAGGCTGCAAAAAGGAGACCCCAAACACAGTAAGATAAGCAAAATGAGAAGACAGAAAAACACACAGCAGGTGAAGGAGCAAGATAAAAACCTACCAGACCTAACAAATGAAGAGAAACAGGCAGTCTACCTGAAAAAGAATTCAGAATAATGATAGTAAAGATGATCCAAAATCTTGGAAATAGAATAGACAAAATGCAAGAAGCATTTAACAAAGACCTAGAAGAACTAAAGATGAAACAAGCAATGATGAACAACACAATAAATGCAATTAAAAATAATCTAGATGGGACCAATAGCAGAATAACTGAGGCAGAAGAACAGATAAGTGACGTGGAAGATAAAATAGTGGAAATAACTACTGCAGAGCAGAAGAAAGAAAAAAGAATGAAAAAAACTGAGGACAGTCTCAGACACTGCTGGGACAACATTAAACACACCAACATTTGAATTATAGGGGTTCCAGAAGAAGAAGAGAAAAAGAAAGGGACTGAGAAAATATTTGAAGAGATTACAGTTGAAAACTTCCCTAATATGGGAAAGGAAATAGTTAATCAAGTCCAGGAGGCACAGAGAGTACCATATAGAATAAATCCAAGGAGAAACATGCCAAGACACATATTAATCAAACTGTCAAAAATTAAATACAAAGAAAACATATTAAAAGCAGCAAGGGAAAACCAACAAATAACACACAAGGGAATCCCCATAAGGTTAACAGCTGATCTTTCAGCAGAAACTCTTCAAGCCAGAAGGGACTGGAAGGACATATTTAAAGTGATGAAGGAGAAAAACCTGCAACCAAGATTACTCTACCCAGCAAGGATCTCTTTCAGATTTGATGGAGAAATTAAAACGTTTACAGACAAGCAAAAGCTGAGAGAGTTCAGCACCACCAAACCAGCTTTACAACAAATGCTAAAGGAACTTCTCTAGGCAAGAAACACAACAGAAGGAAAAGACCTACAATAACGAACCCAAAACAATTAAGAAAATGGGAATAGGAACATATATATCGATAATTACCTTAAATGTAAATGGACTAAATGCTCCCACCAAAAGACACAGATTGGCTGAATGGATACAAAAACAAGACCCATATATATTCTGTCTACAAGAGACCCACTTCAGACCTAGAGACACATACAGACTGAAAGTAAGGGGATGGAAAAAGATATTTCATGCAAATGGAAACCAAAAGAAAGCTGGAGTAGCAATTCTCATATCAGACAAAATAGACTTTAAAATAAAGACTATTACAAGAGACAAAGAAGGACACTACATAATGATCAAGGGATCGATCCAAGAAGAAGATATAACAATTGTAAATATTTATGCACCCAACATAGGAGCACCTCAATACATAAGGCAAATACTAACAACCATAAAACGGGAAATCGACAGTAACACATTCATAGTAGGGGACTTTAACACCCCACTTTCACCAATGGACAGATCATCCAAAATGAAAATAAATAAGGAAACACAAGCTTTAAATGATACATTAAACAAGATGGACTTAATTGATATTTATAAGACATTCCATCCAAAAACAACAGTATACACATTTTTCTCAAGTGCTCATCGAACATTCTCCAGGATAGATCATATCTTGGGTCACAAATCAAGCCTTGGTAAATTTAAGAAAATTGAAATCGCATCAAGTATCTTTTCCGACCACAACACTATGAGACTAGATATCAATTACAGGAAAAGATCTGTAAAAAATACAAACACATGGAGGCTAAACAATACACTACTTAATAACGAAGTGATCACTGAAGAAATCAAAGAGGAAATCACAACATACCTAGAAACAAATGACAATGGAGACATGACGACCCCAAACCTATGGGATGCAGCAAAAGCAGTTCTAAGAGGGAAGCTTATAGCAATATAATCCCACCTTAAGAAACAGGAAACATCTTGAATAAACAACCTGACCTTGCACCTAAAGCAATTAGAGAAAGAAGGATCAAAAACCCCCAAAGTTAGCAGAAGGAAAGAAATCATAAAGATCAGATCAGAAATAAATGAAAAAGAAATGAAGGAAATGATAGCAAAGATCAATAAAACTAAAAGATGGTTCTTTAAGAAGATAAACAAAATTGATAAACCATTAGCCAGACTCATCAAGAAAAGAGGGAGAAGACTCAAATCAACAGAATTAGAAATGAAAAAGGAGAAGTAACAACTGACACTGCAGAAATAGAAAAGATCATGAGAGATTACTACAAGCAACTCTATTGCAATAAAATGGACAACCTGGAAGAAATGGACAAATTCTTAGAAATGCACAACCTGCCAAGACTGAATCAGGAAGAAATAGAAAATATGAACAGACCAATCACAAGCACTGAAATTGAAACTGTGATTAAAAATCTTCCAACAAACAAAAGCCCAGGACCAGATGGCTTCACAGGTGAATTCTATCAAACATTTAGAGAAGAGCTAACACCTATCCTTCTCAAACTCTTCCAAAATATAGCAGAGGGAGGAACACTCCCAAACTCATTCTACGAGGCCACCATCACCTTGATACCAAAACCAGACAAGGATGTCACAAAGAAAGAAAACTACAGGCCAATATCACTGATGAACATAGATGCAAAAATCCTCAACAAAATACTAGCAAACAGAATCCAACAGCACATTAAAAGGATCATACACCATGATCAAGTGGGGTTTATTCCAGGAATGCAAGGATTCTTCAATATACACAAATCAATCAATGTGATATACCATATTAACAAATTGAAGGAGAAAAACCATATGATCATCTCAATAGATGCAGAGAAAGCTTTCGACAAAATTCAATCCCCATTTATGATAAATACCCTGCAGAATGTAGGCACAGAGGGAACTTCCCTCAACATAATAAAGGCCATATATGACAAACCCACAGCCAACATTGTCCTCAATGGTGAAAAACTGAAACCATTTCCACTAAGAACAGGAACAAGACAAGGTTGCCCACTCTCACCACTCTTATTCAACATAGTTTTGGAAGTTTTAGCCACAGCTATCAGGGAAGAAAAGGAAATAAAAGGAATCCAAATCAGAAAAGAAGAAGTAAAGCTGTCACTGTTTGCAGATGACATGATACTATACATAGAGGATCCTAAAGATGCTATCAGAAAACTACTAGAGGTAATCAATGAATTTGGTAAGGTAGCAGGATACAAAATTAATGCACAGAAATCTCTGGCATTCTTATACACTAATGATGAAAAATCTGAAAGTGACATTAAGAAAACACTCCCATTTACCATTGCAACAAAAGGAATAAAATATGTAGGAATAAACCTACCCAAGGAGACAAAAGACCTGTTTGCAGAAAATTATAAGACACTGATGAAAGAAATTAAAGATGATACAAATAGATGGAGAGATATACCATGTTCTTTGATTGGAAGAATCAACATTGTGAAAATGACTCTACTACCCAAAGCAATCCCTATCAAACTACCACTGGCATTTTTCACAGAACTAGAAAAAAAAATTCACAATTAGTATGGAAATACACCCCGAATAGCCAAAGCCATCCTGAGAATGAAAAACGGAGCTGGAGCAATCAGGCTCCCTGACTTCAGACTATACTACAAAGCTACAGTAATCAAGACAGTATGGTACTGGCACAAAAACAGAAAGATAGATCAATGGAACAGGATAGAAACCCAGATATAAACCCACGCACATATGGTCACCTTATCTTTGATAAATGAAGCAGGAATGTACAGTGGAGAAAGGACAGCCTCTTCAATAAGTGGTGCTGGGAAAACTGGACAGGGACATGTAAAAGTATGAGATTAGATCACTCCCTAACACCATACACAAAAATAAGCTCAAAATGGATTAAAGACCTAAATGTAAGGCCAGAAACTATCAAACTCTTAGAGGAAAACATAGGCAGAACACTCTATGACATAAATCACAGCAAGATCCTTTTTGACCCACCTCCTAGAGAAATGGCAATAAAAACAAAAATAAACAAACGGGACCTAATGAAACTTCAAAGCTTTTGCACAGCAAAGGAAACCATAAACAAGACCAAAAGACAGCCCTCAGAATGGGAGAAAATATTTGCAAATGAAGCAACTGACAAAGGATTAATCTCCAAAATTTACAAGCAGCTCATGCAGCTCAATATCAAAAAAACAAACAACCCAATCCAAAAATAGGCAGAAGACCTAAATAGACATTTCTCCAACGAAGATATACAGACTGCCAACAAGCACATGAAAGAATGCTCAACATCATTAATCATTAGAGAAATGCAAATCAAAACTACAATGAGATATCATCTCACACTGGTCAGAATGGTCATCATCAAAAAATCTAGAAACAGTAAATGCTGGAGATGGTGTCGAGAAAAGGGAACACTCTTGCACTGTTGGTGGGAATGTGAATTGGTACAGCCACTATGGAGAACAGTATGGAGGTTCCTTAAAAAACTACAAATAGAACTACCACATGACCCAGCAATCCCTCTACTGGGCATATATCCTGAGAAAACCGTAATTCAAAAAGAGTCATGTACCAAATTGTTCATTGCAGCTCTATTTACAATAGCTCGGAGATGGAAACAACCTAAGTATCCATCGACAGATGAATGGATAAAGAAGATGTGGCACATATATACAATGGAATATTACTCAGCCATAAAAAGAAATGAAGTTGAGCTATTTGTGATGAGGTGGATAGACCTAGAATCTGTCATACAGAGTGAAGTAAGTCAGAAAGAGAAAGACAAATACCATATGCTAACACACATATGTGGAATTTAAGGGGAAAAAATGTCATGAAGAACCTAGGGGTAAAACAGGAATAAAGACACAGACCTACTTGAGAATGGACTTGAGGATATGGGGAGGGGGAAGGGTAAGCTGTGACAAAGCGAGAGAGAGGCATGGACATATATACACTACCAAACGTAAGGTAGATAGCTAGTGGGAAGCAGCCGCATAGCACAGAGAGATCAGCTTGGTGCTTTGTGACCACCTGGAGGGGTAGGATAGGGAGGGTGGTAGGAAGGGAGACACAAGAGGGAAGGGATATGGGAACAGATGTATATGTATAACTGATTCACTTTGTTATAAAGCAGAAACTAATACACCATTGTGAAGCAATTATACTCCAATAAAGTTGAAAAAAAAAGCAGCCGATTTTATATATTTCATCTTAATATTAGCATAACCATTTAATACATGAGAGATGTTAGAGAACCGACTGGAGTTTTCCTGTCTCCTAAGTTCTTGAAATAGAACCAGAATCCATGTCTTCTGACCCTATCTCAGTGTCATTTCCACCACAATATTATATATAAAGATTATATATACCCATAAGCAATATAAACCCAACTCAACTGAAAACAAACTTGCCTATGTTTCTTTTGTGATAAATTTACTATAGATATTCATAACGAGAAAAACTTCAAGAAATCTGCTTTACATGCTCTTCATTAATTTTTTGCAACCTTATGCATTTTTTTCCAAATTAGCAAAGTGCAAAGAATCAAGTCATTTATGCCATGAAAAGATTACATATTTAGTTTTTCAAATTAGTTAGCTAGGAGTAAATTATTTTTTACCTCTGCTGTTGGGGTTCAGGGAGCTAAAGAAAAGAAAAAAGAATTGTCTGATTAAATGAAAAAAATAGAATTATTATGTCATGAAAAATTATTTCTCAACATCTCTTATTTTTCTTTTTGAAGGAAGTGAACCAAAGTCTCTCCATTTTGAGAACAACAGAAGTATATCTTTTGTTTCTGATATTGTCTTCTTAAATAATATCTGAAAGGGAATTCAGATCAATAACCCATTCCCTCTTCTGATTATACTAATGTTTCTTTAAAATACAGATGTGTTTCGAATGACTAAATCATATATAACTGGTTAGACTTTTTTTAATGCTACAGGGGATTCAAGCATATTATTATACATGCAATGTTTTCCCAAGATTTAGCAAATGACTATCAAACACGAAAATACAGTTTAACAACTTAAAGTAAAAGAAATGTACATCATTAATTTAAATTCAATTAGCTGGCTGCATCCCAACAAACGGCACTAGTTAAGTGCCTCAAGTGTGTGGTGTGGGAATTCCACTGGTCCAGCGAGCCCCTGATTTCTGTGAGCAGCTCAGCAGTTGTTTTGTTGTCCTGGAAAATAGATCCTTTCTCCCCACGCTGCACTCACAGCTTCTCAGGGCAGGGGGAAGATGGCACCAATTTGTTTACCCATGAATGCTTTTTTGAGAGGAGAGAGACCTCTGTGCTTCAATATTTTCCCCTTGGACAGAAACTTGGGGCGGACGAAGGGGGGGTACTTCGGTGTCATTTTACTGTTTTTATCTTTCTAGTTATTTGAGAAGATTCTTCTACTTTCTAAGCTTAAATCCTAAGCAAAAAAAAAAAAAAAAAAAAAAATTCTGCACTATTACTCATTGTTATTTCCAGAAAAAAACAGGTTATCAAAAAAATTCAGGATGGAAAGAAATCTCCAGAAATGTCCTCTGATTGCAGGTGTATTTCATCTGATACCTGGTGGATACAGTCAGTAGGGGAGGCTCTATGGTAGAGAATCAGAAAAATAGCTCCCTGTATATGCTCTTCTATACCGCTGAGATTCCCCCTACACACGCACAATCTCACACTAATTTTATATCATTGGTCTATGACTGTACAAGGTTGTCCATGTTGAGTGAAAACAATACATCTACAATAATCCTTTGTTAACACATATATTCTTGGTATGATACCCTTCATTGATTATCTTTTTTATGTGTATGATTCAATTTTCTCTTTCAATAAAGTCACTGCTTAGCCTTGATTTCATGGATGAGAAATGGGATATAAAAAAGCCACAAATTAGTAGCTGTGTCAGTGGCAATTACTGCAACACAGTAAGAGCCCAGAGCTGTCAGAACCCCAAACTCAACATCTTAAAACACTAACCACTTATTATTGCTCACAAATCTACAGGTCAGCTGGGCGGTTCTGGTCTCTTCTGGGCTTCCTCTTATCAGCTGTGGGTTGGGTGGTCAGCTCTGCTGGTCAGGGCTGGGATCTCTCATGGATTTAGGGGTCAGCTGAGGGTTGGCTGGTCTAGAACGACCTCATTCTTTTGTTTGATGGTTGGCTGATTTTTAACTAGGACAACAGGGGTGACTGGTCCATCAACAGCACCCAGTAGGCTGGCCCAAGCTCTTTCACAGGGATCCAGGAGAATGAGTGGAAGTTCAAGTCCTCTTGAGGTTTAGCCTCAGCTCTGGCACATCTTTACCTCCCCTGAATTCCATCAGCAAAAGTAACTCACAGCATTAGAACTGATTCAGGGGTAGAGGAAAGAGACTTTGTTTTTCACTGGGAGAAACCACAGAGTCACATTACAAAGGGCGTGGATACAGGGAGGTGTGAACATTTGGGCCATGTAAAAAGTCGTTCTATCACAATAGTTAATAGAATGTATGCAAAGCATGCTCCACGAAGCACTGGTTCCATATGTTATTAATTGGTAGTTTGCAAAACAAGATACGTACACACATGTATAAAGGGAGCAGGGTGGATTTCCATGGCCAAATACAACTGGAAAACTGCATTTATCTGCAATCCCTAGAAATGAGCTCGCAGGGACAGTGGCTCCAGCTCTCTCCACAGGGGCAGCCATAACTCCCCATAAGTTCAGAAGCTCCTTCTCCTCCCAGCAGCAGGGGATGCCTTGAGACACAATTTCCCAAAAGCTCCTGAAGTCTCCAGATACCAGGCAACTAGAATTTCCAGCAATCCCCCAATGGCTGGTGTCCAAGTTCAGACCGCTAGATATCTGAGCCCAGTTCTCTTCACTGAAGACTCTTCTCATGCTTACATCATATAAAGGGAGAGCAACAGGGTGGCAGATGCCTTTACAGGAAGACGGATGGCCCCTCAGAATATCCAGCTGTGCCCTGCCCCAGCACAGCGCTCTCACATCTCCACAGGGATCTGAGAGAACAGGGGCCAGCACACCTGCTGAGATCCAGCACCAAATGACATTTGCTAGTGTTTGCACGGAGGCCATTGCATGAGCAGGTCAAACACACATTCTCAGGATTCTTTGATTCTTTACTGTAGAACCTGGTGCCTTTGGTGATAGACTCTCCAATACACAATATACTGTTTCCCAAGGTGTTTTGACTAAGAAACCTTTTTTCAAGGAACATCTTGCAGAATTGGTATTATATAGAATGCACTTTAGGAAATCATGTCTCACCTAAAGGATATATTTCAGTAAAATAAATACATCAAAAATGCAAATTCATAAAAATGCTCCTTGTTTATTTACTCACATGTTTATTCTGCTTTCAATCCCTTCTGACAGCCAAAATAAGCAACTACACAGAAGCAGCTAGAAAAAAATAAATAAGTTGAAGTTAGAAAAGGACAAGGCCAAGAAGGAAAACAGTTACAGCTGAAAGGTAAGATATCCCAGTACCTGTTACATTTTACGCACCCCATGAAAAATGCATGGAAGCAGCATCTGTGCACAAAATTTAATTTGCACGAGTAAACAAAGAAAAGTAATAATATATTATTCATTCAACGAATCTTAGCTATGCCTCTACTATGTATAAGTCGCCTGGGTTACTGGGGACACACAATGAAGAAAACAGAGCCCTTGTCCTCAAAAGGCTTAGGCTCTAGAGCAGGAGTCATCAAAGTAGGGCCCACGAGCCAAGTCCTACTTGCCTCCTGTTTTGGCAAATAAAGTTTATTAGAACGCAGCCATGCTCCTTTGTTTCTGCATTGTCTACGGCTGCTTTATTGCAGAATAGTGTACTCGCTACAGAGACTGTACGGTTGGTAAGCCTAAAATATTTACTGTCCAGCCCTTTACACGAAAACAATTTTCTGACTGCTTGAAGACTCTCGGTCTATCTTTAACTGCCCCAGCTTCGTGTTCTTTCCCTTAGAAAAAATTTTTTTTCTTATGGTTTCAATTATTTTTCCTATAGAAATGACTCTGTAATCTCTATACCCAGTCACAGGCACGGGAGCTATTTCTAGAATTTCTCAATCCATCCTATGAAGGCAATTACCTGCTGTACCTACTCTTCTTTTTAGTCCTCTGTCAAGGTCAGAGTTGACATGTAGATTAGAGAGAAACACGAAATGTGACCATTCAGATTTGAGGTGCATATAAAATACTTCAGTATTGCTCTAATAATATCTTGATTTACTTTGGAAATTCTCAAAGTGCTTCACCATAATTAGTTTCTTTACTTTAATATGCCAGGGAAATTTTAAAAAAAATCATTGATATTCTCACTGTCCAGTTGTGAAAGCAGATGCAAGAAAGTTAAGGGATTCACAAAAGAGCTTGATTCCCTGACAGTGGAAATTACCCCCAAGTTTCAGCAACAAGGCTGCTCCTTCATTATTTCCCTTGCACAATCTAGACTTCCATTCAACTGGCCTTCCATGAATTTTCTCCTTCAGGCCCTAATTTCAATTTAGCTACTCCCTGTCCCCAGATGGTGCATGGCAAGAGGCATAGTCTATGCTCAGCACTATTATTATTAAGTGAAGAGATAATGCTGTAAAAGTCAGTGTTATTTTTCCCCCAAGAATTCCCATAGAGAGTGTCTCTGCCTATGTGCTTCTCTAAGTCTCCATTAGACTCTTCGTTTCCTTGCTCCTTCTGCTTCCACTGCAGAGGTTGTTCCTGTCCCTACGTAAAGGTGACAGTGGTAAATGCAGTCAGCCCTGGATGAGTACAAAGTCTCTAAGTCTGCCCTTTTTCTTCAGCAAAAGCACTTACTAAAGGAAAAGGTGACTTCTCTCTACTAGCTCTGAAAAGCAAATTTCTAGGACTGTAGAGACTTTGGGAGTCTAAGAGATTTTCATAAAAGAAATAGAAGCATGACTATTTTTCTCCTCGGACTGCTGTGTAGCTCTGAAACTTCATTCACTCACTCCTTCCTCCATGTATTGTATTTCAATAAAAACTTAATAAACAGAATATTAAAGATTTGAAGAATTATACAAAGTATTCAATTTCTAACCCTGCCATTTATTTTATTTTTATGAGATATCAGGACCAGTTTAATAACTATAATAAACATAAACTTTGACATTTATAACACTATTCACCAGATTAATACCAGATAATATTTTCTAGAAGTGTCATTTTAATAGGAATAAATGGATAAACAGATATGTCTTAGACTTACTCTACCAAGATTGCAGGAGCTCAATTTTTGAAAGCAAATTAACAACGAAAATCAATATTTTCCCTGTTATTTCCATATTCACTGAAAGAGTTTTACTAGTAGAAGATAGCAAAAGATATGTTCGTATTGGACCAGCCAATGCTGCCTTTGATGCATATTAAAAAGAGAGAGTTCTTCTCACTCTATGAGTTTTAACTGATGGCTCTGGACTAGCTCCTATAGGTCTGTTTACAAAACCCCTTGCACATGCACATGAGCACAGTTGATGACTAATATTATCAGATTCATCTGGGCAGAGGGCAGTACGATGTATTTTGTTATTAACATTTCTAATTTATCATTGCCCACTGCTCTCTTTCTTCCTATTTCCTGGTTAAGACTTTCCAAGATGTTGATGACTTCATAGAAGACCCAAAGACATAAAAAAGAATATCAAGAGAAATGGATGTTTCTTAGACCCTAAAGGAAGAGTAAAGAGGTTAGCATTCAGAAAATCGAACCACTTTAGATAAAGGCCACAAGTTGTCACACTGCAGAGAATGTGTAGTCCAGTACCTTGTAAGTTACTTGGAATCCAAATATGTTTAAAACTCTCCAAACTTTATTTTACCAATGAATAATCCCTAAACCATAGTAAGATATCATATTCACACATAAAATTGAAAAAAATAAACACTTTGATTAGTATCAAGGGTTAGTGAGGGTATGTGGAAATGGGGATTCCTCTACACTGCTGGTGGGAGTTAAAATTGTTGTAGAAACTTTGGAGATCAATTTTGCAGCACTGATCACAATTTAAAATACGCATATGCCGCAGAATAGCAAATTCATTTTTCACCGTCTAATTTCTTACATAACTACAAAGAGTGCCTCTAGGAGCTAAGAGCGGCCAGCAAGGAAAAGGAGAATGGGGATCCCAGTTAACAAACTCAGAAAACTATTTCTTCCAACAACCAGTAAGCTTGGAAGAGGACCCCTAACCCCAGATCATAACTGACACCTTGATTCAGCTCAGTGAGACCCTAAGTAATTAGAGAATCCAGCCATGTCAAGCCTTTTTTTTTTTCTTTTTTTTTTTTTCTTTTGTCATACAAGATAACTCACAGGATCCAGGGAATAAGACATGGATGTCTGGGCGGGGGTACATTTTCAACTGACCACAGATGCTTATTGAATATAGTATATCTACTTTATATAGTATATATACCATAAAAGACAGAATGTCATCTACCCCCTAATTGAAGCACAATCTTTGCAGGGGTTTGGAGAAAATAAAACTCACTCCCAGTTGAGAACAGCAGAAGCTGTTAAAGAAAGGGAAGTGTAAAGTATGCTCTGAAAATAAGTACGGATTTAAAGGCAGGAGCAGGTAGAGGGAAATTCCTAACTAATGGAAGATTTGGATAGAAGCTATAGAAGGGGATAAGCTTGGCAGGTAGATTGCAGCATTGGCTTAGAACCTTGGGTTCTAAAACCAGATTCCTGGGTTTGAATCGCACTTTGCCTTTGTGTTTTTGACCTCTCTGTACATCAAATTGTTCATGTTCACAATGGATATACCAGCATCTAACTCATAGAGGTTTGGTTTTGTTACAATGCTTAAGGTACTACAAAAAATATTTGTATAGTATGGAATATAAGTTGCTATTGTCACCTCTAAATATCTAATATTTCCTTATTGCTTATGCTTTTTGATTAATTGCCTCAAACCCCTTCAGAAATAGGTAGGTATAAGTACTAGTCTTACATGAGTTACTGAGAAGAACTAAAGTTTCTCAAATGAGTCATTTTCTTTACTACTTGCAGTCCATGCCCTATAGAACCCTAAGATGAAACTGTAATGATGAAACTCCACCATGGTATTTTTAGCTGCAGACTCTTCAACTAGGGAGGCTTTGCAGATATGTTTAAGTTAAGGGTCTTTATGAGATAGGGAGATTACCCTGGATTATCAAAGTGAACCCTAAAGGCAATTGCATGTATTCTTGTAAGAAGGAGGGAGAAGGAGATCACACACACACACACACACACGAGGAAGAGTCAGTCTGACAATGGAGGCAGAAACTGGAGTGATGCAGCCCCAAGTCAAGGAATGCTGGCAACCACAAGAAACTGAAAGGCATAGTGAATGGATTTTCCCCCAGAGCTTCCAGAGGGAGCATAGCCCTGCTGACATCTTGATTTAGGTCCAGTAACATAGACTTTGGACTTTTGGCCTCCAGAACTATGATACAATAAATTTATGTTGCTTTAATCCACTCAAGAGTGTGCCAATTTGTTTCAGCAGCCACAGGAAACGAATACAGAATTATTCAATTCAATATTTTAAAAATAATTTATTAAAATCAATTAAATAATTACTTTTCACTTTTAAACTGGATCTTTGGGCACAGAATCCTGAATAATGAAACTATTATAAAGAGGTAATTCTATATTATGTATTTGGCTAACTGTAGCAAAAAGTCGTGATTTAATCATAGGATATTATGAAAGGAAAAAAAGAATCTGTGAGCATGTGTAATGTTAGTTCAACTTTCTGTTTGCAGTTAAGGAGCATGTTGTTATCTGCCACTAAAAGTAGAAACAAGGGCTTCCCTGGTGGCGCAGTGGTTGAGGGTCCGCCTGCCGATGCAGGGGACATGGGTTCGTGCCCCGGTCCGGGAAGATCCCACAAGTGGTGGAGCAGCTAGGCCCGTGAGCCATGGCCGCTGAGCCTGTGCGTCCGGAGCCTGTGCTCCACAATGGGAGAGGCCACAACAGCAAGAGGCCCGCGTAGAGCAAAAAAAAAAAAAAAAAAAAAAAAAAAAGTAGAAACAAAAATTTCAAACAAAACACAAATTTTAGCTTTTATTTTACTGCTTCCAATAAATGGGTACATGAGCTTGCTTCAAGGTTCAGTGATCAGTTTCATTTCTCACCAAAAATATCTCTATTTATTTCTTCTGGTAGAAAAATAAAATGAGCAATTGTATAAACCCCAAAGGTACCCACCGAAAAGAATTACATAAAAAAAGACCTGCACTTTCAGAGAAAGACTGATGCTCTTTATTCTCAAGTACTAAGATTTATTCCAGAGGACATCTAGTATTTCTTAAATCCTTAATAACTGAAATATCTTCAACTATTTTCTAAGTTAAATGTAAGATCTCTGTAACTTAAAAATAGAAGTCATTTTATAAGACTTTGATCATTACAAAATTAATATTGCAGGTACAATGAAACACTGGAGCGAGTTTATAATAAAAAACTTCAATACACCCTGTAAGTGCTGCGAAAATAAGCAGGAAGTTGCTTTTCATTTGAGCAGTCAGATTTTTCTTCTGTCTGCAAACAGATCAAAATTCAGGACATTTCACTACTGGAGAATCTCTAATGAGTGGGTAGTAAAATACCCACCTTTCTGACTGCCACTGGATATCAAAAAATTACTCACTTCTGAGTCATAATTACCCACCAAAAATTTAGATCAAGTGGTCGTCACGTCAGCCAAATTAGTACCTGACAAGGAATGCTTTTGGCAAGGTTGGCAGCTGAGAAACAGGAAGTGAGTTGCCAAACATTATTAAAACTTGAAAATAACAGCCTTAAAGTTGTGTGACCTACCATTCAAATACTCAAAAACCACTACAGAGAGAAAAATCACACCTGCACAGAAGGGACACTCAGGGAGCCAATGGAGGAGAAGAAGCAAAGGAACTGTCACCTAATCTTCACTCACCCAAAGGGTCACGGCCAGTTTCCTGCTGGGTCATTATTATCACTGTCTTTTCAAATGTGACGAAGTCTTGTAATGGTATTTGGAAGGAGGTGGAAGTTCCAGATGTTTGTTTACAACTGACTCCGAGGGCCACAACTGCTTTCCGAAAAACTCTTGCCAGTAGTTGGATTGCTTCCGAAGCTGGATACAGTCCGGGGTTTACATTTCTTCATGGCCAACAAAGATGGCAGCAGGCTCAGCTTAGATTCTGACCAGGCACCTCACGTGACTCAAGTCTTCACGTGTGAGGAAACTTGACGTGGATCAACCACCTCAGCTTGTCTTTGTCTTGGTGCTGAGTGTCATCTGGAAGTGGATGGAGAACTCTCAGGAGAATTGAGTGGTCTCTTGATTTTTTTTTTTTTTTCGGTACGTGGGCCTCTTACTGTTGTGGCCTCTCCCATTGCGGAGCACAGGCTCCGGATGCGCAGGCTCAGCGGCCATGGCTCACCGGCCCAGCCCCTCCGCAGCATGTGGGATCTTGGTGGACGGGGGCACGAACCCGTGTCCCCTGCATCGGCAGGAAGACTCTCAACCACTGCGCCACCAGGGAAGCCCTATCTCTTGATATTTTGACTTTAAATTAGTCTCCCTGAGTCACTGAAATTCAATTTTTTTTGTTTGAACATTATTTTTGGTAGGATCATTGCAGTATTCACTCACCACGCAATCCATATTCCTATAACTCAACTTGAACATTACAAATATAGGCAGTGAATTCTGAGTTATATTGTCAATTATTTTTTCTTGATCCATATATAGTATGTGTGATCAAAAACACCAATAATACTATTCATTAAGGACTGCTCTCGCCATTCCAAAGACTTCAGCCAAATGGTCTTTTGTCAGAAGATTTGAAAAACAGCAAGCATTGAATCAGATCAGAAGTCACCAAACTAGGGCCCACGGGCTAAATCTAGCCTAGTCCATTTGCTTACATACTGTATGTGGCTACTTTCCTTGCTACAATGGCTGCAGAGTTGAGTAGCTGTAGCAGAGACAACAAAGCAGAAAATATTTACTATCTCACTCTTTACATATACAAAATTGCCAACTGGACAAATTGCACTGGATAATGGCATGGGTATTATTTGGACTGAAGTCTTTACCACAGGATCATTCTCTGGTTTGTGTATCATTATTGTCTAAGACTATCTTGACTGTATTCAAGACCCTCTATGATTGGGTGCCTTGTCCTATTACACTAACACTAATGTCCAGTCCTAGTCTATACTGTGTTCCCTGAACAAACTACACACGTTTACACTTGAATATTATTGCTGAGCTCCAAGGGTACAAAGTCTATTAAGATTTGGTTCCTATCTGTAAAGCACAAGGTCATTACCTAGAAAGCACAGTGTCTGTGTCAGCACAGGTGTCACCTACATGTGTACCTTACAAGTAGTTGAAATAAACTGAAATGAATTAAAATATACAAAGAGAATTATTGATATAAGTGTACATTATGTTCCATCTGGCATCACCTCCAAACCAGGTCTTCTTTGTACCACAATCTTGCAGAAGAAACTCCTTGATAAATCTTTGAGAAGTTTACTTAACAGCATTTTCTAAGTTCAAGTCACACAGCAAAATTAATCTACATTATTTGGAACATTTTACTAAGTTACTTTTTCTGTATAGGTCTTGGAAATTTTTCTATCTTTCTTTTGAGAGAGGGAGTGGGGGGAGGGAGAGGGAGAGGAAGAGAGAAATATAGGACTGACATTAAGGACTGCTTTGTTTTGGTTACGGATAATTATTTGTGCCATGTCAGAGATTCCATTATGATATTTCTTGATATAGTAACATTACTGGTACTGCATTTTTCTCCTGAGGTGATACTTGGGGGTCCACTTATGAAATTGTGTTTAAATGAAGACTAATTAATTGTAAAAGGACCTCTTAGCAAAGATTGCTCAAATTAAATAATAATTACCAAATATTCTCTTCACTTTATGCTATGTAGACTCAGCCTCTAAGTTTCACCAAGCTCTTAAAATGTCAGTTCTGGCTGGTAATTACTCAATAATCTCTTTCTTCAGTGGTATAAACTCCTCAGGTTTTTCACTGTTCCTTAAGAAAAAAAAAAAAAGAATTTCACCTTTGATTTTCATCTAGACATGTATCACCTAAGGGCTGCAGGCATTTCTAGTTCCACAACTCATCTGAAATACTCCTGACTGCGTGAAGAAAATCATTGCTGTTGCTCTCAGGAATCTAAAAGATATTGCTACTATAAGTTTGGTTTCAAACTGGAACCCTAGACCTTTCTGGCACTGAGACTTGAATACTTTTACCAACTGTGACTATTATGGAATGTTAAAAAAAAATGAGTCTGTTAAGTATTAAGTAGAAAGGAGGAATTTCCAGTGACTTTTAATGAAAATGCACATGTTATTTCGGATTTGTTCTAGAAGCAAAGTCCTTGTCTTTGGGACAAGTGTCATAAGCATTCCATGAGCCTTCACCAAGTCTAACTGTACCTGGGTGCAAAGTAGCTGGCTTGTTTTCATGACAAACTTGTGTAGTATCCATGTCACTTATCTAAGTGTGAAGGGCATATACTATTTGGGGAGTTATAGCAAAGTGATTTCCTAAACTCTTAGCAAAGAACAGAACCAACTCCAAGAACTCATTAAAATATACTTAACTTGAAGCTGAAATAAAAGTTTCATGAGCAAAGGAGGGTTGAGGTGGGGGATGGTATGAGCATCACATATTCAGCTCTATAAATAATTCTTAGATTGAGATGAGGTCATGAGTAGAATCCTCATGATGGAATCAGTGTCTTTATAAAAAGAGACATCAGAGGGCTTGCTCTCTCTCACACCCTCTCTCTGCCACATGAGGACCTAGCAAGAAGGTGGCCATCTACAAACCAGGAAGAGTGCTCTCAACAGAACATGGCCCTGCTGGCAGCCTGATCTCAGACTTACAGCTTCCAGAACTAGAAGAAATAAATGTCTGTTGTTTAAGCCACCCAGTCTATGGTATTTTGTTATGGCAGTTCGAGCTGACTAAGACACCTGGTGTCCAGAAGATTTTCATAATTTTTAGTAAAGGACTTACCTGCAGGAGTGGCCTGAGTTTGATGCCTTGATTAATATGTAAACAGACTCTGAGTTGCTCTTCTTCCACTTAGAGCCAAGATACTATCTGGCACTACAGTTTTGTTTGATAGACAGTATTGGCCCATGCTTGTCAACTAACCTGCGTGAAATAACATTATTACTGTATTATGTCGAGTTAGACTGCATAATATTTCCATTGTAGGACACACATGATGAAGAGATTTCAAAGTTCTCAACTGTTTACATAATTAGCATTACACATTTGTAAAATTAAGGTACCACTATCACCGCTATTACCATATTTCCTTTCTTCCAGGCTGCTGAGACATTATGTGTGTTCACTTTTGAGAATGATCAGAGGAGATGCCTCCATCTCCAAAGGATCTCTGTGTCCTCACAGTCCCTGTGGAAGGTTCCCAAAACCCTCACTTCATCTTGTGAACTTGCCCAAAATTAAATAACCGAGGCCAGCTTAAGGAATAAGAGAACAAGAGGGAACTGGCCTAAAACACCTGGCTCTGAGTGTAGTTTATCGCTCTGCTGCTGGTTTGAAAGGATTATGTAGCCATAGGCTATTTCCAGATGGAAAGATGGTTCAGTGACATCCCTCTGGTAAATAAGTAGCCATTCCTCCTCCCTCTAAACGTCACATTGAAGTAGGCTGTGTTTTCTGATTAATTCATTTTGAATACCGCGGACTGTCTGTCACTGTAGTCATATGTCACTGGTGGCAGCTCAGAGAGTCTAACCTTCTTTAACATCAGTGCACACAATTCATTTTACAATGTGGCCTAATAGCTACCAAATACCTGCAAGGTAAAGGGAAGATGGGATGCATTTCCCTTCAAAATAGCCTGCAACCAAATTTATGAAAGCAAACTCTATAGGCACAATAGTATTCTTTGCAATGCAAAGGCTGGAAACTACTTGGAAATCTCCCCAAAGAATTGTCTTCATTGTTTACCAGAGTCTGACCAAGCACCTGGTACTCAGACATGTGGGGAGATAAGGCACCTACTTCAGTTTTCTTAGATGTATAATTAGAGAGGGACTAGAGACCATGACCCCTTGTCTTTGAGTGGTCTGACAGCATAACCCTAGGTTTTCACAACAGCAAGCACCCATAGGCAAGCTCTGCTCAATGCATCTCACTTTTTTCAGTTCTGGAAGGAGAGTGGCTTGGTGGAGACCCTGCTTTAGAGTCAGGAGTCAGTTCACATCATAACTCCTGCTGTTAATTAGCTTCTAGATGTAAGGGAAGGCAAGCTCCTAGGCTTTCCTGATCCTCAGCTCTCCATCACAAAAAAGCAATAGTGTCATCACCTCCTTAAGTTGCCTTGATGAGCCATTGAAACCCGGAATGGGACCCTCTAGCAACCTTGTTCCTTGTTCTTTGAACACCCAATGGAAACTACTGCTACTAAAATAAGTGCATTGCTTTTATGCATGGCCATGTGCAAAAGTGACAAGGCTTGGACCTAATCTTGCCCCAGGCTTTGGCCTCCACCTCCAACAATAAATACACACTCCCCTGTTTACAACTCCATAAACAGGGACATGTGTTTCTGTTAACAATGCATGCTCTGGGCTGTCTCTGTGATCAATTACTTTATATCATTTTCAAATTGCCACATGTTTACATCTTTCCAAAGAGCTGTCCCCTGAATGAAAAAAGGCCTGCCTGACTCTGGCATGGTCAGAGGGCTTCCCTTCAACTTATCACATCTCGAAATGCCACAGACAGAAAAGCTTCCAGGCTATTTGCTAAGAAAACTAGCATAAGCTGCTTATCAGAAAATATTACGTATTCCCTGAAAGGTGAGCTGTTTTGTCAGTTGCTTGGACTGTGTGAAATTCCTTTTTTGTCATGATAGGTCACTGCACAGAAGCTAACAGTAGACTGACATCTCCCCAGTGGATGCCAGGGCCCTGGGCAAAATCCTGAAAAGCTAGCCTTTGCTTTCAGGACAAGTATGCTATGGTTGGAACCCAAGCCCTATGTAATAAACGTAAGTGGTATTAGTGTTGTTTTAATTGTGCAATTTTTTAACAGATTTTTAAATTTTAAATTAATAATTTAATTTTTAATTTAAGATGAAAAAATTTTAAAGATAAAAATCAGTCAACTTACCTTGTGGATTCAGAGCTTATATAAATCATGGTGTTCTCCGGTATCTTACACTGGCCGAATAATTTGGTAGAAAATATTCCATTCTCTTTTTGAAACATCTCAGCTTAAGATTCAATATCCAAAATTTCAGTCCCTAAAGGAGTACCATGAGAAGCTGAAAACTTGAGTTCCAGTCCTGTTCTATTTGTTACTGGTGGCACTGGGCAGATCATTCCAAATTGTTGAAACTCAGTTTCCACATCTGTAAAATGTCAATAAAAAGTATCGTTTATCTCTTGGGGTAATTATGGGACTCATGGGAAGGCACTGAAGTAAAAATTCTTATTCACTGCACAGGTCAGGACAAATGTAAGGTGAGGAAATTACTATGATTATAATCGAATGCATTGTCAAGTTGCACACAATCACAGTGCAAGAGGCTAATCACTGACACTCCCGGCTTTTGGTTTTATGCTCAGTGTCTTGGGCCCAGCCAATCAGTGCACTTTTTATGCTGGGTGGATAATGACACAGGAGGATTGGATTCTCACTGGTTTATGGTCTGGACTATACACATTTGCATTTTGACCAGAGACCTGGGAGAATTTACTGTGCTTCATGAACTTTTACAATTGAGTCTATTAAGGATAATAATATTACTAATAACAATAATAATAATTGGACACTCAAAGAGATTAAATGGCTTCCTCTAGGACATAACAGCTAGGAAAGGATCAAGATTTAATTTACGCCTAACCCTGTCTGGGTCAAAACAGCATAATCCAGAGGCATGGGGCTTCACAGACTCTGTTCCCTGATAAATCTTCTGAGAAAGGCAATGACCTGAAGTCATGTAACCTTAAGTTCCTTCCTTTCATTCTCAAGAGCAAATAGAAGTGGTTTACATGTGATTCTTGGGGATGTAAAGACAGAGCCCCCAGTCTCAAGTTTGGAGCCGACGTGTGAAAAAATACAGGAATACTTTGGATCGCTCTTACCTTCCCTCCTCTTTCATGAGAAGACTCAAATTCTCTTTCTGCTCACTCTCTTTCTCTATCTCTTTCTCCTTCTTTTCCTCCCTCCGCTCCTCCTCGTTTCTTTCTCTCTCCCTCTTCCTATCTCTACCTCTACCTCTCTTTCTGTCTCCCTCTCTCTAGGAGAAGGATTAGCCCAGGAATAACAAGAGATTTTAAGCATCAGAACCATATTTGAACACCACTCTACCACCTCCTAGCTGTGAGCTTGGGCACTGACTCAACTGCTCAGACCTCAGTACCCTTGAATGCGAAGGAAATAACCCCACACCCCTCTGCTCTATGTAAGGCTAAGGTGCTGTGGTGCAGACCACAGAAAATAGCATAAATAAGGTGTCTAGCAGGATGCTTGCCATTTTCTCTAATCTACACATAATATCTAAACAACTGGTACTAGAGCAGCAAACTCAGATCACTCAGATTTTATCACCTCCTAAATATAAAGGTACTTGACAAACTAATGCATTTTCAAAGAATTGAATGACAGTTGTCAGATCATGCAGAGTGAGGCAGCATTTTTCCGGGTTACATGCCATTTGGTTACCGGTTCATGGATGCATCTTGCATGACCTCTATATTTCTTTTCCATGGTTGGAAAGCCTCTCATATGTGCTCAAAGATCAGTATATTTCAGCCTCATTCCCTCCCCATCTCTCCTTCTCCCTAATCACTCTGGCGCCTGCTATGCAGCCGGCCAGAGTGCTGAATTCCTGTAGACAGGAGTTGAGGATGGTGTGGGGGATGGATTTGGTTTGCTTTATTGCAGTAACTGGTTTTAGGCATTTTCAGCATCTAAACTCATGTCCTTTTCTGAGCTTGTTACAAATCACCTCTATTATCAGCCTCAGTGTCCGGTATTAGGCAGGAATTAAAATCCACAGTGCTGCAAAGAGCTACTATTTAAAGCCAAGGATAGCCCCCATGTGAGGGACAGGAAACAGCCCCTGAGACCCCCAGCCCCAGTATCCCTCCCCACAGACTTTCTCTGAATTCTCTCCAACTGCTACTTCCTTTTCTTAAATGTAGAAACTAATTCCTGATTATGCAAAATCCCAAGCCACGTGCCTGCAGAGCACACCTGTGATTCAAAGGTATTTCTGTTCTGAGAATGATTGCACCAAAACTGCATGGAAAGCAAAGTGATAGAAGAACTTTCCGGAATATTTTTATTCATTTATTTATTTGGCAATTTAGATGAATCACTTATCCCACTGTGAAGAAGCAAGATAAAGAAAGAATTGTTTTTCTGACAATTACCCATGGCTAAGGTAATCAAAAGGCCAAGATATAAACCCCTGAGCTGTGCTGTTTTGGGTTTGCTCTGAATAAATAAATATAATCTAAAACATTTATTTCTTAAGTATTCCAAAATTGTCTGCTTTTTGGATTTGGCATTATCCTCACTATTTTGAAATGTACACCTATTTCTGTTTCAAACAAAAGTAATAATACACATTTTTGAAGTGAAGGAAGTCTGTATAATCTGCTATATCTTTTGTGGTGCATTCATCTGTAAATGTACTTTATAAACCACAAAATTGTACAACATAAGGTATTTACTGCATGTGGAATGTGTATTTTTATTTTTACCCATAACCACAATAATAACAAAAAGATCGTTGCCTTGCTTGCACCATGGACATAGCAACACTATCTCCTCAAGCTCACACCTGAGCCAGGTTCTCTGCTTCCTCGTGAATTTGCAGACTAGACCTGGTGAACCCTTTCCAACCTGACAAACGTCATAACCCATCTACCCGAGTTACCGTATGTGGCTCCGGCTAAGAACATCACCACACAATCATACATTTTTACAATGGGTCTATAAAACAACCATTATAATAAATGTCTGCTTAATTAATACATTAGGACATAAAGCAATTTATTATGCTCTTATTTGCTATCATTCTCCCTGTTCAAATTTAATAATGCAAAAAGGTTTCTCAGATGCCAACCCTTGGAAATAATAAAAATACATTCATCATGGATATTGAATGCAGACACGCCTGGCAGTACTGCTGGCAAAGAGGAGGCGGTCAAATGTGGAGAGAGAAACTGGGGGCTGTTTGCACAAGCCTGGCTGGAATCAGGTCTCTACGATAGAGGAAGGAGCCCAGTGCAATTCTTGGCATGGCAGCAAGGAAGGTGTCCGGAATAACTATGACTACAATGGGCAACAAAAGGGGGCGGCAGAAAGGGAGCTGGGGTGAAAAGGTTTCAAGTCACTTAAATTCATGAGGGCTATGGAGGCTCAAATTGAAATTATCTCACTCTGTGCCGATAAATAAAGTAGCTCTGGTACCTAAATCATGACACTAACTATACGTTTCGATTTTTTTAAGTAGTGATTAGGTGGATACTCTGGGGAACCTACCAGACTTCGCAGAGATAACAGACTCAACTTAATATCAACTTAAAAAGAGACTTGAATTCTAACCAATCTCATGTAATGAATTGAAATTCTATAGCTTTCAGAGGGGGAGAAAAGATAAAAAAGCGACACGGCTCCATTCTCTAACTTGCTGTCAGGAAATATAATTTGTGCTCTCGGTGATTCACCTAGCTCATATGCAGCATGCAAATTTATTTCCCTAATAATCAGACCTGGAGATTGCCCAAGAGGATTAATAGCATCATTCCTTATGACCGCCAGGATATTATGCACCTCTGACATGGAAAAATTGTGTTAGTTCTACAGAGAAAACGCAAGGATATTTGTCCTGCTAGACAATATAATAGGCTGGTGCATCATCAGATTACAATGTCATTTCAAAAACCTTGAATACAAATAATGTACAGTGGGGGAAATGTTGGAACAACCTCTCTTAATTCAGTAGTCTTGAATTCACATGTATTTTTGTGTGTGCTCTGAGATGTATGCATATTTTTTTATTAGAGCTTTCCAACATTGCATGCAAAAAGGCAAGGATATTATATATTCTATGAGATCTTGTCATTGTTTCTTGGAAAACGGATGAAAAAGAAATGAAGAAAGGGGGCTTTCTGTGGTTTGAGTTTGTTTTTATCCTACCCATACACAGCTGAAGATGGTGTTCAGAAGCAGAACTTTCATAGGCAAACACTGATTGTCGGGGTTTATATACGGCATGTGCTTCTTATACGTATAAGACATAGATATCTAAGAATTCAGTTTCCACTCATGTCTTTATTCAAACATGGAGTCATTCGTACATTCAATCACTTACTATTTGATACTCAAGGTAAAACAATGTACTTCATAATTGTTGTTTGGGACTCTATTTTATTTCTTTATCTTTCACTGTGAATCGGTCAGAAAATTTCCAGAACAGTAATGTCTCCAGCTGTACTTTAGGCCAAAGAACGCTGCCTTGAGACAAGACCAAATTTCATTATTATGCACATGGGAGCAATAAGATTAGCTCCTACTGCTGCCCCTAAGGTGGAGCAGCAGGATGAACCAATGAGATGATGCTAATGTGCATGTTAATAGTATTCTGCTGGAAGAAGTTGGGATAATTAAACATGTACCGTCTCTTTAAGACAGAGCGGCACACATTTTCTTCGGATGGGTGTTTACAAGAATTCCAATTTCAGGTCATAGCCATTTCTGAGATTGCTTAAGAAAGAGATGGGAGTAACTTATCTTATTCATGTATTCAAGGAGCCTTATAAAATGTGCAAAACATAACAGTTTTAAGGGGCAAAACATGCATCTTATCTTGACAGAGCTGCTTTATTATGGGTACTGTTGTATAGTGACCTAATATATGGAGCATTTTTAGCTAATATACCTTGCAGGAAACCAGCCTTTAATGTGATGGATTTTATGGTATCTCATTAGGGTGTGTTTATATAACCTGATACTAAACACGTTTTCAGATTCATGTTCCTTATTAAAATTGTGAGCCACATTGATTTTTAGCTGGAACAGCCACAGAGTCATTTTTACTATTAAGAAGGGTAGCTCTGAAGTTATTCCCAGAGCACAACTATTCTCCATACAAACTTGGGAACTTGCCCTTTTATAGCTTCAGTGAGCATGGTCTTCATGGCATGGCCCACTGTCTTCTTATTGCTTAGACACCTCTAGGTTATTATCCATAATGCAGAATAGCTAATGTCATAGGATTTTTTTTTTTTCTGGAAGGAAAAAAAAAAATCCTGTCTATTCTCCTGTTGTTTTCTCATCAGCGTCTTTGATTTTGTGAGTTAGTCTCAAATAATATTAACACACTGGCTCTGGAGAGATACGTATCTTCACATCTGAGCTTCTGGGGTTTTCATAACGAACACTCCCAGTACCAGCAGTGTTTGTATGAAAGTGGCAAATTAAAAAAAAAATCTTAACATCGCAAGTAGCGTTAAACAAAATAATGACTTTCACATGGTGAAGTCTCCGTTTTGTAAACTGATCCTGTGAGGTAACTCAGAAGTCAGCCGTAAATAGTGTCTCAGGGTATTTCAGTGGAGTCAGGGGAAATAATGACCTAGAGGTACTGTAAATAGTTTAAATTATTGGAAGGTCTTTCTAAGAAATGTAACGTAAGAAGGGAGAGAAATGTTTTTTCTCTATTGTGAAATGAGTACCCTTTTGGAGGTGATCCAAATTCAGAATGCAAATATTTAGAGAAAAAGACTATTTTTCGAGAAAAGCAAAAACTTTACTTTTCCTACTTGTTTCACAGAATCTAGTTAACACAATCCAACCAGGACCGAAAAAAGAACATCCAGACAGAAGCACAGATATGTTTATTTCACGCTTGCATTTTAAACTAAAATCACAAGGCTTTGAGAGAAAAGGGGGAATAGACTTTCAACAGCAACGTGTAGAAAACCTATGGAATGGGTATCATTGCTCATGAGAGAGTGAATATTGTTAATCATGTGATTTCATTTTAACCAGGTTTATAACTTTAACTATAATCCTGGAATTGTAGTTCACAAGCCTCAAATCATCGCTATCTATATTTGGCCTAAGAAATTTTAAGTCAGAACCTGTTCTCCGAAAAGAAGACAGTTTCTCTTTATTTTGCCCCTGGCATGCTATTCATTATTAAACATTAAAGTTGTGTCAATTACTTTCATATTTGATTATTATCCCAGTTATTCTACCAGCTAATCAGGTTTTTTTAAAGACGTTTCTGGCAGTGACTATGAGCTGATGTACAGAATAGAATTATTTGTGCTTTTTGTTTCCTAGTTCACCATAGCTACTGGCTATTTTAATTCACCCAGCCACCCCACTACCCATTACCATCATCCCCAAATAAGATAACAGGATGACTTACCCACTTGTTTTAATCACTGTGAAATTGAACTTCCAAGTTACTCTTTGGCTAAATACAAGAGCCAGTTTCATGTGCTTGTTTTAAATGGGGATGAACCAAGTTATCCTGAGGACAACTCTTGTTGTTGTATTAACAGCTTCACAGTTATTCGGCCTGAGGTGTAATTATTTTACCATTATTACATGCAAAGCTTTTAACAAAACAGTCATTCCCTCCATTTAAGCAGAGAGTTTTATAATTTATTACACCTCTTTGGTCATCAACACACTATACAAACAGTTGGCCACCGGTGACCAATTACATTAAGGTTAAGCAACATAACTTTAAATTAGAAATAAGCTCATGTATCTTCATCAAGGGCCTGCTGTGTTTTCACTGCTGTTTATGAGATGATACTAAATGTGGATATAGAGCACGCTCACTGGGACCAATTCCTTTCGGCCTGAAAATGGGAAAGTCTCCAGTGTACCCGAGTCCAGAGCTAATTAATGGGATAACATCTGCTTTAAGCATTCAGCTGGAGTAATTTCTATCAACTTTCCAGAGAAGGTGCAGGGGACACTGTCAGAGAACTAAGTATCTATCATGAGTCGTATTAAACTGTGACAGGCCTGCAAAAGCACATTTCTGTCTTGGTTTTGTATTTATTTAGGGTGTTGCAGCTGTCAACACGGGGTTTCCTCCCATTCTGCCTTTCTTCAGAGCGTGAATAATTGTTTGGGGGTTCATAAGCAAATAACCTATTATATATACACATAGGCCAGGGAGCTGTTCATGTTTTCAAAACTCCAGTGTAGGAGAGATAAAAGACAAGAATAAAACAGCCATGTTCCTTCTGAAACAATCAGTTTTCGCCACAAAGACATTTATGTTGTTTTATCGTATTAAAAACGATAGCAGGATTTGCTAAAGAGAAATACCCATACTGTAAAGCTTCCGAAGGGATAAGCCCACTTATTTCATGTTATTTCATGTTATCAGCTCTTGTACAACACAATTCCAGCTTTAGTAGTGACTAAATAAAGGTACCTGTCCTGTGTGGTCATTTACATAAATCCAACCTGAATGGAGGAAACGAAGTAATTCTCTGACAACTTAAAATAAGGGATGTGTGTGGAAGCAGCAAGAACAGCAATTGCTTTGTCAGAGGTTTCCCACCAATTCTAATTCTTTATTCATGTACTTTGTTTGTTTGTTTATTTCCCAGGGCAGTAGGACAAAGAGTTCATTTTAATTAAGATTTCAGGAGGATCTGTTTCCATAGGCCTGCTTTTTTGGAGTAAGGCAAATGAGTACACTTCCTATACAATCACACAATCAAGCAAACGGCACCAAGCTTTACGGTTCCAATGGTCAATATAAAGAGAGAGGAAACATAACACATTGTTTTTAGTGTGTGAGCTGAATTACGTTGACGTCACTTTTTAATAATCATGGACCCAATAGGTGGCATACATAAAATATGATCCTGAGGAAGAAATGATAATAATGACCATTTACCTTTACCTGGAAGCTGATGGGGTCAAAGACCAAATGTCCGTTCACAACAAGTATGGGGGAATTCACGGTCTAAAATCCCACAACCTCCTAAAAAGGGTGTCACTCAGGGTTATTTAGGGAAATGAAACTGAGAGGAGCATCAGGATATTTTTAAAAGAACCTTAATACTTATACCATAGAGGAAAAAATGTCAGCATTTTCTTTAGATATTTAATAATCCTATGAAATTTTTAATATTGCTAAATTGAAACTGTGGCTGTCCCCAGTTCACATTATTTATGCAATAATCTTGTAGTAAACTAATAAGTTGTGTTGGTTAATTGCCAAGCTATTTTGCATACAGTTAAGTTGTGCATATAAAAATACGCATGATGAAACATGTAGTATTTTATAACCCAAAGCAACTAACATGCTCATACCTAATGCATGCACGCACACTGTAACCCAGGACAAATTGCTCGTGTTAGTTACTACCACAGGCTGGCAGGCCAGAAAATACATTTGGTGCCTAATATGCATAAGCACAGAAATATGGTCAGGCTCATTACTGTAATAAAGCTGTGATTTGCCAGCAGGATCAGTAGAAACACACTTGAAGCAGTCTGTCCCTTCCACTGGCTCATGTGCCATAAGGCAATAAGGTTGTAACAAGGGTGAATCCTCAATTCAGCTGGGCTACCTTGTCTGGGTTATTTGAACCCTTATTTGCCTTCAGGGGCCCATTTGCTTGTCCTAATGTGTACACAGTGATAATGTAGCCATTTACACAATAAGGAAGGCCTGCAAAACAGGAGTCTGCTCGGCAATAACGTGAGGGAGCAAGAGTGTGGAGAACTGGCAACTGTTGGTCCAGTTACATAATTCCACGGGGGAGTCTTCAAATCAGAGAGGTGGCTTTTGAATGTGTTTGAGAATAAGTAGAGTACTGGACAAGTAAAAAGCCAAGTGGAGGGCTTCACTGGTGGCGCAGTGGTTGAGGGTCCGCCTGCCAATGCAGAGGACGCGGGTTCGTGCCCCGGTCCGGGAGGATCCCGCATGCTGCGGAGTGGCTGGGCCCGTGAGCCATGGCCGCTGGGCCTGCGCGTCCGGAGCCTGTGCTCCGCAACAGGAGAGGCCACAACAGTGAGAGGCCCGTGTACCGCAAAAAAAAAAAAAAAAAAAAGGCAAATGGATATCTTTTTAGTGCTCTGATGAAATTAGAAGCAGGTTGATGAAAGAAAATGCCTTGGGTCCTCTGCTTGAAGTTCCATATTACACAAAAGGCCCTTGAAAAATTATAGAATTTACCTTGAGTAGAAGGCAGGTTAAGATGAAAGTTTGCTAGATGGAGGGGAGACATTAAAGGGTCATTTCCTGTGGGAAGGGACATTCAGTAATAACAAGGGAAATCTAAATGAAAAGGTGAAGGCCAGGTGGCCCTGAAGTGGGCCATGGTGTCCCGCAAAAGCCCTCAAGCATCTTGGAGCCCTGTCCTTGTTGCCACAGTCATTGCATAGGCTTGTGAAGAACATTCTTTGACAGTCGAGAGCTAGAAAATTAAAACCCAAGTTTGAGGTCCACTAACAGCAACTTTGAAGATCAGATGGTACATATTTTACTCCTGTTGCTTTCTTTTATGCTTTTTCTAGCTTTTAATGAATGCTTGTTTTTTTTTTGTGGTACGCAGGCCTCTCACTGTTGTGGCCTCTCCCGTTGCGGAGCACAGGCTCCGGACGCGCAGGCTCAGAGGCCATGGCTCACGGGCCCAGCCGCTCCGCGGCATGTGGGATCCTCCCAGACCGGGGCACGAACCCGTGTCCCCTGCATCGGCAGGTGGACTCCCAACCACTGTGCCACCAGGGAAGCCCGCTTGTTTTGTATTTTTACATACCCATGTAACAGACTGAAGGGTTGTCGGTGGAGTATATGGAAGAAAATCACTAAGTGAGGTATCTGTAAAGCACGTGTCTTTTGCGAGGTTTGCAAGAGATTCTACTCACCAACTAGAAAAAGATAATTCAGAAACTTGCACATTCTGTTACCAGCATTACATACTATACTTTTCTATAAGTATCAAAAGTGCCAAAGAGACCTTGTTGCTCTGGCCAACCTCAATTAACTGCTTCTTGGAACACTGTGTTGAGAAAGATTCTGAGGTCGCATGTGGTGTCACATGCATGAAGGGGAGAATGGTAGAATGAATTCCAGCTCTCTCACCCACAGGTACCAGTTTTCTAGTTCCAGATGTCATTCACAGCGTCCTATCCTCTCACATCTGAGATGCCCTTCTGCATCCCTCATTTTTCAAGAGGCAACTCTACAGAACACTTTCAGACCTTCTTCATCTTGGTGTGCTAGGAACACTGGGTTAGGCTATATAAAGAATCATTATATATCATATACATTATTTATTATGCATCTGTTATACATGTTATTAAATATGAATAATTTTTAGTCACACACCTTCACGTGGAATATAGAATATATAAAAATAATGTTCCATTTATGTTGATTCTCTATGGGAACTGGGCAAGCCATGGTGTAAGTAAAAGAGAAAGACCCGTAGCTAATGAGGAGCACATCCAGGTTGGCCTAATGGAAAAATGGAGAAGACAGCTCTCGGGGGAGTGTTGTTTGCAGGGATTTAGAATATTTGAACCCTGCTGCCATTATTTCCCACTGGCCTTCAGTGGTGTCTCAGATGCCAGCAGAACAGATACTATGAGTTGATGTATCATCTCCAGGATGCCCCAAACTGAAGGAAAACAAGCTACTAGGCAAGGATCACCCTTTAAATCAATAACCCTATTCCCTATTATCAGATCAGCTACTCACTTTCAAAGAGAGGACAAGAGTCTATGGGAACTGCAGGATTTTTTTCTTTTGTTATTTTAAAGAGACGAGATGTAGATTGAGTAGGAACATGAGCAGCGAAGAACTACGCCGGGAAAGGTCTCTCCAGACTAAGCTGATCGCGAAGGCTCTGGGTCCCTGAGAATAAAGGATGTCAAAGCAAATCAACACACATCTTTTACATACTTCCTAGATGCTCTGGGATCTATCGCATAACACACAGGCACAGCACGAGCAGATGTTTGAGGGTCACAGATAAAATGGCTTAGTACAGGAGATCTCACTCTACTTTAAGAGACCACTTATCTTTGTTTTTACTTATTATCAAAATTTTGTGAAAATTGTGATTTTTACTCTGTACCAGAAGACACAGAACTACAGCTGACATTTTCTCATTTACTCACTTTTGAGAGCTTTGTCACTTCTGAGAATTCAACATTTTTTCCCCCGAGTGGGCATTTTCGTTATCACATTTTACCACAGTGAAGCCTCCCCTGCCTCTGTTGGTCCACTTATAAGCACAGTCTCCGCCCTTGAAGTGCTTCTGCCTTCATGGAAGAGGACAGATGAGACAAAAGGAAGGGAGTGCCTGCCAAGATTCAACATTATAAACATCTCACAAGAGCAGCAAACAAACAGCAGGGCATGATCACGTCTGGGCCCCAGAGGGAAACAGGCAAAGCCCAGCTCAGCGATGGCCCATCCTTAGGGAATAGGCCTAAGACCTGCTTCAGGAAGATGCTCAGGGCTGGTCCTTCAGAATGGAGGTTGTACTTCATCCTGGGAAGAAAGACTCCTGCAATCAGAGTACAGTCATCAGCCTGGGACCATCATTTGTGGCCACTTTGATCACTGGTGTACTCCTTTCCAGACTGGGTCTTTTACACTTGAGGTTCCCAGGGGAAACACTGGTTCAGGGAAACAAAAACAGCTATTGATGTTTGGTTTACAGGCATTCCTGTACTTTGATTTTTCTTGTCTTCCTTACTCTCCATGTTCCCCTTTCTTTCCACCCCCACTGCCTCCCTGAGGTCTCCCTGGATTTGATCTACTAACCTGGGTGCTGAGGCTGGATTTGAAATCTTCTGAAGGGTGCTTAACATGCCAGAGTTAACAGGCCTGCCTGGGCCAGCTGTCGTCTCAGAGCTGCCACAAACTCCACGGATTGTTTGGCAATAAAAATCAGCTATAAAAGTGTGAAAAATACCAGAGACCCAAAGGGAGAGGGAGGAGAAAGGGGGAATGGCTCTTACACCCTTTTAGTGGACATCTGATTTATTTTTTAAATGGAAGAGCCACTTTTATAGCTACTGTAGTTCAATTATCTCTAATTTTACACATTTTATGCAAATTCTAAGCATCTTAATTGCAAATGAGAAGAAAACTTATTTTTTAAAGCAGAAAAACAAGGTATAGTTTTGTATTTTCTTTTCAATTTTTAATTCCTATTCTTGGTTCAGCTCCATTAAACTTTTAAAACTCTTTTTACACAGTTGTTTAAAATTATGTGTAATTTAAAGCACACTCACATGTTCACAAACACCCATAGCCTTAAACAAGTAGCTAATTTTATTCTTAGACCTCACTCTCCCTCTTGGAGAAGATACTCTGATGTTCTCCTACATATAGTTTCAAAGGACTGCAAAAGAATATACTCAAAAGGTTTCAAAAAGAAACTCGGTGTCTTACAAATCAAGCACAGTGGAACATATTCTAAGCATCAAGAAACTTGGCTGCAGGTTTTTTGCCTAGATGCTCAGATTTCTAACCAGGAGTGTGCTGGCAGATGTGTGACAACCAACTCTCTTGAGAGGTGACAACTAACTCTCTCTGATTTGTAGCGCTTGCCAATTTCCATGGTGTAAACACTCCTCCTATGGCCCATTTCAAGCTACCAACAGGATACCAGTGAACCTGAAGGTGGGAAGAGATGGGCTCTATTGGTTCTCATGAGCAGAGCTACCTCTAGCACACCACTACTTTCAGCAATTTGGACATGTTTCAGGGATTTCAACTGGCTTTCTTCTGATGTAGGGTCTCTAGAGGTAAAAAGCCAAAGGAAAACAAGTTTTCCACATTGGATAAAGATTTCAAAGATTTTATAGGCAGACAGAAAACTTAGCAGTATGCTTCCAAATCTAGAGTCATGAGTTTTCGTCAAGAATCTGGCAATTACTAGCCACCTACCCTGTGCCAAATCTTTGCCATGAAGTCTGTATCTTCACGTCTAAAATGTGAATAATAAAGTGTGCTCCGTCGTGGGCCTATCTTCTAATAGCAAAAGAGCTAACGGCTGTGGAATCACTTGACAGACTGAAAGGGATATGCGAATAAAAGCTAAGTATCTTCATGGTTTATTTAACAATTATTGGTTTACTCAACAAATATGTCCTGATGTCACCATAGGAAACACAAAGATGTACATAACAGAATACATAGTATGATTCTTCGATAAATAGTGGTTAGTGTTTTCAGCAGGATCTTCCATACTGGCCATGTGTGGGAACTTTAAATATTTTTCTGAATGCTGAATCTTGAGAAAAATTAGTCAAGAAATCAGGAAAAGGGGAAAAAGTACTATCACTCTCTCGTGAGGATGAAAGCTTAATTTGGATCTGTGCTAGACTTCTCCATTGAAAAGGACAAAGAGAGCACTGAGAATGTTCTAATTAAGATTCCCTGAGAGGAAGGAGAGAGGAGTGTCCATGAAAGGTTTCAAAGATGGTGGCTAAGCTAGCTCCAAGCCTCCTCACCCAGTTACCAACAATATTACATTGTAGCCTTCCTCAATGGCCCACACAAAAAATTTGTGGCCAAGAGACTATCCAGTCCAGGTCCTCTCTTTCCTTAACAACCATACTTCATTCTAGCACATCAAGCAGAGGGAACATAATCATTTGCCTCCAACAAAAATCCAGACTCCTCTGCAAACAGAAGCAACTGGAAACACAAAGGAAGGCTGTGTGGGTAGCCCTTCTCATTAGGCCCTCTGCCTAACAATAATTAGGCTTGCTCCCATTACTGTTGGACTCTGGGCAGCTGGTCCAATACTTATTTTTCCTAGAGGAAAATGAAGAGCACGTACGAGTCCCCGACTTTTACTTCTCCTCTTTCCTCCTTTCCCTTTGTGACTTCATGCTGGTTTGCAATTTGTGTTTTCACCACTGTAGTTGATTCTAAACACAGTCGATCAACTCATAGCCTCCTTAGTAATGGAAGTGTCTCTGAATAAAATTGCGTGAAACTCAACACTTCGATGGAGAGAATCCCTACCAGCCCTTTCATCTTGTATTTAGCCAGCTACCCTTCACTGAAGTTACATTTATAGCATAATTAATGAAATAAGCTTTTCTTCTGACTTGCCTAAATAGCAAGCCCGGGTGACGTGGAAACTATTTGTTAGGAAGTGCTACTACCTAAATGGTCTGAGACCGTTCTACACAACCCCTGACAGCTGAAATATTCCATCTTGAGTATGTGACTGAAACCTGACAGGCTGAAAAATACACATGCCTCATAATGCATGTCAACAATTTTACTATCTGGTACAAATGGAAACTTGCTGAATTTATTCCTTAAAATGCTTTTTATGCTTTCTTTGGTTCTGGCTTAGTGGTAATGTATTTAAACGTCTGGGAGAAATATTCGAAAGAATGAACCATGTAACTTTAGTTGAGATGCCTACAGTTCAAACCAAATACTGGCAGATCAGTGAGTATCTAGGTTAATACTCTCCTTATTTGATTAGGATAATCCACAGAGACACTGACTTATTCCTTCAGATCCTGCCTTTTAACCAATCAATATGTCTAGGGTTATGGTTTTCAGAAGGCAGGTGATAATTTTGGAGATAGCATCTCAAGGTGCTGCTGACACTGAGATGCATATTCAATATGTTCTTGGAGTGACAGAACACAGCAACGTTGGAAACTCCCCCCAGAAATATGTGCACAGGGCACACCCACGCCCAGGATGCCACTAACCTTTAATTCTTGAAGCTCCAATATAGATTAAGCACACTGGCTCTTAGTAATGTCAATGAAAATTTGAAAATTCAAGGGGTGGGCAGTGACTACCTTTCCCTCAGATGGTCCTGTCTTTTCAGTGTAGGGAAACCCCTACAAGGAAAGGCAAGAAGCAGCTGACCCAAAGGTCAATCGTGGGGATGGGAGGAAGAGCCGTGGAGGGCAGCAAGGCAGTGAGCTGGTAGTTTGCCTGAATTAGCACGTGTCACTACCCACACAGAATAGGGATCACACGAGAACAAGGGAAGGTGAGGGAAAACAAAGGAAAAACATTAGACATGGATTTCTCAGAATGTCATTAAAATGTTATCTATTTTAATTTCACAGGATGAAAATTATCTGCCTGCTTTGTATGAATCTTGCCTTGACTGAAATTAGTTGTCAGACCTCTGTTTATAGCCTAATTACCTTTTCCTAAGGAAAAAAAAAAAGAGGTAAAAGAAATAACAATAAATTTGTAATGGAAAAGCTACAAGTTTATAGTATTAGTACAGATTGGGGATGGTTCTAGGAACAGGGTTTGAAAATAATCTAAACAAATCTGGAGAAGCCTTGTGTTCCTCAGAAGACTAGGATGTTGTTGGTTCTCTCCATATTGTTTGGTGCCATGGTTATGACTCCTGGCCACAAACACTTGTGAGTAAGTAGTGCTCAGGATAGCTACAGTGTAGTGTCTGTTTTATTTGGCTCTCTTATCCAGCCAGCAAGATAATCGAGGGTTCACACTCGAGATCATGGGTTGGCAACACTTTGTGTTAAGGGCCAAATGGCAAATATTTTAGTCTCTATGGACCATATCATCTCTATCACAATTACTCAGCTCTGCTGTTGTGGTACAAAACAACCATTGACAATATGCAAACAAATGAGCGTGACTGTGCTCCAACAAAATTTTATTCACAAAAACAGGCAGTAGGCCAGATTTGGCTCCCAGGCCACAGTTTGCCAAGCCCTGCTCGGGACAATTCAACCAATGAAAGGTGGGAAGAAACCAACGTATGCACAGCATGGCATAGAGTAAGTGTTCAACAAATGTATTTTGAACAAAAAAGAGTATCAATTAAGCTAAAAAAAAAAAAACCAAAGATTTTTTACTCAATAGGAGAAATATGGAGCTACCTCCAAGTAAGAATCCATGGGTTAAAAAAAAATAGTTTTAGTGAATTCTTATAAACAACAAAAATAAGTAGTAGATGAATATGATGGGACACAGAGGCAAGATAAGCAAAAACACCCGGCTTACCAAAGCTTAGCAAAAGGCAAAATTCTCTTCACAATTAGCCATAGAGAATGGCACCATATTACGACACCATGTAATAACTGAGCTTCACAAATATGCCCCTCTGCCGTCAACATAAGGGAACATTGCAGGAAGTGTTAGCTAAGTCGGGGCAATGCAAAATGTATTTTTTAAAGATATGCATCGAAATGAGCAGCTTTTTTAAAAATGATCTCCCTTAAAAGGATGAGCTTCAGTTATATCATAAGTAAGCACCAGATTTGGGAGGAAAAGTTCTGGGTCTCAATCTTGGTACTGCTCCTTGCCTTGTTTGGCCATTTTCCCCATCTATATTACAAGGGTTGGACCAGATGATCCGTGATACTCAAACCCTGACTCTAAACTCCTGTGATTCCAATGCCAGCTTCACCTATTTGTTCTTTTAGTGAGAGGATCCCTGACTTATTCTAATATGCTTTTTACCTAAGGGTGTAATGTTGAATTGCCTTTGTTTTCTCCTCTACTGAGCAAGTTTCCATTCCATCCCAACCCCCTCACAGCAAGAGTCTCATCTTAAATGTTAAGGTAGCCCATCTTCCCCATAGGTAACTAGGGACAGGATGCAGTCAGGACAGCAGCCAAAGACCCATCTCCAGGCCGAGCCTGCAAAGTCATCCTGGGCGTCCTGAGCATTCCTCAGCTGGAGGGGCTTTCCCCATTCAGTGCCTGGACCATTGCCAAGAAGATCTGTCCAGCTGTAAGCCTGATTTTATATAGTTATTTTCACTTATTTTTTATTTCACAAGATGTAAACGAATCTGTTTAACTAGGAAATCACGTCCCTTGAAAGTGATTATAACCTAATTTGACATGCAGTATTTGTATACTTACTCTAGTGTTATGATGCATTCACTGTGTTTACATAAATAGAGATTTCTGTATAATTACTACAAGATAATGTAAAGAGTTAATCACATGAAATCCCCCAAAATCTCATTTGAGTGAATTTTTTTAACTTGAATTCCAAAATGTTCTCTCAATCTTTTTTGAGAACCTTACAGAAACATCTACTATTGTCATCCGTTCTTGTTTGTTCATTAATTGATACAGTCAGATAATTTACGGTGTGCATAATATGTATACAGATACCAATAAAGATAAAAAAGACACACCTATTGCCTTCAAGAGCACTGAATCTAAACAAGTCTGGTACCGCATCACGAAGAAAGGTAAACTCTGCCTTGATCTTGTCTGCTTATCTTGGATAATCACTATATTTTCTTCACGAAAAATACAATGGAAGAAATACACAAGAATGCTTTGCATGAAAAGAATATCAAGAGGAGAGAGAGAGGCAAAATTCGCATGAAATTCTAGAGGAAGGGCTGCAAATATTTTAAAGTTTTCTTCTTTTTATATTTTATTGACAAGGGAAGGAATTTCCCCCAAATTGGAATATTTTATTGAAACTAGGGAGGAACAATCACATAAAGATCGATCCAATAGCTCTTTACTTATACAACAATTTAGGAAAGACCTATCTGTCTATCTTCCTGAGGTTCGGTAAATGCTTCTCTTTGCACTCATTTGCCTTCATTCATTCCACTTATACCACATGCTTCCCTCTGCCTTAGCATCTCTGAGGGTTAAAAATTAGGTAAAAGGCCTACCAAAGTATTCCAAGCTGTGTGTTTGGCAAAAAGAGGGCTTGAAAAATGTCTACGATGGCATCTGTAGGTGTTAGAAAGGTGAGGATGTCGCTGCATGTGTACACTTCACAAACACCATCCTCTCATCACTTTCACTGGATGCTGCATGCTCAGGTGGACCAGGGAGGAGAAGGTATTTTCACTTCTCCTAGGAATGTTATTCCTCCATCGCCATGTTCCAAACCTTCTCTCAAATCCTCGGGCTCTTATTTTTATTGTGTTTTCTAGATGACAAAGGCATTTAGACACAGTTATAAAGTAATGTCTCCAGCAAAATAGAACATCTGTATTTTTTGAGGATGACTTTTGTACAGTTCCTATCCAAACTTTGTCAGAATGAGACACAGAGATTCACTTTTGTACAGTTCCTATCCACAATTTGTCAGAATGAGACACAGAGATTCAGGAATAAAAGAGATTACAGGAGTCGCCTCTGGTGCCCTTGAAAAATCCAAGTCACTGTTTTAAACCTAGGATCCCAATACTTCAATGTAATTTTATTCAAATTAATGTACACTGACTAAAGTACCTGATATGCCCAACAGTTCATGAGTTCAATTAATTTTCTTCAAAGGAAGGAATAAAAAGTACATACCATTTGGCAATAAGGTCCTGCAGATCTAAAACATATTGTTTATTACAATGAGCATGGCATTATATCACTATTTGCTGAACTATTTATACACAAACTATTTCTATAAAAGAATTATTCTTAAACCATTAATTAGGCAACCCTTAAAATGATGCCTACTGGTAAGCTAATTAACCATGTACAGCCTACTTGCTATGTATGTTTTTCATGCAAGTTCCATTTTGTTCTCCCATCACAGACACAGTGTAGTCATCATGGTGAAGAGTCAGAATAATGTGCTTTGGATGTGCTGTTAGTACCGTGTTCCTATGAGCAAGTTACTCAACTTTTCTGTGCTTTAGTTTCACTTCTTATAAAATGGGAATAATAATTCCCATTGTTATGAGGATTTAAATAACTTATACATAGAGGGGACTTAGACCATTGATCGGCACCTGAGAAAGACACAGTAAATGTTTGCTATTTGTAGTAGAAGCAGCAGTGATCACACTGGCCTTGGACGGCATTTACAGACACTCACTGCTGTGTTTTCCTTGTTCATTTTTATTCAACCTATCTCTAAATTCTAAGCCCTTGTGGAACATTATCAATGCCAATAGGGGCCTCAGGTAATGACAAATTATCCGTTTAAGTGTATGTATTCTCCCTACCCCCGAAATCCCCACTACATTTCAATCGTCCCTTAAAGTGGCTAATTCTGAAGGGACTGTGTCCATGACCATTTGTTTATTTGCATATTGGACATTTCTTTTCTTTTTTTTTTTTTTTGTGGTACGCGGGCCTCTCACTGTTGTGGAGCACAGGCTCCGGACGCGCAGGCTCAGCAGCCATGGCTCACGGGCCCAGCTGCTCCGTGGCATGTGGGATCTTCCCGGACCGGGGCACAAACCCGCGTCCCCTGCATCGGCAGGCAGACTCTCAACCACTGCGCCACCAGGGAAGCCCCCATATTGGACATTTCTAATGGAAACACTAGACACTCATAATGACGTTAACTATCAACAATATAGGAAGCTCCCTGATAAAAGTTCCTTTTTATTATCTACCTCTCCTTTTGGCCTGCTTCCTTTCTAACTGAGCTAGCCCACACACCCAACCCAGGCTACAGAAGATAAGCACGTGTGAAATACAGAATTTCTGAGTTCCACTTTCCTTCCCCTTCTACCAATCGGTGCTTATTAAATTCTGAAGGTAAGTTTACTTATTCTTGACATGAGTTCTTCGCGATAATCATCATAGGAAAAGAAAGTTATTTCTCTTGCTGCATCTATAGCATTTTCTTATGGCACGTCCAAGCCAACTGGATCCAGTCTTGAGGGAATGAAAGGAAGTCTCTGAGGAGAGTCTTCTCAGAGGCGGGGGAGTCCGAGGGGGAACATCATGTGTCCCAATTTTGAGGTGACTGCTGCAAATTAACATCCTGTCTCCCCTGCGTTCCCGACAGCAGACTGAATATTCTCTTCCTCCAGGTGTCTGTTGATTGCCTGAACTGTGATAGTGCTGCTTGAAATGGCAAGGGGATGGGGTAGATTTGGAGTTATCCAAATCAAAAACACATTGGAAGAGACTCACAGTCCAATCACAGACTCTGTGAGGCCTCCTGAGGGTTGTCAGGTTTTCAGCAGAATATTAGTTGGTTACTTAACATATTCTATTGTCTTCATTAAAGGCTTTAAATCCAGTTTTGTTTAATTTTACTAAATAAGATACCTAGAAAATAGAATCCCTTTTCCTCTCCATTAGTATAAGGGGAAAGCATTCCCCTGAATCAGTGCTCTTTCCACATGGGAAGAAAAAGTGATACATGGATGTCTGTGTCTGGTCTACTACTAAAATGTTCATAACATCATTTAATGCAGATACTCTTCCTTTCAGATTTTTCAATTGAGGGACATGAGAAATAGGGGTTTTTTTTGTTTTCATTTAAATTTTCTCTAAGCTCTAAAATGCAACATTTTGGATTTGAGAAACTCAAATAAAAGGCAAAATATATCAGAAGTGTCTTGCTAAGTGTTATGTTGGTTTCTAAATAAACTTAGGAAAGAGCTTGATTCCAAACAGGATGAACATTCCTCTGGCTCACCTTCTGCAAACATAACTTGCTTCTGCTGTGGCACACTCAAAGGGGGAAAATATCAGATGTGAAATTTATAAAAGGTGGCACACAGAAAAAAAGCAATGCTTCAAAAAAAGCAATGCCTCTAAAAAGCAATATATTATTATTAGAGAAACAAGGTGATTGAGTGATGTCACTCATAACTTTTCTCCAACAGCTAGAACACCTGCTCCAACATTGTTTTTGTTCAGATTTGCTTTCTTTCTTTGCTAGAACTACTTACTGTAATAATAACTACATGAAGTCATTTACCAAGGTGACTAAACTATCTTCTGTTAGGGTGTCAAACTGCCCCAAACTGGAAGACCAAATAAGAGTCTAGATGTTGGACTGAGAAACAGTCTTACTGTGAAAGACTGATGGCTATGCTCATCCTTACTGTACATGCTCCCGACGTGGGCCTCACTGCCTTTGAGAAATTCTCACCAAGGCCCAAGGACCAGTTTACAGATTGCTTTTCTAAGTTTTCAGTGAAAACAACCTGGAATGAATCAACATGTTTAAAGGACTGTTAGGCAGCTCTTCTCTCTCCCTAGATCTCAGTGATTGTTACAAAGATGAAGGGTCCAGTCATTCCTCCACCTCTGAATTGTCATTTGACCTATGACCTACCAAGTTACTGGGGCCCGATTTATTTCTATTGTGTGGGAAGAAATCCACCTTATTTATTATTGGGATCAAATATAGGCGAGAGACATAAATGTGGTTGAAAATTTACAAGCTTCTGGTGATCGATATTAGTAACAATTTTGGGAATTATTTGGTAAAAACTTATTATTAATCAGTATCTAAGAATAGGCTTGGGGGTTGTAAACACACTTTTTATACCAGATTCCTGATTTATCCACTTATCTAATTTATATGCCTTAGAAATATCTAGCCATCTCAGTGCCATACATCCTTGAAGCACTAACATCTGCAATTCTAGAAAAGGTTGTTTCACATGGTTTTCTATTATAACAACCGAACTTACATCTTAATGGGATTCAATAGGGTTTCTAGAGTAGAGGGAATAATAATTCATGTCTGAAATTGGGGAGCTATGTCCCCCCTAACATCTCAAATCCAGTAATCTGTCAACTCTTCCAAAGTACGACTTGATTCTTCCATTTCTTCCCTTCCCCATTCTCGCACCCCTGCTCCAAACCCACATCACCTTTCCCAAGAATACTTAAAGGGCCCCCAACTCACAAATGGTCTCTTCTTTTCCATCCTTCCTCACTCCAATCCATTTTCCACAGAGCAGCCAGAATAAATTTTTTCAAATGTTAATCAGATTATGTCATTCACTGCTTAAGTTTTGTTTTCAATTAAGCTTAGAATAAAATCCAAATTTCTTAACTTTGCTGATAAAGCCCTATAGACTTTGGTCCTTCTCATTCTCCAACCACATCTTGTTTCATTTTCCCCCTTTCAAATAGTTCAGTCACAGGCATGTTTTTGAGCTCCTTGAACATGCCAACTCTTTGCATAAGCCATTCCCTATACCTGGAATGCTCTCATCCCTGTCTGAGTTCTCAGTTCAGATGTCTCTTCCCCAGAAAGATCTTCCTTGATTGTCTAGTCTAAATTAGATTCTCCTTACTACTTTCTCATAGAACCCATTGTACTGACCACAGTTTAATTATGAGTCTGTGTATGCAATGTTTGATGTCCATCTCCCCTACTAGACTGGCAATTCATGAAAGCAATACATTTCATTTGTTTAATTTGTTCAGTATGGTATATCTGGTACTTGTATACAGTCTGGCACATAATAAATTCTTTTGAAAAGAGGGAGGAAAGAAGAGAGAGAGGAGAAAAGAGAGGGAAAAAAGAAGGGAGGGAGGGAGAATGGAAGGAAGGAAGGAAGGAAGGGAGGGAGGGAGGGGGAAGGGAGGAAGGGAAGAGGGAAGGGGGAAGGAAAAAAAGGTAGTCAAGCTGGCATATTTTCATTTTTACCCATTTTCTCACTGACAAGCAGTGTGACCTCAAGTAAGTCATATAACCACTCTGTGTCATCTTTCCTGTGTATAAAATGATTCAGCCTCATCAGAGATAGGAAGGTAAGAGGGGAGCATTTGGTAAGAGTGCAATCTGCCCTCAAAAATGCAGACAGATCCCTGCATTTGGGAGAAGGAGGAAAGTTGGAGTAGAAGGGAAGAAAACCTAGAAACAAGTTGGTCCTACTCTGGGGTTGGGTCTCTGGGGGTACTGGAAGGGCAGGGGGACGAAATCCTGAGATAACTTTATTTTCCCAGAGCAAAGAAGACCTGTCCAGGGAGATAGCAAATCTATCGAATTTCCTCACCGCCAGCATTGCACAAACACCATGATTCTCCAGTGAAAGAGAGGGGCCCAGAAGAGGCCCTGGGAGACCCTGAATGCCTGCTAGGTAAGAATGAGGTGTGCCTCAGCGGTGAACTGCATGGACTGGTGATTGTGGCAGGATTGACACATGCTCAGTGGACAGATGCCCAACCAAGGGCAGATGCCGTGCCCGCTCCAGCCACCTCCATCACCTTGGTACTACTGAAGGCCCCAGAAATGAGGGACACGTTCGGGGATTTGATGGGAGGAAGCTGAAATGACAGATTACATTTCTGCCTCCTGCAGATCGGGGGCTTGAAGTAAAAGGAGAATAATTTACGTAAAATAGTTACATATTCTTATGCACCTGAATTTGTGAGTTGAACTCCAAACCTGCCACATAATCATTTTGATTAATTTCCTTTTGTCTTCCACCTCATTGACCATGCACTCTTTGTTCCCCTCATTCTTCACTCTTGTCTGATTCTCTGTCTCCATCTATCTTCTCCTGGTCTCTTCCTTTTGCTCTGGGCTCTTTCTCCAGCATTCTCCTCCAGACATCTACTTGGTAACCTGCACTGCCTTCCAGCCCACGGTACCCAGAGCAAGAGAAACTGAACCCTGAAATGGTCACACAGTCTGGTCTCTGCCTTCATCATGGGCCTTCCAAGCTCTGCTGCCTCAGTCATGTTTTCCAGTGTTTTATAACCTCTTGTTCTCACCTGCTCCCCAGGTGGCTTTTCTACAGTCTATTTTTTTTTTTCCTTTTCTCTTAGGACTCCTCTGTGATTTTACTAATAACATTTCCACTGAGCAAAACAGCTTATAAAGAAAAAGGAAAGAAGGCCCTCTGTGCCTGTGAGATAATGGCCAAAATTCTTTGCCCAACTTTCAATACCTTCCCAGAATGGAAGATTCTATGCCATCCCTGCCCCCACTAGTCTCTCATAGAAGCCTTTCTTTCCATATGGACCTGGATCTTTAGCAAATTCATAGATCTCTTAGTCTTATCCAATTCGCTGCTTCTGCACAGTCCTTTCCCCTACCTAAAGTGGCCTCTCTCCTCCTCTTCACCTGTGCTAATTTTGTGTTAAGGAACAGCAGAAAACGTTCCTGAACACTTCCTGTCCACTCTAGCCCACATCATCACCCCCCCTCACTCCAAAGCTTATATCCTTATATCCTGTATCCTTCTCCTGGACCCTATTCATGTACTGTCATATGAAGTCACCTATCTCTTTACCATATACATTTTCCCTCCTGAGTGAGATTATCAGATCTTCAAAGTTGGGAACTTATCTTTTATATTGATACTATTATTAGTAACAATGAAAACAGTGTTACATATGTAGCAGGTTCTTCCTTCAAGATGCATCAGATGACATTTATTGAATGAATCCATGGTATCAACTGAATATATGCTTTTTAATTGAATAATGAGATATGGAAGAAACAAAGCAAGCATGTATTGGATAAGTGAACGCCTGAAATGAAGCCAGCAGAGTGCCCAGATGTTCTCACCCATGGGGACAGTTCCACAGTTCCAAGTCACAGTTGGATAATATTTACAAGGCTTAACACCATCCTTACTGACTTATCTCAAGTTTTCACTGATATCAGAAATAAATGTTTTTGTCATGGAGCCTAATTTAAAATTCTTGGCATATAGAAGCATTTTATTCATAAAGTGACTGCTTATAATTATTTGTTTTGTTTTAATATAATTTAACTCAAAGTTACCAGATAGGGAACATTAGATTTTTCTGATGGCCCAGTAAAGCCAAAAGCATTTCAGAAACAAATCCGAGCCAGAGGGCATTATTTTACAGATGAGGACACGGGGGTGCAGAGAGGCTAAATAATATGTCCCCCAAACACACAGCTAATTGGTGAAAAGATCTGGTCTAGAATACAGATCCCTTGAGTCCCCATACCGTATTCTCTTCTATATCCTGCTGCCTCTATCAGTGAAAGAATGAAAGGACATTCTGCAATATACACGACCCCCCAATTTTTTTTTTTGTAGAGCAGTACCTCACGGTTTAATTGATCTATGTATTTATTAGCTAATATTAATGCAGCAGAGGGGACAAAAAGCTCACAAACAGTCCACACATTTCACAAGACACATTGCAGGAAAAAAAGTGACTAAGAAGGACCAATAGTATCCTAGGGTCTTAGTGGATGCATTCCTGGGGGAGATGGACCTCTTATTCCTGGTGGAGGGGGTCTCATTCCTGGAAGGGCATGCCTATTGGTGTCCCTTGAGTAGGAGGAAGCCAACTGGTGGGCCCATGGGTGGTCTCAGAGCAGGTGGAGGAGCCATGATTCCTGGAGGTGGGGTTACTCGAGCAGCAGGTGTAGGTGCAGTCCCCCGTCCTGGTGGATACTGAGTTGGGGCTCCAGCAATGCTGGCAGTAGCAGGAACTGCAGCAGCTGTGACAGTGCCTCTTCCCTGTGGGGTCATTACCTGTTGGGATGGGCCCCCAACCCCTCAGACATGGCCTGCTAATCCAGCAGGAGCCTGAGGCATTGGAACACCAGTTGGAACACCTCTTCCAGCTGCCCTACCAACCCCAGGGCCTCCTGCAGCTCCAGCAAGTGGTACCCAAGCAATGCCAGTATCTCTGGGGGTCGGTCCCTCCACAGTCATGGAAACCAAGTTCTCCCCATGCAGCAACACCAGACCCAAAACCCACTTTTCTTCATGCTCTGGCTACTTAGCATTCTTTGGCTTGATCTTCCTGAACTCATCACAATCGCAGAGGATCAAGTTCATATGCTTGTCAAAAGCCTTAAAGGCACCAATAAAGATCTGGTCATCTTGCAAGATACATCTCATCCTATAATAAATGTGCTGCAGTATCTTGCTGCTCTTTCCCACAGTCATGATTGCTTTTCCACCAAATCCAATGTCCACAGGAAAGTTTCAGGATCCTTAAGACCTAAGGGAAGGCTACAGATCAAGGTATGACGCAGGTTCTCCTACAAACAATGCAAGCTGGGGCAGAAGCTTCGAATAGTAGATAGAGCCTGTTTTTTTTCTTTGTTTTTCTCTCTTGGAATCTGTTACCTGGGTGTTCCAATACTGCTTTAACCACCTCTTGGTGTCTCAGCTAAGAATGCCTGTCTCAGTTCCACCTGGAAATCTACCACAGGTACTTGCTGCTGCTGAGATCGCCTTGGGTACAGGTGACACTCCTGGTTGTTCAGTGAGGCTGTTCTTCTCCGTTTGACTTGGACTTCTACCTCTGGTACGTGCTGTTCTGTGGTCCATCTCAGGTGTAAATGGTCCCTGGCCCGCTCCATCACGCCTCTGGCCGCTCTTCAGAACACAATGCTAGGCATCTCCGGTGGCCGCCCCACTCTACGCTGCCTTTGCTAAGGTGGCACCAACTAATAGGCTGGCTCTCCCTGCCAATTTTTTTTTTTTTTTTTTTTTTTTTTTGCGGTACGTGGGCCTCTCACTGTTGTGGCCTCTCCCGTTGCGGAGCACAGGCTCAGGACGCGCAGGCTCAGCGGCCATGGCTCACGGGCCCAGCCGCTCCGCGGCATGTGGGATCTTCCCGGACCGGGGCACGAACCCGTATCCCCTGCATCGGCAGGTGGACTCTCAACCACTGCACCACCAGGGAAGCCCTCCCCGCCAATTTTTTAAATGCTATAAAAGACTATAGCATAACCTATATCATGCTGTGTGTAGGAGAAGCATAATTCCCAGCACCCTAAGCAAATCCCTGTGGCAGCTCCTCTCAACACAGGCAGGATTGAAATTGATGTAAACTTGTGATCCAGGACTAGGTGCACATGGGACAACAAAGCTGAGTTGAAGCCAGTGCCAAGACTTCAACCCTGAAGGTGCAGGAATGGCCAAGTTGAAATCAACCACTTCCACCCTCACATTTGCTTTGTCTTTGAAGATCCTCAAGTAGCCATCCCTCCTTAGTCAAGTCCCTCATCTGACTTTAAACTTGTCTCAGCTATGTTAAAAGGAGGCCCAATGGCCTAGTCCTCCAATGTCACATATGTACCTATTATCAGTGGCCTGCTGATGACAAGGACTTAATCCACTAACACAGGTAGGTGATACAGAAAAACAACAACAACAAAGCAAACTTGGCTAATTAACCAAAAGATTGGATTTCATAGCCGTTTGTTGTTAGCTAACCATGTGGATTTGATTCAGTCTACACATGTGTATCAAAAGGGGGCTGGAATAGAAAAATGCTTTTCATACAGTGTTCCCAGGAACACTGGGGTCTCCCAGAGGGACCGCTATGGTTTTATCAGCTGAATTATCAGGTTAGGCATCCACATCTCCCCAACCTGACTTCAATCAGAGCTGCTCTATTTTAATCTACATTAGTATCCTGCTTATGCTTAATCAAAAAACAATCCTGTTGGAATTCCCTGGCGGTCCAGTAGTTAGGACTCCACACTTTCACTGCCGAGGGCACAGCTTCAATCCCTGGTCGAGGGACTAGGATCCTGCAAGCTGAGCAGCGTGGCCAAATTAAAAAACAAAACAAAACAAAACAAAGCAACCCCCCCCAAACAGAATCCTGCTTTAAAAACAATAGTAATAAAAACAAAATTGCATTGCAAATCCACATGTTCTCCAATCTATGAGATATCTGGGGGCAGGCTAGGCCTCACGGAGCCTTTCCGATCATACCAGGTAGGTCTGAGCCTGCCTGGGGTCAGTCTGTATTGGTGAAAGTGCCCACCACAGAAACTGAAAGAAACCCTCTTCCCCTTGAGGGCCCTCTAGGCCATAAGTTACTGAAGATTCTAATTCATCCAAAGGTTACAGATGAAATAAATTCCTTTTCTCTATTGCTTAGAGATATCGTGAAAAAGCTCTGGGGTCTTAACAAGTGTAATTCAATTCAATTCAATTATATTCCATCCATTAACTTAGTACTGTTACGTGTTGAGGCAGAGATTTGACATTTTGTTGTTGTTGTTTATTTTTGTTACTGTTATTTTCCCAAACTTACCCCAGAAACTGTAGCTTCTACATCTCCCTATGTAAGAAAACCTAGGGACTGATGTCCTTTTTCTTTTACATATTTCCATTAAATTATTCCAATCTTTATTTAACACCAACTGAGCATCCATTACCAAACTAGGTGCAAGGAGAAAAAAGTTTAAAAGATACCATTCTTGTATTGAAGGATTTAGTGCGTATCTGAGAGAAGAAACTTCCACACACAACACCAGCAGGTAACAAAGGAAGAGTGTTTTATTAGCTACAAACACCTGCCACAGGTAAATGCTAAATTTGCTTGGTAGTTTGCAAAGGGTGAGATTGGGGCAAGCTGAAGTTTTCAGAGGTTTGTTACCATTTGTTGAAGGGCTAAAAGTCTTTGTACATAAGCGGAGAAACACCCCTTATGGGAAAGGGGAGAAGTTAGAAGACAAGCCCCAGGGGGCACTAAGAGGACCAGCTGCTTTGGAGGGAGAGCCAACTACGTCAGGGAGCCCGGTACCCAGCCTCTGCCTTGGTGGAGGTTGCTGGTCAAATAACTTATCTGCTCTGGATCACAACCCAGCATCTTCCAATGGAAATCAGCTCCTGGTCTCCTACATATCTCGAAGACGCATCTCCCTTTAAATGTGTTTAATGCTTGCCACATGTTTAGTCCTCACTACCTGAGAGAGAGGCTCACGTTATTATTACCATAACCATCGTTTACCACCTGCCTGCCTCACTTGAACCCGTTACTCATGCCATCCCTCTCCCAGGAGGAGCCTTTGTCATCTCCCAGCGTTCAGGTATCTGCTCTTTGGAAGATGAATTGACTAAAGGTTAAATTTTAAAGTGACCACTTCCAAATGCTTGGGGGAACATAAAAGGGATAATGGTATTAGGTTTGGATTCATCAGTAAATATGCTTATTTTTCAGGAGTAGAGGGTGCCCGAGGGTCGGTCAGTGCCTTCTCAAAGGCAGTAAGAAACAGCCAGCTGAGTGACTTAGGGAACGCAAGTGCCAAATTCTCATCCAGGGTAGGGGGTCTTCCCACATGTGAACAATCTTCCACATTTTCCTATGTCTCCCATGATCTCTTTTTCCTAAGCTAGCCATGATAATCTGGGAATAAATTCACATTTTCTAAGGGAGAAGTACTGCCAAGCTTGTTAATCTCATGCAGATGTGATGTTACTTTTACTATGTTGTAATATGGCTTCTTAAAAAACAAGTTGGAAGGAGGTGGGGGTAGAAAAGCCCACCAAAAAAAACCAACAAATATTCGCCAACCCATATGGTCAGTAATTGCTGTTTAATAGTCCTCCTATTACAAACCTAAGAGGCAGCAGTCTGAATTACCAGTAGAGTATTAATAAACAGGAATGAGTTAATAGAGCATAAAGACCTTCTCGTGGAACAGTGGGGGAGTTGAATATTCTTTTCTTCAGTCAGCTGTAAGTAATTACTGCATGGTGTGCGTCTGACTATTACCATAACAGAGCAATTGGACGTGAAGAATGGATAATAGTACGGACATGGAGGTATTTTTAGAACATCAGCAGTGAAGCAGGTAACTGGCCTACTCCAGTAGAACCTTTAAATAAGTTTAGAAGACTTTTTTCCCCCTCTCCTTATGACATTTAGCCAGGATAGAATTTTAAAAAGATCAATCTAATAAATTATTTAAGATAACTTTACAAAGAAGATGCCTGTGATATGTAAATCAGAAGGCAAGAAGGGAGGAAGGAAAAGTCTAAAAAGCCCTGGTGGACGGGAGGCATCTAGCCGACGTTACTGTAACTACATGATCACAGGTTCCTCCTGCTCCTCTGAGACTACAGCCCGGATGCGAATCTGCTTGACTGGCTCCCACTGGCTGTTCAGGTGAAAGTGAAAATATTCAAATCAGAGCTGTAACTATGATTGCTGGAGTTGTGGGTTTTCTAAAATTGAGTTAGTCATCCTTGGTGATTTAATGATGCATATCATTTATTTTAAAATATTATTACAGGGCATTGACTGAGCGGCGGCACCTTTTTTCCGGGAACTGGCCATTATTCAAGGCGGCGGGGGATATCAGGGGCTGTGGCGGGCTGAGAGGCTGTCTAGCGGCACAACATATGTTCTCAGATGCAAACAGCTTGAGACTTTGATTCAGAAAGGGGTAATTTTGCAAATGCACACAAATATCATTTAAGGGATATTTTGAAAAAAAATTTTTTTCAGGGTATAGGTCCTTCCTCCTGCCTTCCGGCTGCATGGGCCGATGCTGATTTTTCACTTTGCAGGTTGGTTAAGCATCATGGAGTGTTTTGGTTCTCAATCAAGAATGTTCTTCCCAAGTGGCTCCAAAGTCCTGCGCTTGAAAATAAACACGTGTCCTCTTTGTCTCCTAGCAGCACGTGTCCCAGCGTACAACAGCAGCTCAGGACAGAGTGAGGCAATGCCTTTGATTGAATAGTCCTATAGGTTTTAACCTGCCACTCGCGTGGGCGGGAAGATTCCTTCAGTCTGTTGGCTTCTTTGGGCAGTGCTGCTGGCTGAAGTCCAACAGGGGTGGTTAGGAGCCAGGACCCAAGTCCTCCTCCTGGCAGGATTCCTGTCCTACCTTGTGGCACAGGAGTTGAACCGAGCATGAGCTGCCTCAGTGCTAATGACCCCCGGGTCCCACCTGCAAAGAAGAGGTGCAGCCATTGGGACAGGTGGCCATGCTTAACGGATCTCTGCCCACTGCTTTGAAGTCCTCTGACAAACAAACGTGTGTGAAATAAACACTGTCGCATTTATTTCTCCTGAAAAACCACATGATTGTGTCTGAGCTCCACCAGCCAGCATACTCTGATTCATCTAGACGCAGTCCCTTTCTTGATAAAAGATGCTGCAGCGCAAAGTTACAGCTGGGGATTTCACCTGTTTCGCTGGTCGTTCTTAACAGAAGTCAAGGGCACACCTGTAGAGGTGTTGTTGTGACCCAGGGAGCGCAGCCGCTTCTCCGTGTGGCTGGGTTTGATTTACTTCTTTTCCCCAAGTGTTTGAAAGGAGAATAGCTTTCTTTTCCTTAAGTCTATACAAAGATAAGGGCAAAAGAAAATCTGGCTAATTAAAGGCCAATTTTTTAAATCAAATTTTTCACATAGGACCAAGATTAATGGTCATTTCTAGAAAGTCCTCAAGATCTCATGATCAAGGGCAGTTCAGCGATCAGCACCTCTGTGTTTCTGACAGAGTGACATTTTAAGATACTTATAAGTGACTTTATATGTGAGCGTACTGTTTGTGGTCATGAGTGTGCCCCACTTGAACTTATATCACACCCCAATGAATCATGAACTTCCCAAAGGCATGGGCTGCACCTTTGGGGTTATACCAAGGGTTGCGTCGTATCCCAAGGACCAGCACAAAGACTTCCCAGGAAAGGATATCATCAACAAAGACGGCTGTCACTATTTTCGACCTACAAAACCCTCTGGGGAGCAAAAGTATAAGAAGTTTCTCCCAAGAGTGAGACTAAGGGGGAAATGAAGGCGCCAACTCCTTTATATCTCCAGTTATCTCTCAGAAGCCCAGGGCGAAAGAAATACCTGGAATTGTTAAGAAGCTAAGTAGTTTCGGAGGCCACCATTTTACCTCTTCAGTGTTTCAGCTGGGACCACCCTGGTCAAGAATTCTTAGTATTTTCAGGTGTTGCCTTTGAAACAACTTAGGCCAACACTCCAATAAGAACCAATGAAAAGGTAAATTATTTAGATTTGAGTATTCAGCTCAATCTGGATAAAACTTTCCAGACTGGTTGACTTCAGCTGCCCTACTCATGGGTTATCATGACAGCCAAGAGAACTCACAAAAAAAACCTTTTGTGAGTAAATAATCCTTTGGTAAATAATCCTTTGAAAATGTCCAGTTATATGATAATGCATATAACACTGATAATAACATAGGTCTAAATAATCTCTGCCTACTTCATCAATTTCATCTCCTTACCACCCTTCCAAGGACTTACTTTTAGTTCTTCCATCGCCCTGAGCTTATCCCTGCTTCTGGGTCTTTGCACTGTCTGCTGCTTCTGCCTGGAAAGCATTCAGCCTCGGTTTAAATGTCATCTCCAAGAAACTACTCTTAATAGCTTTTCAGGCATCCTCTAAGTAAAGCTCTGTTTTATTTTCTTCACAGCATTTGTATTAGTTGATATTTTTTTGTTTGTTTGTTTGTATGCGTGCTAGTTGAAATGTTCTCAATTCTTGACTCCCTCCCTGTTCCAATAACCATGCTAGGTGACATGTAACTGTGCATGTTATGTATGCTTAGCTATGTGACTTAAATTGGTTAACTAATGTTGGCAGGTGTGTTGAGAACAGAGCCTTTACATATGCTGTGTGTCTTGCTTGCATCCTGGCGCTCCTGCCTTTCCCTATAAGGAAAATACGTCATAAATAACCACTTTTGAAGAAGAATGAAGAGACTCTGAGAACAAAACTGAACCTAGTCAGAGGCCTAGAACCAAGTCCCCCGATGACCTGAAGTAGTGCTGCTTCAATCATTAGCAAGAAAGTAAACACTTATTGTTTGAGCCTCTGAGATTTGGGTCATGTCATAAGGCTTGTCATTCATCATTAACGTGCCAATTGCTAGTTGATATAAAAATTATACCAGAAATGGGCTTCTGCTGTCAAAAAACTTTAAAATATGTATCATTTGGTTTGGGATTTTGTGGTAAGTAGAGAGAAAACTATAAAAAACTGTAATAAGAAGCTGGAAAAACAACCATCCATATGCTGTAGTAACAAAATATTTGATAAAACTACTGACTACAATAACCTAGAAGGCAAAAAAAAAAAAAATGTACTAAGTGTACCTGTAGCATTGGGCTGGGAAGTTTTTGAGGCAGAATGTTCAGAACATGGGTTGGCTGCTATTATCTGCATTTGATAAGTTACTACAAGAAAGAGGTGAGCTTGGGAAAAAAACGGTTTGCAAGCAGGATTGAGGGGAATTGAGAGAACCTTGAGATTCTGGAAATTTTAAGTTTGAATCATTAAATCATTTCTCTCTATGTAAAGGCGTGGCCATCAGAACATTGCCGTAAAGTAAAGACAAAGTCAAGAAAGTGGTTTGTCACACCCTTTTTTAGGACCCCTGAAAAGATTAAGGAAACAATTTATGACTCACAGATGACTAACACGTGCATAGTACCTGCACTTATATCTAGAAAGAAGCATATCTCCAAAACAACTGTGGGTAAGGCATGTGGCACATGTAGTTGACTGGAATCATACATAGTAAATCCATAAAGTTTTTGAGAAAGCTGTACTGGAAAAATTTCCATCAGCCTGGATTTAAAAAGACTATGTTTGAAGATCTCTGGCTCCCAAAATCTTACAGGTGGGAAGCAGGCTGAGAAATCAGCCCAGCTGCCCAAGAAGGGCATATTCCCTAGTACTCATCAGAAAAGCCAAAGTTGAGAAAGGAAGGCGTTCTGAGAGCAGAGTGAAGACCCATGTATAACAGTATCTCGGTGATAAACTCCCAGGTGCAGAACCAGGGCCTAACCAAAGTATATAACAGCCTCTTTGTAGGGGAACCTGGCAGAATTTCAAACTTGCTATAGACCAGAGACTTCTCTTTTTCTTTAGTTTTTTCCTTGTTGGATACAACTGTTTTAATTGGTTTATCCTGTCCCTATTCCAACATTGTATGTTAAATGTATGGGGGGTGGCTAACATGCAATTCAGCTCATAAATGTCCAGATCAAGAGCAGTTCCATCTATACCTGACACGAATCATTTGAACCTGATGCCATAACTGAGTGAGATTTTGTGGGTTTCTTGGGATGGCAATAAGTATGTCCCATATGCAGAAGGATCCTGAACAATTGTGACCATGAGGGTAAATAGATTGAATTATTTTCAATTCTTTATTTGTTTCCTATTATAAAATTATATATTTACACTTTTTCCCATAAAATTTGCGGTTCTTCTCATCTATGAATGAAAAATACTTCTCTGGTCCATTCATGTTGGGCTTGGTATGTGAATTGTCTTGGTTAATGAAATATTACTAAATGTGACTGAAGCAGAGTTTTAGACTTGCTGGCAAGCTCTGGCTTGTTCTCTTGCACTCCTGCCATTCCCCATGAGAAGAACATGCCCCAGGTAGCTGCTGGTCCAGGGAGAAACCAAATAGGCAAGGGGGAAAGATCTGATACCAGCTGACAGTTTTGAGTCAAGATAAGCTGAACCATGCTAAGGTCAGTCACCTTCCAGCTGACTCACAGAACTGCTAATAAAAAAAAATAATGTTTGGGGGCTTCCCTGGTGGCGCAGTGGTTGAGAGTCTGCCTGCCGATGCAGGGGACGCGGGTTCGTGCCCCGGTCTGGGAGGATCCCACATGCCGCGGAGCGGCTGGGCCCGTGAGCCATGGCGGCTGAGCCTGCGCATCTGGAGCCTGTGCTCCGCAACGGGAGAGGCCACAACAGTGAGAAGCCCGCATACAGAGAAAAAAAAAAAATAATGTTTGGTACTTCAATTTAGAGATTTTAGAGTTGTTTGTTTCAAAGCATTACTGTAGGATAAATGCTGATCACGTGTTTGTTTATTATCTGCCCTCATGGAAATGTAAGTTCTATGAAAACAGAAACTTTTTCTATCTTGTTCACATATGTATTTCAGTGGACAGAAACATTCTAGGCACATACACATTGCACAATACATATTTTTAACTGAATAAATTAAAAACATATAGTAAGAAATTACCAATTCAACATGAGCTATCTACTAGAGCGCTATTTGGGTATACCATTTATGGAAAACTTAAGGTTAAATTCACAGTGGGCAAAGAATGGAATACCTATAGGAAAAAGAAGCCATTTGAGTTCTTCAGAAGAAAATTTTAAAGATCTTCTTGAGTGGTGTTGTGGACGGCTGACAGAGAGACAGCTGTGATGACTGGAATAGTTTATTTGGTTGAGAAAAAAAGAGTTACTAGGAGACATGTCCCAGTTGTCTTTATATCTGTCGCTCCAGCACAAAGCGGGTTCTCAATACATGTAAGTTCAAATGTATTGACTTTCAGAGCTCATAGATGATATATACCCTACTTTGCCTTTAGTTACAAAAGATATTTACATGATAGCAAATAATGTAGCCTCTACTTACTTCTTCACTCTGCTGAAAACTCTCTAACTTGGGAGGAGTTTGGTTGTGCCTTTGGGATCAGCCTTGGAGAACATGGTACTCTTCTCTTTCCACAGATAAGCAAACAAACAAACAAACAAACAAAACCCAAAACAGGAACTTCGCAGATATTCTTGACAGAACTTGTTCTTTAGCCTTTTATATTCTCCAAATCAACCCATTTTACTTTCTTATTCTTCCTTAGTAACCCTTTCCTTTAACCCAAACATCCCACCCTTAATTTAAGGCAGTACTTCTACTGAACAGTTTATTTCCATCCCAGCCCCTAGTATTTCCTATATATTGTGCTGAAATCCTGAAGGTGAAACATTTGAGTAAGACATTGTTCTTGCTACCAAGGTGTCTATTGGAAAAGAAAGGCAAATAATCTGATTATGTTGCTTTAAAGTAAGTGCTACAGTTGAACAGTACATCATGAGAACACAAAAGTAGGACATCTAAGTGATACTGAGGGACCAACAAAGCATGGAATTTGAAATGGAAGTAGGAGGTAAAGAATGAGGATAATGATGTGAGAGAAATTTCCCCAAACATGCTTTTGTTTATGCTTACATCCAATATAAGAAAATAATATCAGTATATCCCTGAAAGAAAACTACTGAAAGATGACCAGATATGTACTCTTAGAAAAGGGAAAAAGGAGTTCATAGTCCTCAAAGACTCTCAGAGTATGGCATATACACCTTACCACAATCTCAAGAAAAGTGATGAAATGGCAAGAAAACACAAAACAGCAATTATTCTGGGAAAAAGAAAAGCAGAATCTACTGACTGAAGCAGTTTGTCCACTTGTTAAAAGTGCTTTGCTTTTTTCAAAGGCACTTGGAGTCAGTAAAGAGAAATTAAAAAGCAAGTGAAGAAAGTCTAGATTGTAAAAACAAGACCAAATTGTATAATAAAGGAGAAAACAGGATGGAATTTGGTCTGACATAGCAAGGGTGTGAAGGGACAAAGGATCATCAGAGTCTGAAACACTTTATAGAAACTAAAAAAATAAAATAAAATCTGTGGGTTGATTGATTGGACAAGATAAGGTGTCCTGAGGCCAAGGGTTCAAAAGTTTATGTGGTCGATTCTAAAGTTTTCTTAGTAGATGTCATTTTTGAAGATAGCTGGAAAACTTTTGGTTAATTATATTTGTGAAGTAAATGTATATCCCCCAAAGTGCTTGTTTTATGTCTGCTTTCTATTTTTTAATCTCTCATATCTGTCAGGACTAAATGGTGCCAATGACAGTATAAGTTAGTCTTTGAATGATATTTATCTTCCCTTCTCTCTTTATCACTCCACTCCAGCTGATCTTCCCACCATCCTGAAGGGATATGCAGAGTTGGTGTTCTAATAGCAAATCTTATTCTAATATTTCCTGAAAAGAACTTGTTTCTCAGGTATGTATATGTCTTTTTGGAGGAAGAAAATTTTAGTAAGAGAGCATGCAATCTCCTAGACAACTTTTCTTTCAAGGGACACATTAATAGGAACTCTGCCACACTTCTTTATTAACTGAGATACAAATCATGGAAAACCATAGATAATTCCCTCCCAACCACAAATTCTAATATGAAAACTACAAATAATTGTATGATTCTTTTGACAGAAACTGAAGGCAAATCAAAGAATGTTGCAAATAGGCAGATGCTATAACTACATTCTCTTCTTTTAAATTTTTTTATGATCGTCAACACATGTCATAATTGTTATTTTTCATTGTCTTCCTTTATATATTTTTGTCAATGGTGCAAAGAAATAAAATATCACTGAAAATACATATAGGGGAAAAATTCTTTGAAAAGAATGTGCCTAGTTGAAAATAGCTTATACTTTTGATCTTCATAACAAATTGGGTAGGGTAGGGTAGGGGCGGGAGGTAGCCAGTCAGAGCAGATAAGAGGATGGTCTTTTAGTCATGAATGCCTGGGTAGAATCTGACTCATTAGCTATAGGATCTAGTGCAAGTCAGTTAACATCTCTCAGGCTCAGTTTCCATCATTTGTAAAACAGGTATAACAAACCTACCTCACAGGCTTGTTGTGGGGCTTAAATGAGGGAAAATAAACGCCTTGGTACATAGGAATAAATAAATAAGTCTGTAATACCAGGTAGAATTAGTATGGCAAAAGTGTTACTTTTTTTCCCCACTTGACACGTGAGAATCCTGAGAGAGAGAGAGAAATTTAACAGACATAGGTGTCCATACAAGGAAGGTAGAGGACCATGCTGCTGACCACACGGAGGGAAAACTTTCTCTTTGAGCTTTTAATATTGAGGCAACTGTCCATGTTTAGCGCTTATAACCAGAAAAAAAATCCATTAGAAAACTATGTACTGATATCATTTTAAATTTAATTACAGAATATCTTTTAAACAAATGTGCCAATCTAGTTACAATCTTTCAAAAATACAGTGAGTCACAGTCAGAGCGTTGGTAGAGCCCTGAAAGGTCAGACTCAATCTACAGGGTAGCTCACTGTAGTTTCTCCTCCGCTGGCCGGCCAACTCTTACCTAATGACATAATTAAATGGCTATAAAGTTCCATAATTCTTGCTCCTTTAATTAACTGGAGGAAAACCTCTTATCTTTTCAACGTTGAAGATACTGCTCTTTCACTTTGCATAAGTTTCAAAAGGCTAATATTCAAACTCCGTAACAATTGCAAATAGCGCTTCTTATTTTTAAAAATAAATATGTAAGAATTTGAGCATAAGTGCAAACCTTCAACCAACTATATAAATCACCAGCTAAAACTGGTTCTGTATATCTTGTTGTTGGTTTTCACCAAACATCATTCTAGATAATAAATATAAACTTAGCAGAAGTCCAGATCCCTGAATCAAATAATTCCTTTGAAAGCTCTTTTGGACTCAAGAAGTTTGGCACTAAAACTCTTCCACAGAGGCTCAAGGTCTTTACAAAGAAAAAGTGTGAGCTTGGGACCAGACACAGAATACACGCCGTAAATTTGTAAATTTGACAAAAGTTTCTTGAAATCACTTCCATTGTGCCTTTGACCTTCCATTAACTTAACAGTTCTAATTCAAGCAGAAGTTGAAATTATCTCTACTAGATGTATAATGAGGGGATGGCCACATAAAAGAAACCCAGTGGAGCCACCTATGTAGAAAGAGGAAGGAAGAGAATTTATATTCTATAAACTATTATTACTTCCCATGTGACAAAGGCAAGACCCAGAAATTTCTTTATGTTCCCCAAGAAAGTGCTCAGGAGGGGCTGAGTTGAGCAGAGTGGGCTTAGCACGGGGGACTGTGATAAAAGTGAGGGTACCTCCTCAGCTGACACTCTGGGCGGACTTTCCAGGACAGGGGCTGGACATTATGTGGCAGAGACTCAAAAAGCATCAGCAAAAACTGAGACAAGTCAGAGGCATCTAGGGGTTTCTGAAGTACTGGCCACATAATAGGAGAGCAGGTCCCAAGCCAAACCTGATGTTGACACCTGCAGGGCAAAGAGCATCCCGTCCCAGGAGAGATCTTGCTACAGAGACCTGCAGGACCAGACACAGGACAAGGACCCAGGCACCCCTTCCCTCTGCTTCCATGGAGACAGAGCAGACCCCTCAGCAGGGATGTGTCTTAGGGTTGGGAAGGTTGTGCACAGATGTGAGGTCCAAGGCATCACCCTCACCTGGAGAACCATGTGCCCTGGTGCAGGCCACACTGATCTGGAGGAAGGGAGCTTTTTGACATTGGTCATCTCAGAAGAGTGGCCTCTTTTTACAATTCATTCTAAGTTTAAGTCTGTGTTAGCTATAGCCTTGTCTCTCAGACACCAGGACATCACCTTGAGGAAGAGAAAAGTGAGGCTGTGGGGGGCAATCTGAAAGAGTGAGCATTTTCCTAAAGGGAATAAGTGTTTCAAAGAAGACTCTATAAGCCATCGTAACTTGGACTAGTCTGAATGTTAAAATGAAAGGAGACTTACACACCAGAAGTGACTGAAGGATTGCTAATGGATAGTAAGTTGTTTTTACCGTTCAGTGAAGTGGAATTACATGGGCCAGATCAGAGTTTCTAGAAATTAAAGGGCAGCATTTATTTTCTGCATATTTGAGTGTAGCATAAAGAAATTTCCAGCTCCATTGTGTGTATGTGTGCATGTCTGTGTATGTGTAACATAAGGCTAGAGGATTGTATTCTAAACATAATCATGGTTTTCTTTTGCATAATGATATTACAGATGTTTATATTTTTGATTTTTCACTTTTCACTGTGAGAGGAGCAATTTCTCTGCAAGGAGCATGTATTAGCTATTTAAAATCAAAGATGGATAAAGGCTATTTTAAAATCATTTGTTTATATCTGCTAGTTGTTTTTGTCTAAACCCCAGCTGTTTTTAAAATCACGTGAAGTATTTGGTCAGTCAGTCCTGTTTCTGTATATGTATAATATGTATACAATTTTTTATTTTATATAACTTTTTAAACTCATAACTCCTTTCTAACTTTAACTTTGCTCTATTTTAATATCTTTATTTCAAAGATCATGTTGCATCTCCTTTTTTCTCTTAAAGTTTCAAAATGGCCTTTGGCCAAATGCAATAAAATTTTGCCCTGACCTGACATAAAGCATGGAGTATGTATATGAAAGAAAGCACTTTGAAAACTTTAAAGGACTTTTAAAAGGCATGGTGAATTGGTAGGGCGAGGAGGGGGAGTAGGGGCACTGGAAGGAAACACAAGAGGAGGAACTAGGTTGTATCTTCACATACATAAATTTCAAAGGTCCTTCCTGTATGAATTTGCAAACAGTAGCAAATGGAGTCACTGCCTGGCATTCTTGAATGCTCACAATTTTGTAACGTTAACCCATGCGTGTGGCAACATAGTACACCCCTTCAGGTTGACATTTTTCTGCATCCTTTGCTGCTGCTAAGAGCAAGGGACTGCCTTCGATAGAGTTACAAGTACCTGGGAGCTACTGGTCTGCTTGGTGGGAACCCCGAGGCTACCTCCTGTACCTATATTGTTAAGAGCTGTCCTAGAAGTGAGTCCTAATTGGGAAAACTCCTTTAAATCTGGAAACGATCTCTAGTATTTAGGTTTTTTTCTTTGCTTGTTTGATAAGGAGGACCCAGAGATCCCAGAAGAAGGAGAAATTCTAAGAATGCGTTCCCAATTTGGTTTGACTTAGAAGATTAAAAGATACATAATTTGCTGGCAAAGGGTCCATCTTCCGTTTCCAGGCTCCCCAGTGTCAGCCTATGGCAGAATAAGTAGGTTTTAATGGTTAAGAGCCTATAATGTGGAGTCAGAGGGATTCAGATTCAGATTCCAGATCTACCACTTGTTAGTTATACGACCTTCACCTCTTTTTGGCTTAAATTCCTCATTGTAAATGGGGATTATAATAGAACTTATTTCATAGGGTTCTTGAGAGATTTAAATGCACCAGTATATGTGAAGTGTGTACAACAGCATCTGGCCCTCACTAAGTGCCCCATAAATACTAAATGTTATTATTAAGAAGGAATCCTCAAGTATATCCAGACCACCACCAGCCTCTGAGGTTCACATCTGTCCCCCCAAAGAAGATAATCCTGAGAGGGCCTGGAAACTCTGAGAAAGGAATACTTCTAATAGCTTTGCAGAGTTGAAGCATGTGTGATGCCTACCAGGCCTTCTGGATTTGCTTTGGCAGAAGCAGGGTTGGGGGTGTGCTGCGTTAGCCACACTTTCTGGATCGGTAGGCTTTGGGATGACCCCATATGCTCCTGGATGCGGTTCTGAAACACACCCATCTGGAACAGGATTCAATGGTCTTATGCCTTCTAAAAAACAAGCACAGGAAATGTCTTAACATGGGAAACAATATTGAGTTCATGGATTTCCCATTCTCTCGCCAGCCTTTCTGAGGATTAATGGTTCTCAAGCAGGCATTGAAATGAATCCTATTAGACCACATAGAAAACCTAGGAAATGTGAGGCACAAAAGTGTGCTTTTACCTGGAGAGTCCTTCTCTTGTCTTCCTGTTTTGACCAAAGGAGAAATTACAACTAAGAAGGAAGCAGAAGAATCCCTGAGTAGATGCAAACATTTCTTAAAAACAACAGCATTACTTCTCGGGTGCCTTCAACATATCCTGGAAGGGCAACTTTTACAAGATTCCTGGCTTTTATGGGGTTCAGCCAGATCTTTAGCAGGCTTAGGTAAATTAATATGCAATGAAATTGTTAATAAACACATATATTTTTTTTCTAGATGGTATTAAAAGTTGATCAGCTGGCCTAATACCACACCTCCCACCCCTGCCCAGAGCAGAGTGCATCTCGTGAATACACACTTCGGAAAAATGTTAGAGTTAGTCCTAAGCCACTCCTGCTCTGTTTTAATTCATTCATCAGACACGTAGATCTGGTTATTTTTTCCACTGTCTGTTCTCTTCTGTCCCCACATCTTCCATTCCCTGCTTCATTTCCCATGATGGCCACTTATTAAATATATATACTTGAATAGGCCCACAGAAAACACAATCAGATTTATTTTGGGGCAGCACAGATCAGCCTGGATTTCCAGGGTACAGCTCAGTCCTCCACCACACACACATTTCCTCCCACTCCAGTGATTGCACTTCATGTTCCATCCATCCAGCTAAGGAAACCAGAGGCTAATTTAGGAGCCTCTTCATGCCTGTACATATTCAGTCAGAGGGGTCACTGTGGATTGATGCAAGACACACTGTCCTCCAAGAGCTCGCCAGGTCTCTGCTGGTCCAGAGAGGAGCAACCGACAGTAACTCACCCATAGTGCCTGTGCACTTCTGTGCCTCCAGCTACAAACAGTCAATAAACACCAGAGGCAACTTATGTTGCCTTAGATCACTAATAAATGCCTCACGCCACCCCTCAGAGCCCTTTCACAAAAATGTATTTCTCTACAGATAGATGCCAAGCTCTAGCAGCCAATCACTACAGAAACGCCTCAAAGGCTTGAAGGAGGAGACAGGGAGGGAGAAGAGGTCCCCTCCAAAGACAAGAGTTCTGTACTTCCTCCTAATAAAAATCGCTCCCTTTTGTTGAGGGCTTCCTCTGAGCCAGGTACCGGGGTGAGGCTTAATCTGTATTATCTCATTCATTTCCCACAATTCTGGGACTCAAAACTCTAGCCCAACTTACAGATGAGGATACAGAGGCTCACAGAGCTTACGAAGCTTCTACTTTCTGCTTCTCCACTCCCCACACAAATAGGCTTGTGGATGTGTGTTACAAAAGCAGCTGGGAAACTCCCTGGATGCCAGGCAATTCAAGTTGCTGTCTGGACCTCAGAACACTGCCACTCCTTCCCTAAAGATGGAAGAAGGTTCCGTGGTTTGGTTACTCCACAGGCTTCCAGTAACATGCCCCACTGTATTCTGCCCATGATCTATATATTGTCAGTACCTCCAGGGCCCTCTACTTTATTTTAAGGGTGAGTGTTGAAAATTCTGACAAGTTTCTTTTGGAACTACAACGCATTGGGTGCTCACTCTGTCTATGGCACCATGGTAAGTTCTGCCAAGATTTAAGGGAGTGAAGTGTTACCTTAAAAAGAAAAAAGAAAAAGAAAAGAATGGCATGGTCACAGTCTTCCACAACTATTTTCAATCATGCAATGCTCAACAAAGCCAGCCCCTGCCAGCCCCTGGGTTAAATGCTAGGGATAATGAGAACAGATATGCCTGGACCATAGATTTTATCACTTCTTTTCCTTCTTCCTCTGCTCTACCTCTATTTCCTAAGGAGTCTCATTATCTCTCTTTATATGCACAAGTCTTAGAATTTTGTGGCAGAATGAAGCAACTGCATTCACCAAAAATCTATTTGGCTACTGACTACAGAAAAGCTAGTATCTCCACACCCTGAAAAGATCATATAGCTGGACACTGGTTATGGGCTGATGGATTAGAGCTGTCAGTTTCCCACTTCATCATGCTTCTCTCTTGCAAGAACTGAACCACAGACTATCAGGAACTTTTGACTTTTTCTCTACCCTCCTTGGAAACTCACAACACATGAACATTAAATACCTAAGATAACTGCTTATCTGTAGTATCTGCTGCATGAAGGACCCTGGGGATGCTGCCTTCTATCGCCTCTTACTGAGCTGCTGTTCTGCAGTATTTCTGCAAAGTGAGGGAACAGACACGAGCTGTCTCCTCTTTTGCAAGAGCGCAAAAGAAACTGTGGGGATGGTAGATCCAGGCTTGAATTTGGGGATAATGATCACCACCCTTTTCTGTTCTAGAAAAAAATGACCTAATATGTTGAAGCTAATAATAACATGAATGATAGTAATATCTTATATTTCTACAGGATTTCCCTATTTTTCAAGCACGTTCACATCTATAGTTTCATTGGCTCCACACACCAAGCTACGCTGGTATAAACATTGTGATATGACTTCCCTGGTGGCGCAGTGGTTAAGAATCCGCCTGCCAATGGAGGGGACATGGGTTCGAGCCCTGGTCCGGGAAGATCCCGCATGCCACAGAGCAGCTAAGCCCGTGTGCCACAACTACCGAGCCTGCGCTCTAGAGCCCGCAAGCCACAACTACTGCAGCCCGTGTGCCGAGAGCCCGTGCTCTGCAACAAGAGAAGCCACCGCAATGAGAGGCCCGCGCATTGCAACAAAGAGTAACCCCTGCTCGATGCAACTAGAGAAAGCCCATACGCAGCAACAAAGACCCAACACAGCCCAAAATTAATTAATTAATTAACAAAAACATTGTGATATTTTTCTCAATGATAACACATCTCTGTATTTCATTTGATCACCACAATCAGAGAGGGAAATATTGCTGTCCCTGGTTTAATCAAGGAAGAGACTGAGGGTTTGAGAGAATCATTTTCTCAGGTTTTACAGCTAGAATTTAAACCCAGGTGATTCTTTGCAAAGTCCAGTGTTTATTCCTCTCCAATAATCTTCATTTGGTACAGGGGGAGACATGGAAGAAATAAATCACCTGTGCCTCATAAGCCACCTGTCTCACCTCAGGGACAGAAGTCACAGTGGTAGGTATGAGGCCACGGCCAATGAAACCTTGCCCAGAGCCTTTGTACGGACTGCAAATCCAGTCCACTTCCAAAAGCTAGGTTCCTAGAGAGGGATTCTGTTGACACTTTCTCTGCAGGTTTTGTTATGCTTGTTTTTGTTGGCCCAGGGAGCCAGCAGCCAGGGACATGGCAGGACGACTGAGCCAAGGGGCGGTCTGTTCACACCCAAGGGACAGGGGTGTTTCACTAAGTTGCTGCCGCTTGAAAGGGCTGGAGCTGCACAGTCTTGCTCTCTCCCTTTTTTGTTATTCCTGAGATAATAAATAAATGCTCACTCTGTTGTGTCCAAAAGACCCTTTTCAGGAGACCTGCTCTTGCTGGAAGTCTCCCGAGCCTCTTCACCTGATTACAGTCAGGTGTTGGGCATTTCAAATTAAATTAGAACAAATAACAAAAATGAAAGGAGAGCGGGAAGAAGGAGAAACACACCAACAAAAATGGCGTTCATTTAGAGTAGCCAATGAGGAAAATGGCACCTGAAAAACTCCACTGACACCGGCAGAGACTGATGTTTGTCCTCTTGTCTCAGGCTAAAAAGATCCATAAGTGAGAAATTGTAGGGATGACAACTCCAGGTCCATTTTGTCTAGACTATTCTGATGCAGAGATGGCCGGGATAAACAGGAAGATGTTTTAAATCTAGACCTGAATGTTTATGGCTCTCGGACTGTGATATCTCTTTTTGTGAAATGATGGCATACGTGAGATATGAGGTAGAGATCTTGGAAGGGGGTGAAAATATTTGTCCTGTTGTGACATTTTTCTTTTACCAAGTCCTGCCAAGGATGAAGTGTCAGCTGAGCTCAAAACTCTGCTCGAGGGCTTCCCTGGTGGCGCAGTGGTTGAGAGTCCGCCTGCCGATGCGGGGGACGTGGGTTCGTGCCCCGGTCCGGGAAGATCCCACATGCCGTGGAGCAGCTGGGCCCATGAGCCATGGCCGCTGGGCCTGCGCATCCAGAGCCTGTGCTCCGCAACGGGAGAGGCCACAACAGTGAGAGGCCCGCGTACCGCAAAACAAACAAAAAAAACCCCACCTCTGCTCGAGATGTGCCTAGAGAGACCCACTGGAGTATAGATGGATGGGAAGGCAAGAGATGGATTCCTGTAATACCTGGTTTCAATATGCTCCAGTGCCAGTAAGATACTTTAAAATTAAGTGGAAGGATTCATGGACCAAGATGACAGTATGTCCATCACAGAGCGATTTCAACAAGAATTCTTACTGTTCCATTAAAAACAACTTGAAATCAACCAGCCCAATGCTATCACTTATTTCCCCTGCACTAAATATCACTGGATCCTAGAATAGCATTAAGGTATGTGATAAGATAATCTAGCTTCACCATCCAGATGCTGAAAGGATGTTTACATTTAATGTGCTTTTTCAATCCTATTCGCCAAAGTTATACATTGTACAGTGAAATATATTGTCTTATTACAGTACCCTCATCACAAAGAAACAATGAGCCCACAGAAACATAATTCGTTATTATATTGTCTGTCAGTAAAGGAGGGCTCTTCCACAAACTCAAACCCAATTTGGATAAAATAAGCTATTTGGTGCCAGAGAGTTATCTTGTGCCCAAACTAGTTGCATTCACATATTAAAGGCCATTATTAACCAGGCAAAGAGATCAAGAGAGCACAACAGATGATTACCTTATAAAAGACGTTCTTGCACATAGCGTTACAAACACAGTTTGGTCACGTGGCTGTCCCCTGATGTCATTCTTCATCTCAATTTCTACTGGCCTGGCATGAGTATAACTTCCAAGTCTCAAAAGGAGCTGGTGCTATGAGTATTTTCTCCAAAATGTGACAACCCCCTTATGAAAAAATAAAACAATAAGAATACAGGAATGATCAGTAAAAATGTCTCTTAAGGCCATTATTTTTAGCTGAGTGTTGTTGTGACTGTTTCCATGGCTAAACCATGAACATGTTTTCTGCACAAGCCCGGTCAGCTAGTGGCCTTAATTAACTTTCAAATGGAGAATGCTGCGGTTTACCACTTATTAAATATCCACCATACCAAGTTACAGTCTAAAGCTTCCACACCTCACTTAGGCAAGACACCTCGAAAAACCCACAGTGCTGAATGACGGGTGATTTAAAAATATGTACCACGTGTAATTATCAGACTGAGTACACGGGCTGTGAGGGAAGTTTCTGAAAAGCCCAGGCAGCTCTCATATCCAGATCAAATGATTTAATTTGTAAATCGAGGCAACAGGGTAAGTCATTCAGAGAGAATAGAATAAACTGTTGTTATTCATTCAAAGGAATTCAACAAATACTTAAGTGCTTGCTTTGTGTTCCAGATACTGAGTATTTTTCCAGATTTCTCATGGCTAGGAATTGCAGGACATGGTAAATAGAGTTTAAGATATGGTGAGGAAGGAAGAGGATAGTAGTTTTAAACAGTATGCCCCCTAGAGAAGGAAGAACGAGCCTGAAACTACTCATCAAGCTAAGCTACTCAATACCACATGCAAGTAGATGAACCAAGCTCATTTCACCAAGCATTTTATTCATGAGGGAGATGATGCAGTTTGAGATTCAATCGAGACAGAATTAGTTTTTGTGATTAGCTAGGCTGAGTGGTTAAGGTATAGTAATAATAATGATATCATTATTTTTTCTCTCCTTTCTCTCACACAATACTCAGACACACACATACACACACCCCTTTTGCCCATATCTCTTTGTATTTGGCTTGTGAATCTTCACAAGCTAGAGTTATCTGTGTTTCAACTTGTGTACACTCTCAGAAAAAAAAAAAAAGTGAATTCACCTCCCATTGAAATTCCACTGTGTATAAAATAGTCTTGGAATTTAAAGGAAGAAAAAAATCCTTCTGCTACAAAGAGAACATGTGAAAAGGCCAAGAGAGAGCATAAATGAAAAAATATATAAAAATGCAAATGTTCCTAAACTTCAACTTTGGATGGACTGAAGCATAAGTGAGAACTTCAACAAAGCAACAGAAAAAGATGACAGCTCAGAGTTTCAGAAATTTAAGACAGCAGCAGGATTAGACACTTTGGGTTGTCTTCGCACACATTTCTTATGGGAGTTAATTCCATTTGACATGCAAGACCAAAGCAAGATTACAGAGGCATAGCCCCATGGCGAGGTGTATGCTGTAGCTAAAAGCTGGGATTTGAATAATTGTGCAGGCTTACTCCAAGAATCAGGCGAGAACAGAATGAATGGATTATTACAAGGAACTTTGTACATTTTTAACTGCTGGACTTAATAAAATACCCTCTATGTGAGAGTAATGTTATGGTCGTCTGCACTCACTCTAGCTGAAGTTTGTGGTAGGATCCATCAAAAATGAGGAAAAACAGAAGCTGTTTTAAAAAAAGAGAGAAAGAAAGAAAGGAAAGAATTTTGTAATGAATGACTGGGGTGGGTCATGCCCGTATGATTTACAGAGGAACAGAAAACTTGGAAAACTTGAGATCAACACATTCAACCCCCCCCCCCGCCCCCCAGAGGTACAGGGAATTCATTTCCTGTGCAAAGAAGTTTGAGGAAAGTGAAGAGTAGAGTTCAGGGAAAGTGGGCCACAAAAATGTAGATCTTTATTTTACTATTTCAGCTCATTAGGGAGGTCATTTGTTACTGAGAAAAATTACTAACCCACACATCATTATATATATATATGTATAAATGTGACCTCTTCCCTTGGAATCTGTGGAAGCACTTGTCTGTAAAAGGCAGAAAGAGTAACAGTTCTAAAGACTTCTCACTGCTTAATTAACTGTCCAGTGAGAATTGTTTAAATTTTTTATATAATTCTTATTTAGCACTCATTAAAGTGAAAGATACAAATGTTGGACAATGCAAGGTTCAGGGAAGCTTTAAGAAAGAAAAGTTTGTGTTGCAATAGCTGAGAATTATGACAAGCTGCCCATTAACAGTAGCCAGGTAGACCTTTGATTTCAAAAGTCACTGATTCAGATCTAAAATGATTTGATTTGATTTTCTCCCTTAAAATGTTCTTCATCTCCTCTCTTCTAGAGGGCCCATTTCTGATCCTCCCGCAGGCTTCACCAGCCTAGTCATGACACCCCAGAGGAGGAAACTGCTCTGGGACCAAGGCCCTGGGGCGGTGCGCCCTCTGCTGGGAAACTTGTCTTCAGTCACGCTTGGAAAAATCCCCCAAAGAGCCTGCCCCCAGGAAGCCAAAAGGGATACACATTTTCAACTGTGAAAACCTGTACTGTGAGTGGCATCTCTCTCTCATAGCTGTGAGTGGAGATTAGAGGAGGGACAGGAGAGGATGCCAGGGCTTCATTATTCCAGAACTCAAACGCAGCTCTCCTCACAAAACATGTCTGTCAACTTCAGCCTGCCATGCAAAATGGCAACAGGAATGATGAACACATTACACATTTGTAGACCCTAAAATTAAACTCCACCTCATTTATTTCATAGTTCAGCCGGCTGGGGATGGCTGACATTAGAGGCACACATCTTTCCTGATAAGCTCTGTGGTTTCCTTCTTAGAGAAGGGATTTTTGTGCTCTGTATGGATGCACTCAGTCTTCTTGAAACCCCATTTCTGCTTTGGTGGAACTAGAAAGAGGAGGCATGTTGCAGTGCTCTGCTGAAGACAGCTGAGAATCGCAGCCCTGGGGGAAGGAAGCAAATGGATGTGCTACCAAAGGAAGACGAAGAGCTAGCTTTTCCCTCCTTGCCTCTGTGCATCGTTTAGATCTTTGATACTGGAAGGGTGGTTCACAGACCAGAAGCTCCAGCATCACCTGGGAGTTCGTTAGAAAGGAAGGAGCCCAGGTCTCACCTAGACCTACTGAATCAGAATCTGCATGTTAACAAGATCCCTGGTGATTCCTAAGTACCTTAAAACTTTGAGAGGCGCCACTGAAGACACTGGGGAAGCTAAACTGCAAGCAAGACTAGAGCATTGAGCTTTGCAAGTGGAAGGAAGCCTTGCCAACTTTTGCCTCCTTGGATAAGGAAATTAAGGCTCAGAGAAAAACACAGCTCTAACACATCTAAGAAGGCAACTCTACATGGGCCTCAGTTCGGTTTGCTATGAAAGCTGGAGCACAGCAATCACAGGCTTTTTGCAGCTGTCCCCACCACATACTAAAAAACAACAGAATGTGGCACTAACACTACAGTGATGTAGGGGATCGTTCCCATGTGGGAGGGACCCTGTCTTCTTCTAATCAGCTCTGTACTACTGAAAGGACTTGTGTAAATTCTGCAGGAATTGACATAGAAATGAGATTCTGATATTCCTTCTATTCACATAATGATTGATGAAACACGTGGGAGAAATAAATTGAATTATGTTATAATCTCCCAGGGAAACATAATTAAGTTGTAAAGCATTCCCATGAAATCCTAAAAGCCTTATATCATTTAGACAGTGACTTCTACTACATGATCAATAATTATATTAATTAAAGATAATTATTTTGATAGGACGGTTTGACTTTGGTGCTCCACTCATTCTTGATCCGATGTATTGATTCAATAGCAAAGACTTGGTTGGAACCAGAGCCAGATATAAAGAATTCTTTGGGGGCCCCCAAAAGCTTTATGATATTTATGCTAACTTGCACAAATTTGTAATTCCTGACCACCAATTTGATGCTTATTCATACAATCCAATGGGTAATACTTGCGCAAGACCAACAGAGCATTCTATTCCCCATTCTTAATTCTGTATGACCTAGAAGCAAGCTATCTTCAGCAAGTAATAGATAATATATAAAATCAAATATTCCTTGAACTTTCAAAATTCCAGGACATCCAATGCATTCTTTGTCTTTGTGTATTCAGGATTCTCTAGCACATTCATGGCAACTCTGGGGCAGTGAGCTAAAGAATCTGATCTTGCCTTAACAACGCCCAGAATGTTGGTGTGAGGGTGGAGCCTTAAACTTTCACTATCTTTCTTTCAAAACACCTGATTGTGAAGGACACATGTCTGGTGGTGTACATTTTAAGCACAGGCAAAAACTGAGATTTCTTGTCGATTCTCTCTGCACTTTCCAGAGACACACTCAACGGGTATGTACCTTCTCACCTTCATAAAAGCATCAGTGAGCATCATCAGAAAGTAAGGAATGAAAAAAAAAGAAAGTAAGGAATGAGACAGAGATATAAATTGAAAGTAATCATGCAAGAAATCATATAACAAATAAGCAAGATTTAGATTTTTTTAAAGGCAACCACCATTAATATTGTTAACTTCCCTGAATTCTCTACATTATGCAAGATAACTTGTTTTTTATTTTAACATTAAAAGATAATATAGTTGGGCTTCCCTGGTGGCCCAGTGGTTGAGAGTCTGCCTGCCAATGCAGGGGACACGGGTTCGTGCCCTGGTCCGGGAGGATCCCACATGCCGCGGAGCGGCTGGGCCCGTGAGCCATGGCCGCTGAGCCTGCGTGTCCGGAGCCTGTGCTCCGCAACGGGAGAGGCCACAACAGTGAGAGGCCCGCGTACCGCAAAAAAAAACAAAACAAAAAAAACCAACAACAGAAGATAACATAGTTGAAAGAATCACAAAGAAATCATTACAATTATAAATTATTTCATCAGAATTTTCTTAAGTTATTTGTAAAACATCTTGCTGACTAGATGTTCACTATACAAGAGACTGTAGATTTTTCTCTCCGTGAGGTGGAAAGTACAGTATTTGAGTCAAGACTTAGGAGCCAATGCCACCTGGTTTGAATCTTGGGTCTGCCACTTACCACCTATGGCTTGAACAAGGAAAATAACCTTTCTCTATGCCTCAGTTTCCACAGCTGTAAAATAGGGATAATAATAATACATACCTAAAGCAGTTATTGTAAGGATCTAGTGAATTCATAAGCATGAAGCACCTGGAAATGCATGAGTAGTACTAAGCACTCAATTTACATTGGCTGTTATCAGTACTGCCCTTATAATTTATGGAGGTTGACTTAATTGTGGTCATATTACAGTTTATTATAGAATAGTCTTCTTCAAACCCAACTTTCAGAGCATCTGAAGGCCAAGTTTTAGTCTCCAGCTTAAAATTTATTTTCCTAATAGAATAACTTTAAAAATTATTTATGGAGACTTGCAAACACAAGTTTACTCATGTTATAGCCTAACAGTACGTGTGCGCACACACACACACACACACACTCACACAAAGAATAGTAATACCTCACAGCCCAGTGCTGGAAGTTGCCCCACAAGGGATTTGCCAAAAAGGAAGCTAAATGTGACCCACTACTCTAGTGAGAGATCTTACCATTCAGAACAGAATAACCTGAGAACAAAACAATGCAGAAAGCAGCCCAGAATTTCCTTTGTCTTTCCTTGGGTAAAATCAATTCTGTTATTATCCACAGTTGGGTACAGAATAGCAAACGAACAGCGTGGTTTCCGCCAGCAATACCTCTCAGAGTGGTTTGCATGCGTAATATTCTACACCCTGATTTACTCGGCATTGTCAAGAGAGAAAAGGGGAGATCCATCTTGGGTAGGAAAATTTATTCTAAGGAACTCTTAAGACAGTAGAAAAGACGAGAGAAGAAAAATCAGGGTGAATTCATATAGAACCAAGTATGCTAAGCTGCCCTGAGCCTCAGGCATAGAGTCCAAGGTGATAAGCCATACTTCCAGGCCTAATATCTTCCTCCCTGCTCTTTTATGGGACGGGGGGTGGGGCGGAGTTGTTTAGCCATATTTCCTATGCCTGAAGGGGAGCTGGACCACGTACACGATGTTGCACATCAGAGTGAAATAGAAAAATCTTCCCAAAGAAAGTGGGCAGACTTGTGAATGTGGTATTGCGGAACCCATAAAATAGACTGACAATGATTGAAAGCAAGAAAACGACTTGGTCTTTCTTAAAGCTACAACAATTAGGCAATTGAGCTAACTAATAGTATCTGAGGAGATGTAAATAAGGTTTTTAAAAATTTTTATTAACAAAGGGAGTGAGCAGACAAATTTCAGCCCAGGTGAAAGCAGGTAAATGATTCCTCCCCAAAGGCAGAGTGAAGATTTCTCAAATGAGCTTCCTTCTCAAAGAGACAGAAGTAAAATATATGAAGCAAGATGACAATGTGCTGTGGCCTAAATGTAGGCAGGGATGGTATCCTATTCTATAGACCACACTGTGAGTAACTGAATGCAAGACAAAGCAAAAATATAGAAAAGGCCACTCAGTAACAGAAGCATAAAAATGCAGTGTGTGTAACAGTACTGAGAAGGGTACAGCTCTGCAGAACTGATTAATAAGGAGAGCGGTGAGCAGAACAGAGTGGATTTGCAGAGATTAGGATGTAGCAAGCTTTGTCCAGAAGACTGTATAAAGTTCTTATTGGCCTTGAATCCAAAAGAAGGTAAAAAACCTACCTCCCATCATGAAAGCCCCCCTGTGATCTTTTGGTATATCTTCGTCAAGCAACTTATCTTTTCCCGTAAGCCATTTAAAAAATAAAGTTTGGGCTTCTCTGGTGGCACAGTGGTTGAGAGTCCGCCTGCCGATGCAGGGGACACGGGTTCGTGCCCCGGTCTGGGAAGATCCCACGTGCCGCAGAGTGGCTGGGCCCGTGAGCCGTGGCCGCTGAGCCTGCGCGTCTGGAGCCTGTGCTCCGCAACGGGAGAGGCCACAACAGTGAGAGGCCCGCGTACCGCAAAACAAACAAACAAACAAACAAACAATTTCATCCACAATAGCTGAGATCTGGGAAAACACAGAGCTTGATAAAGCCTAAGGGTCAGGTTCCAGGATGAGCAAGGACAAGAGTCAGAAATGGAAGATTGCCATGTGGGTGTCAAGAACCTGGGCATCTGCATTTCCAAACTCTAAAGACTCCACACTATTGTGAAGGGCATCACCACGTCCTCCAGTTCCAGGCAACAGCAGATAATTTTTGAAGGGATAAAGAAAAAGAAAGATCCAGCCTACAAGTGCTCAGGAATCCCAAAGCAAAGGTAATGTTTAAGAAACACAGAAGTACAGGCAACAACTGACAATGGTCATGGCTTGGGCAAGCAGAAGGCACCTCAAACTGTGGGCTTCTCTTGGATAATCACAAGATAAGGCGAGAGGCCATCATTAAAGGGACAATTCGAGGCTATGAGAGCTACTCCACCACAGGCTGAGGGGTCCCCTTCTTTGTTTTAATCTGAGAGTTCTGAAGCCACTTCTGTGGTCAGGGCTCTAATTTGTTCTGCGGGGACTTTGGAGTGTTGATGTTAGGCTAGGTGTCAGTGTCTTTAGTGATGGGCAGAAGAAGAAAAAAATCGTTCTTTGACCTTTACCAAGGTAGACATCTATGCCTTAGATTCAGAAACAGAAGCTCCAGCGACAGAAAGAAGCCAAAGGACTCCTGCAGTTGTGTTCACAGATCACCCCCACTGGGTGCTCCTGGGGGTAAGGATGACTAATTAGGCCAGCAAGACAGAGAAATAAATCAATAGAAAGAGAAGCATGTATTTATAGGAATGCAAATGCAACTCAAAATCAGGAAACCTTGACCAAGAACAGTTCTCAAACCTTTCACTTGTTGAAAGTGAAGGAAAGAGAAGGGAAGATTTCCCCGCAACAGTCAATCCAGAATTGGCCAAGAAGTAGAGGGAATGGCCATGCCTGTGAGGGGAAAGCACTACTTACCTCAGGGAGCTTCAGGCCTGGCTGCTTCCTTTTCTCATCTTGATTTCCTTGGTATGTTCTCCCCCCTGTTTTTTAGGAAAAATTTTTTTAAAATAAGAGAAAAATACATATATATATACTTATATACACATACATTTGCGAGTTTATCATATTCTTTTCTATAAATGGAAATAAAGACAAAAGAAAAGTCTAATTTGCAGTTCAGTTTTCCAGCCTCAGTTCTGGCTCACCAATGAATCTTCTTATATACAAAGCTGACTGGAGGGAGGGGTGGGATTGAATAACAAATTTATGTGATACAATCACATCATTTACAATCACATAATGGACCATATCCCAATTTTCAAAAGGCATAAAGTATCCTCATTAATACGATAAGTGCAGCAGTCAAATCAGCACTGTGATTTTATCAGGGTTTTTGACTGTACATGAATTAGAATGTAAAATGCATACAGAATTTTTAATGGGAAGGCTTTAACATTCACTGAATGTATTTCTTACTGTCATTTGCATCACATTAAAGTGAAATTCGACATAAAAGGATAAAGAAAATATGTCCTAAATTACAGTTTTTCCGTAGTTGTCATGTCCACACATAGAAAAATCTGATTCATAAGCTTGAACACGATCCTAAATCTGAAAAAGCTGCACTGGTTCCTTATCTGTTTGTGGGTTTTATGTGGCCGTCAGGACTGGGTAGAGCTCAAGAAGGTCAGATTGTCAGGACAAAGCTAATAAAGATCATGGGGGTAGAGGGGTCAGCTCAGAAGAGCTGATGATTGTATTCACTGTCTCTTATTCTAGTAAGTTATTAAACACTGTGACTGCATTTTTCATTTCATACAAGACTACTGAAAAGTCTCTCATATTTCTTGGAAGTATTTTGTTGCTCCTTTAGAAAGCTTCCATCTTCCACTGAGTTCACTTCAATAGAGTTTATGGACCTAGACAGAATGTTGTAGGAACCCAGTTCCGTAGATTTCACCCTGAATGGGTATGCATACATTGCCATGTACCTGGGATATGCATACTTCATGTTAAACCTGTTCATGCCTTCTTGTATGCTGAAATATGATCCATGTATCGTGAGTGAGTGTCACGGTAATGGCAGTTGGGAAAGTGTGCCTCGTGGCTTCTATACACTGAGGCAAAAAGCAACTTGTCATTTCTCATTAACCTCACATCACACACAGAGAAGTTAGTGATTGGTACACAGCAGTTGACACAGAATCCTGAGAATCTGAGAAAGAATGTTATATGATCTAGAAGAGGCTAAGGTGTCACCTGCCAGACTCCAATAGACTAGGAATGGTGTATACTCGCTGCATACATACTGACTACCTCTCCACTGGCCAGCACACCTGGTCCAGGCATGGGAATTCATACTCTGCATGGCATAGCTCTGTTATCATTTTAACTCTAAATAAAGAGAGGATGCTTCGATCCCTGGTTGGGGAACTAAGATCCCACATGCCACGGGGTGCAGCCAAAATCTAAAAAAAAAAGCCTTAACTGTTATGGGGATTCCCCTGGCACTCCAGTCCAGTGGTTAAGACTTCGCCTTCCAATGCAGGGGGTGTGGGTTTAATCCCTGGTCAGGGAATTAGATCCCACATGCATGCCGCAACCAAGAGTTCACATGCCACAACTAAGGAGCCCACCTGCCTGCAGCAACTAAGACCCGGCGCAACCAAATAAATAAATAAATATATTTCAGAAAAAGACTTTAAAAATGGTATACATCAAAAAAAAAATCTTTGAAAAAAAAAAAGAGAGTATGCTACCATTCACCCATTAGAAAGACGTGCATGGAACTTGGGGTTAAATAATTTGAATTCACAACAAATCCTGCACGTCTATTTTGCTCCTTAAAGAAACATTTTATGTAGGTGCATGGCACAGGCCCACTGGAATGAATGGACTTCAAAATGGCCAATTATCCATTTTAGTCATTTTATCTTTAATACTTTGTTTAAATACTTCATCTTTGATAAAAATCAAAGACTGCATAGACTAGTGTTTGTCATTAATGGCCACATATTCCTGTCAATTCTGGTTCATCTCCCTTGAATATACATAGATTGTGTATATCTTATACTATTGTTAGGAAAATGCACCAATGCCCTTCCACATCTAGAAACAGTTTTCAAACATTTACAATGGTCACAGATTTTACCCTAAGCCCCTTTTCTTTTCTTCTTTGTTTTCTTTTCTCTCTCTCCTTCTTTCTTTCTTCTTTCCTCCCTCCCTCCCTCCCTCTCTTCCTTCCTTCCTTTTCTTTGTATTAACATAGGAATTGGAATTTGGCCCCCCAAAACGGAAATATTCAGGTGTCTGGTCCATTTTCAGCCATGACCAAATTGTCCTCTTTAATACCTAAAATACTTCAAATGACCAGAGCCTTGTGAAGAAGCCATTTATGAATTGATGGATCTTAAAATTAGCAGAAATTTTCTGATAACACTATTACTTGGTGCAATGATTTCTGTCCCAAAATGTATGCGTATTACCATTATAGACTTCATAACGCCCTTTTAGTGGACAGTTCACCTGTTAGACTCCTGGCCCCAGCTGCTCAGGGGCTGGGAGAGCATTAGCAAGTTTCTTACCCTCTCTGAGGAACAGTTTGCTCATTTATAAAGAGGGAATAATAATATTTAATGTACTGACTTATTATGACTATGAAATAGGATGATGTACATCAAGTATGTGGAGTAGTTCCAGGCACAATGGAAACAGATCATGCAAGTTTGACTGACAATGCAAGACAGACATTTTATTTCATTTTCGCCAAAAGATAAGAGTGTCCACACATTTTGTAAGAATCAAATTAGATGCTATGAAACCTGATTTCCATCTGTGGATTTCCATCCATGATGACTGTATAAGTTCACGTAAGAGAACCACCTTCTTCTCCAATAAAATTAGGATAACTATCTTTAACTACCTTTCCAGTCCCTACTGACTCCCAGGAGATGTTACTAAAATTCAGAAATTAAGAGAATACTATGTTCCTTTTTTTATTATTTGATTTTGTTTAGTAAAACTGTATAGATTTAAGGTATACAACATCATGATTTGATATGCATATACACAGTGAACTGATGACTACAGTCAAGCTAATAAACATATTTTCTCCTCATACACTTACCAGTTTTTGTGTGTGTGATGAGGGCACCTGAAATCCACTCTCGTAGCGTATTTACAGTGCTCAATACCTTATTTTAATTATAGTTATCATGCTGTACATTTAATACTATATTTTTTATTGCTTATCAGGAGTCAGAGAACACAATTTATCTAAATACCTTCTATCATACTCTTTGTTTTTTCATAATTTCATCAGGAACATAGTTACAAGTTGATCATTTAGGTGGCTATTTCTTTGACTTAAAAAAAAAAAAGAAAGGCACAAAGTTTTCTGGTTCTAGCTCACCTCCTAACTCACCTTCCCCATAATACAAATACATTTTTACCTAATTTATACAGAGAGAGAATGTATTCTTTCTGTGACAATATGCCTGCATAAATAATAGCAAAATAGATCAATATTTCCTCAAATTCCATATTTGTTGCATAACACCAGGTATGTCTAAGTCATTGCCTTCCACTTGGAGATGAAATCAGTCATCTGTCTCAATGGAGTCAAATTTATGCCTCTATTTTTTCCTTCCTTTTAAATGCATGCCGTTTGTTTTACAGGATCTTATTACCAATGCTTCGTTGTTTTCACATTTTCTGCTCGTAAGAATGGTCCTAGTAAACATACAGTTCAGATGCATTACAACCTCAAAGATCTCATATCTCTAAAATCACTGACTCTACTTAAATCACTGAGGCATGATAGTCTAACTTATGTTACTCATTGTTTCATCTCTTCTTTACTGGAAAGAAATTGCTAATTTGTAATATTTATAATATACTTATCTAATTTGCTAAATAAGTTTTCATTAAAATTGCTTTCACCTTTCTTTGAGGCTTTGCCTACAAAAAGATGGGACTGGGAGACTGATCTAAATCAGCTATGCTACTAATTTACCTGAACTTGAATTTGTATTAACCCCTTACCATTCAATTGTTCAAGTTCAAACTTTTCCCAATAAAATATATTTCTATAAGTGAACAAAGTCATAGGTTTGATCCTGGCAGAAGTGAGGACTTATAGCTTTCTATGCAGCAATTTTAAAGAGTAACAGAAAAGTTAAGAACCAAAACTGTAAGTCACTTCATTCATGTACAGCTTTATCTCAATCTCATTGTTTATACCATATATTTGTATAATGATGAATAATTTGGGTCTTCATTGGGCTTCACCAACTCTCAAAACTTTGATTTCTCAGACCATGCTTTTGAAAAATCTTCTGAACATACTCTTAAAAAGACTATATATATATATATATATATATATATATATATATATATATATATATATCCACTTTTCTTTTTCCAGGTGACAGATGTTTTGTTTTGTTTTCCATCCTCTCAATCATTCTCTCATTCTACCAATCTAATAATTTTGATCCATTTCCCTTGGTTTATTGTAATGACTCTGTTGTTTTTTGAGAAATGGGTCTTCAACAGAAGACTTTTTATCTCATGTATTGTATTGTGATTGACTTCCTTCATTTACACATCTGATCTACTCTTCTCCTCCATCCTTTAATTTTTGATATGCTATGCATTAGGACAGTAAGAGGGACCATCTATGATATGTCCATCAAGAACCAAGGAGCTAGTACACCTAGGGATGTCCTCTGCAGATTTATGGGGAAAGGTAGATGGCGGCTCACCCCCTGCCAGAAGAGTGGACACAGAACTCTGCCTCACTCAGTGGATTCTAGAAGTGCTTTGGGATGACCCAGGAGCAGGAGGACGGGCCTCAGTCTATATTCATTGCATTCATACATTTTTCTTTCAGACAGCTCATATAATGTTTGCAGATGCTTTAATCAAAAAGAATTGACCTTTACAGATTTCATATTCCCTCCAAGCCCCAAGCTCTATTCTACAGTTATGGAAATTTCCTAAAAGCATCAAAGTGCTGAACAACAGAACCTAAGCAAAACCTCAAATTTCCCTATTGCTCCACTTCTGTCTTTCTAGACTCTGCTGAAACCCTGCAGCAATAAACTTCTACAGTCCATCAGTCCCCATTTCTAAATATGAAAAAGGCCAGAGAAGTCTGTCCTGTTTTGAAGTCTCAGCCTCCCAGGTCATGAAACTGTCCTTCTCCTTATTGTAAGTAGATTTATGCTTTACTCAATTCCATATCCAACAATTCATTTCATAGTCAAGGTACACCATGAGGTATAATACTTTACATGCATTTATGTGAATGTATGGTGTTTTCTTTCTTACCCTCCCACAAGAGCATATATAGAAGAGGACTGTTGTCATTACTTATGTTTATTCCTCCTGCCTACATCCAGAGAATTTCCCAACTAGTGAAGCTGAAGTCTATACATCCTAGCAAACTTGCTACATATTACCTTCATCCCAGTCAATTCCTCTTGCATTGCAGGCACCAGTGCATTGACACTGACATTGATGTTCTCCTTGTGAGAATTAGCCTATCACATTCATTTACATCCACTTAATTGCTGCTGCTATTGTTTAGTCTGTTAACCTCCAGCTAGGGTGCAATTCACGTGAACGCTGGGGAAGCACAACCATTCGATTAGTTCTGCAAAGTAGATTAAAATCTTCTGACTAATTGGAGACTGTCCATACTGCTGCCTTCCTCCCAGTTCTAGGTTGAACAAATGTCATGTCTTCAAAGGAGGGCTCTTAGCTAGAATATGGAAGGCTTGACTGGACCCAACAGCATCTTTAGAGCATGTCTGTGTACAGGACACTGTGCCGGGCACTATGCCAGCAATTGTCACCAATCTGGTCTCTGCCTGCAACCTGCAACTAGTCTTTTGATTCGCAGTTCGCCTTCTTCCTTTTCATAAGGAGCACACGCACGCTGGAGAAACTCCAACTTGGTATGTGGCTAAAGCATTAGTATCCCAATTGGTAGGAATTTTCATTTTGAAACACAAGCACCGAAGAAAATCCATATGAAACAGTTTGTCTAGTTTGGGAGAAAATGAGGATTAAGAATATAATAGATTGACATATATACACTACTATGTACAAAATAGATAACTAATAAGAACCTGCTGTATAATTAAAATAATAATAAGAATAAACTGTAACATAAAGGTAGGAAGAAAAAAGAATATAAGAGTCTCGCTGGATCCAAAGCGTAATGCCACGTTTAACATAGCTAATTTATTCAGAACCTATCACTGATGTGATAGCAAGCATGCTTTGGTAACTAAGCAGGTGCATGGTTGTAGGCAACGAAGTCCCAACGCTTCCCCTGGTAACATGTTATCACCGTGTATACATTAAGCTGAGGTGTTTTAAGATGTTTAATTACATTTTATCTAAAGAAGACAGAAAGATTACCTAACCACTCCAGGAATTCTAAGAAATCACAGTAGGTCAAATTTCTTCATTTAATCTAAAATGTCTGTCCCAATTTGGTTTCAGTCTACCTCTGCAGCATATATGCTCAAAAATCCGGGCACTAAAAACTGGTAACCCTTCCTCAAATGTATTAGATTTTCTTATGGCCTGTTGTCTTTATGTTGTTCCGGGTTATCTGAGGTTTGTTATAAAAATTCTAAACACATATAGGAAGAAGTGCTTACACTGACCAGAAGAGTCAACATAAGGAATGACCTAGAAACACACCAGGTGCTTTACAGAAATTAAATCTCTGAATCACCCCAACAGACATGCAGAAAGGCTGTCATACCTGTTTACTGGCAGACTGAGGCTCTGAAGGGTTGAGTGACCTATGAGAGGTGACATAGTCATGAACAAGGCATTGAACTGAAATCCGGTTCTGTGCGACTCCAAACTTACTTCTTCTGACTACATCAGGGAGGTGTTCTGTAAGAAGAGGGAAACCTTGCATTGCAACTTGAAGAAGGTGTAAGTGCACACAAGGCAGAAAAGAAGGAAGTCAACATTTGTAGAGAGGAAACCTTCCTGTCTCACCAGATGTAGGTGGTGGGTCACAAGAGCACTGGGCAGTTGACAGAGGAAGATGAGGGAAAATAGTGACAGAAATTGCTCAGATCACATGACCTCTCTGAGGGGCAAATCAAAAACTGGCACCCACGCACCAGCTGGAGAATTTCAAGCAGTCTGCAGAGAGGATAAAGGAGATGCTAAGACTGACTAGGGATCCAGGGATTCTAGGACTTAATGACCATACTGCTGACTCTCTCCTCTGAAGATGCCCAAGAGGAAAGCATTTCATTACATTATCTCTACAGGCGGTAGAAGTGGTAATTACACAGCAGATCATAAACTAGACACCTTAGGACAAAAGGATTTGGCTGATTTATCAGTGTTTTGTCCCTCTGACCTCTGTTTTACCTTTACTTTGTACATGAAGGAGATAAGCAAGAGCGAGAAGGACACACCTTTTTGGAACAAGGTCACAAAGCAAGGATTATCCCTAACATCTGAAGGGTTGGGAGGAAGACAACAAGGCCCATATACTATATAGAAAATATTTTAACATTACAAATCAATCTAGTAAACTGTTGACAAAAATAGGTTCTACCCTCCTATCTTGATTAATATACTGTAATAACAATGAAGAAGTCCAGCTGTCAATTTAGAATCTTTGGGCTTCTTGGAGTTCTGTGCTGGAATTGACAGAAGAGGGAAAACTTATACCAGCCCCTGACCCGCCTCCTTCTCTCCCCATCCCTGCACGGGGAAGGTGTTCACGTGTGTGTGAACACGTCTTCCTACATTTCCATGCTCAGGGCATACCCAGCTCTCAGGGGTGCAAAGGCCACAGGTAAGGTCAACTTCTAAGAGAATGGACTAAGGGAAAAGGCCTGCACAGGACCTATAAGTGGACTTGGGGCCATTTGGGCAGGAATTTAAGGGTCTGGTATATTCAGAGCTTGTCCTAGAAGGGGGCAGGTGTTCAGGATCTGGTTGGGAAAGTCCTTTGGTACTTTGGATACTTGACCCCTTAAGGAGGAGGAACAAAGTGGGCTCAGTAAAGCACAGGGCACAAGGCAGGGGCAGCTTTTACCTGGGTCTGAAAACAGTATTGCACAAAGAAGTAAAAATAATACCTTCCTACAACCCGTATGTACTGTTTTGGCACCAAAGCTTCTCTTTGGTGCTTCACTAGACTCATAGCCTGGCACAGTTTCAGGTGGCCCCAGTCATATCACAGCACATGGCAGCCCTGCATTAGGCATAGTCAAGTTTTCAATAAGAGTCCTTGAAAAGTTGTTATGATTTTTAATGTTAATCTTTTTAAATTTCAAGCAGCTCAAAATCTTTCAAACTCTCATGCAGCAGTCCACATTATCCATACCTACCAGCTCATACATAAAGATTCAAATTGCCATTAAACAATGGAAAAATTTTGAGATGCCCCTTAATTTCTCCATTGACAACACACACACACACACACACACACACACACACAGTTTAACTAGCTATTCAATACTGTCCTACGTAAAGGTTGAAATTCACCAGAAAATTGAACCTAAGAAGCTGGTCCTCTGCCTTAGCTTACTCGTCTGGCCATACAGTTCACTCAATCAGAAAACTCTCAATCAGTTCAAAAGGGAGAGAGCTTTCCTCTACAAACTCACTCTACAAATTGCGTTAGGCTACACATCACATCTACCGTCCTGCAGCCCTAGTGGATAGAACAAGTTTCTCTGAGAGGATCATTTCTGTTGACCAAACTTTAAGTTCTTTTCCCAGATCCCTAACATGATTTGACTGAATTTCTTGAAGCTTTTGTGTGTAAAGGTTGCAGAATGTCATTTCTCTAGTGATGGGATTTGGAAAAGGGAACAAAACCCAGAGCCTTTATTCAGAGTGTGTGAAGAACAACCTTTATTACTAAGTATTCCATACAATGATATTATAGCTATTTGCCATGTTCCTTTTATCCAAGGGTTTGACACAATTCCTCAGCATTCTGAAACCTGCTCCAAAAATTATATCAATGATAATCAATAATATTTATTGAGAGCCTATGACGTTCCAGACATTGTGCTTGGTATTTTTCATAATAAGTTCTCTTCTAACCTTATGCCAACCTTACAAAATGGTTATGGTTATTATTTTTTACTCTTATCATTGCTCCTGTTATTGTTATTATTGATATTATTATTATTTTTTTACATCTTTATTGGAACATTATTGATATTATTATTTTAAAGATGAGAAAACTGAGACTTGGAGAAGCTAAGTAAGTTGTCTAAAGTCACATAGTTAGTAAGTGGCAGGACCCTGAGTCAAAACCAGACCTTACAACAGACTGCAGAGGCTTTCTACTTCATGACACAAATACCCAACTGCATTTGTAAAGCAAATTTCTAGGAGACACAAAGAGAGGCCAACATTCTTCTACCTCTTCAGTCCTTAACCTGGAAGGAAATTAAAGGCGACAGTACCAAAGTGGAGTAACAAGAACCATATAATTTCCCGTCCCACCTGAAACAACTAAAAATAGAGAAGAATTTATATATATATACACATATATATGTATATTTGTAAAATATAAGTATTTTACATATATTTGTATTTTCCACAAAATATGTATAAATATATATAAATTTACATATATATATGTAAATTCTTCTTTATTTTTAAATATATATATGCAGTTTTTAAGACACTAGATGTTAAGTATCTAAAGTGAGTGATATCTGAGAGATAGAAAATCAATGAGATAAGTCCTAAGATTGCCTCAACTTACTGCCTTGCGAGAGTTCGTGGGCTATGGTACAGAGGAGAAACAATTTTACCCCTAGATATTTACTCAAGAAAAATAAAAGTGGATGTCCATACAAAGAGTTGCACATGATGTTTAAAGCAACAGCTGTATTTGTAACAGCTAAACACTAGAAACAACACAGATGGATAAGTACAATGAGGTATAGCTATACAATGGAATAGTACTCAGTAAAGAAAAAAAGAATACTTTTTTGTCTCTTTTTAGACAAAAAGAGAGGATACTATATGATTTCAATTTATATAAAATTCTAGAAAATGCAAATGAACCTAAAGGGACAGAAAGCAGATCAGTGGTTGCTTGAGTGCAGGAAAGAAGGATTACCAAGTTACACAAGGAACTTTGGGGGATGAGGGATATATTCATTTTCTTGACTACGGTGATGGTTTGTTTCCTAGGTGCATATATTATGTCAAAACTTATCAAATTTTACACTTGAAATATGTGCAGTTTATTTTATGTCAAGTATGCCTCAATAAAGCTGTTCAAGAAAAGAATAGTTTAACAAGATGACAGGTTTCTATCTTGTTTATATATTCCTTTTGGTTTCTTATCACTGAATTCAAGCTTCATAAGAGCAGAGATATAGTTTATTTTGCTCATTTTGGATCTCTGGGATTAGATGTTCCAATGATTACTTCTGAGTAACAATTATCCCAAAATACAGTGGCATAAAATGGCCGTATGTCATGCTCATGGGATTCTTTGCATCAGGAATTAGGGCAGAGTTGGGATGGTACCTCTCTGCTCCATGGTGTTTGGGGTCCCAACAAAATTGCTGGGAACTGAAAGCATCAGGGCTCCTTTTAATCACCATGTAGTCAGTCACGTGGTCTCTCCTGCATGGAGGCTCCAGGGTGGCCAGACTCCTTCCCTGTCACGTCTGGGCTCTCAAGATCTGGCTCCCAAAAGAGAGATACAGGAAGAAGCTGTGTCACCTTTTAGTGACTTAGCTCCAGAGTCACAAAGGATCTCTGTCATCACATTATTTTTAGTTGAAGCAGTTATAAAGATCTGCCCAGGTTTAAGGTAAGAGAACCTAGACCCCACCTCTCAGTGGGGGAACTCGCAACAGATTTGTCAACATTTTAAGAAGAGCATGTGGGAAGGCATATATATTGGTTCAGCCACCTTTGAACAATTCAGTATGCTACACGGTGTTTGTATCATATAAATGAATATATGAACAGGAGTTAGTCATTTCAACTTGGTTTGCAGTATTATGTGCTACATAAAATTAAATTCAGGCATCCATTCCATAGACAGTTCGAATGCATCTTTTTATATAATGTGGATTCAGAGAAAAATGTTATAACCTACACCTTGGATGAAAAAGCTTATATTTTAGTAAGATAAATATGTGAGAAAAGGTAAAGAGAAAAACATAGGTAATGGTAACTTGTCATAGAAGGTTTAAGTCTTAGGGGAAGGTATTTAATACTATCAGGGCTTTGAGAAGGCGAGGACTACTACCAGCTGAAGAAGCCAGTAAATGCTGCATGAAATGTGTGCTACTAGTACTGGGACTTGAAAGATTACCAAGCAGAAGATGCTGGAAGACAGGTGTTGAAAGCAAGGAGATCAGCAGAAGAGCCTAGTGAAGAAGCTCTCCAAGCCTAGCACATTATCTGAAACTCCAAGAACCCTTTGGAGCAACGGATTCTACACCCCACTTCCAAGATGTTTTAATTTATTAAATGCTCTCCGCTGCCAGAAAATCTGGATGATCAATCAGATTTTAGAACCACTGAACCATAGGGTTTACACAGATGGGAGTAAAGATATCTACATAAAAAGGTTGGGCCCAAATTATAGAAGACTTGGGATATGAGTCAATTGGTCTGCAATAGGAACCAATGATTATTTCACCTATATTAATTAATTTATCACAGGACCACACTTTCAGCTAAATCTAACCTTGCACAAGGTTGACAAATCAGATTATAAATCAGCAAATGAAAAATGATAAACAATAGTAGCATTAAATACTTGAGGATACTTAAGACAAGCCTACAGTGTGACTTTAAATTTTAGTGTTTTCAACATGGAATTTTAGAGCCAGGACAAAGCTTAGTAGTCTTTTAAGTTATTTTCTTAAGGTCACAGACCTATTTATTTCTTCCCTAAAAGTATGTATGAAGTTTGCTGATAGGCGCCCTTATATTCTATGTGGAGGAGACAGTGAAAGCTGGTTTCACAGGGATAGTTTTATTGGAGAAATACTTTGTGATATGGAATGAAAGGTGCCTTAGACACATAAGATGTTATGCCTATCATATTGCTGTCATATTATTTATAAAGCAGAGGCGTTTTGTATCCCTTTTAAAAAAAATAAATTTACTTATTTATTTATATTTGGCTGCGTTGGGTCTTCGTTGCTGTGCGTGGGCTTTCTCTAATTGTGGCGAGCGGGGGCTACTCTTTGTTGCGGTGCACGGGCTTCTCATTGCAGTGGCTTCTCTTGTTGCAGAGCACGGGCTCTAGGCATGCGGGCTTCAGTAGTTGCAGCACGCAGGCTCAGTAGCTGTGGCTCGCGGGCTCTAGAGTGCAGGCTCAGTAGTTGTGGCACACGGGCTTAGTTGCTCTGCGGCATGTGGGATCTTCCCAGACCAGGGCTTGAACCCAAATCCCCTGTATTGGCAGGCGGATTCTCAACCACTGTGCCACCAGGGAAGCCCTTGTATCACTTTTGTGCACTGGTAGATTTTGGCAGTTCTGTGGTTTCCTTTGGTACATGATTTATTGTGTCAACTAATCCCGAAAAAAAAAATCTGCAGTAAATAAGTGGATAAATTGACATTGGTCCAGCAATACAGTTTGGTATGAAATTTAAGTTCATTTGCAGAAAATGACAGCTATAGGAGAAATGCATTCATTGTTTGCCAGTTTTGAATAGCTAAGTCTGTTCTTTACCAAAATTTCTAATTTCTAATTGGGATTGTAGGTAATATTTCTCTCTCTCTCTTTCTCTCTGAATGGCATCTGTGGGTCTCTTTTGATAATGAATACGCCAAGGGACCCAGAGTTAAGTCTAGGCCTCATAACTAGGAACATTTCCATCAAAGATGGTTTGTTAATAATAAAGTAAGGAGGGAAAAAAGCTATTTGCTTCTTTTGTGTCTCTGACCCTCCCTTGGTCCTGCCAGGCCTGCCTCAGCATCGGCAGAGTTCAGTGGTAATTAAAGCAACAGTGTTGTGAAAAAAGTGTGAATTACTTTTACAGGAAGACTTGGATGTTGCTAGTGACTGACAAAGCACAGCAGGGGGCTCTGCTGGATATTAAAGAGTGACGGTAGTCCCTGTGTTGTAAGGTGGCTTTTCAGCACAATACAAAATTGTGACTTTTCACAAGTTGATATCTCTGGAACCATTCAAGTTATCAGCTTAATATTTAGAATTTTTTTCCTTTGGCAAGGTTGTGGAGCAAAACTCTGTCGCATTTCATGAAATATGGTATGGTGGTTGGAATGATGGAGAGCTAAAGTATATTTTCTTTCTTTTCTTCTGCAGGATTTTTTACTTTATTATGGAATTATTTCAACCTTGAAGATTGTTGAAAATAGTGAGGAAAAAGCTATAAAGGATCATATGTTCAACTCTCTCTTGGCAAGTTATTTTAATGTCAACTACCTAGGTTTTCTGTTTCTGTCATTTTCAAAGAAAAAGGAAGTACAAACCAGCACTCTGTTGACAATGCCAAGGAATGCCAACTCTGCACTCTCAACACTGGGGTATAAATATCCACATGGATGGTGAGCTCATTTGAGCAGAGCCAGCCAGGAAAAGTTCTGATCTTGCTCTTTATCGCTGCAAATCATGTTAAGCCACCTCCCACACAGGTATGCTATAATGTTGATTCTGTTCCTTATCCAGTGAGAAAAAATGTCTTTAGCCAAATCCAATAAACCACCTTCTGCAGACGTGAAGCAGAAGCATAAAATAGCTATTAATCACTTGCTATTTTATAAACTAACAGACACTACCGGTATTCCTGAATCAGCTTCCTAGAGCACAGACGGATTCTATGTTACAGCATATACCAACAGACTGGGGCAGCCTGCCTTGGTACAAGACAGGATAAAAATGCAACTGGAGGGCCTCCCTGGTGGCGCAGTGGTTGAGAGTCCGCCTGCCGATGCAGGGGATGCGGGTTCGTGCCCCGGTCTGGGAGGATCCCATATGCCGCGGAGCGGCTGGGCCCGTGAGCCATGGCCGCTGAGCCTGCGCGTCCGGAGCCTGTGCTCCGCAAAGGGAAAGGCCACAACAGTGAGAGGCCCGCGTACGGAAAAAAAAAAAAAAAAATGCAACTGGAGGGCAGTGGGTAATATGTATGTAATGTGAGCCTGGATTAGTGTTAGATTTCTAATGTAAATAAGAAATATACCAGAGAAATATAATATACTGGAGAACACATATGTTCTTTATTGTTGATCACTTTTTTCCTTAAGTAAATGGACTGAGATGATAAGTGAAATTCCTGCCATTGGCATATTTTCAGTAACCCTGGAAACATCTAACAGCAGTGGGACACCTTGTGGATCAATGACACAGCAGAGAAGAAAGCAGTATTGTATAGTGGATGACAACACAGACATTGAAGACCTGATGTCCTCATAGACTGTGCAACCACAACTTCCTCATGTGTAAAAGGGGTGTAATAACCAAAAACCTCCTTACTTTGAAGATTGAGTTAATATTTAAAAATTGTTGAGCAAAACACCATAGACATGCATATAGGAAGCAATTGATAAAAGCTGTTACTATCATCATCATCATTATCATCATCATCATCATCAAACTCAGTGCTATTATGCAGCAAGGTGAGTCTGGGAATTCACTTTGCTTTTAGATATACTGATTTTGTTTGATTTACCAAGCAGTGGGGTAGCACTTTTAAAGCAGTGCAAGGTTACAAAAATAGCATTTAGGGGATGAGACTGTGACATGCCAAACAATAGACTGTTTAAATAGACAACAATGATATAAACAGAATAAGTGGGGTGCTCCAAATGACATTCTTTCACCCCACTAGTGCAAAGTTTAATTAGTATGTAAATAGCATACTCATTTACAATTGACATAATGCCACCTCTTTTTCATGCCAAGCTGTCAGGGCCTATGAAACTGCAAAATTCCTGACACTAAACATTTGTTGTAAACTGATCCTTCCAAAAGTAACTTAGCTAAAGCAGAAAAGGCAGGAAAGGTGATAATTGTGTTTTTTAAGCCATTTCTCCTTTCTTTCTTTCAGAAAAAAAGGGTCCAAACTGCTTTTGGGGAGAAATTCACCACATTCTACTGGGCTGAGGGTAAATTCAGAAAAAACAAAAACAAAAAAAAAACATATGAACCACCAACCCCAGAGTGATGAAAAGCAAAATGGGTAAGGAAAAAAATACCCTCAATTGACACAGCTATTTTCATCACATCAAATCAGCCATCTGTTCTTGACATAGTTTATTATCATTAGGAAGATTTTCTCAATTCAGACATGGTGATGAGGAAAGATGAAGAATTAACCAGATAAATAGCCAATTTGGAAAATTCAGGCTGAGACCCTTTTCCTCAATTTCCAGCCCCTCTTTTCTCCCTGCTCCATCATCACACTCCAATTATTCCAAGAAAAGCTTCAATGACATGATTAGACATGTTTATGGTATTGTTTTTCTCCCACTTGCATAGGCATAACAAACTAAACACACTAGGTAACAAATGATACAGAGGTGATCGACATTGTACAAAAAAATAATAATTTTCCATTGTTAAAAAGGGCTGCGTAAACTTAGAATGACACGTGGCTACAGTTAAGGGGGAGGGAATTAAATACTCTGAATTGAAGTATAAAAATGCTGATGTTTTCCTCCTGAAATTTATTCATTAGAAATCCATCAATTTACCTTGGGATAAGAGTGTGTAGAGAAGAAAATGTTCTTTGAAATCATCACAAGGTAATTCCAACAGCTCCGTGTGGGATAATCTGGAAGGAATAAGTAAACATTGGACTCTCATAATAAGAAGAAAATGTTTAAATCGTATGTTTAATATTGACTTCATAAAGTCAGGTTGGAAATCCACAAAAGTTAAAAGCTCGTAAATTTAGGAAAAAATAAAAGAAAACGCTTGACAAATTTCAACACAATTACTCAAAAAAATTAGTCAAGCTGGTTATTTTATCTACATAATGTCAAAAAACAAGTTTGATTCTCAAATAGTTCACAAAATCATCATGTTAGAATTATACGAACCTAATCCACAGATTTGGATTATAATTAAAATTGTATCTCTTTGACTGAAAATTTGTAAATATTAATAGCAGTAACTATTGAAGTTCCACCATGCAAACTCCTTCATAAAGATACTTCTATCCTAACACCCAGGTTATTTTGTGTGTATATATCCTTTCTTTGATAACATTCCTGAGATCTTTTATTCTTATCTTTACACTTGTTACTAATTGCCAAACATGTTATAACTCCTCATTCTTCATAATCTACTAGAGTCATCATTGTTGCTAGACTTTTCTTTATTGACACACTCTTTTCTTGATTTTTGTCTATGTCAAACAATCCTGACTTTCCTCATAACTCTTAGAATGCTCTTGTTTTTTTTTTTTTTTTTTGCTCCAATAAAGCTAAGAATGGACATAATCATTCTACCACAGCATTCATCAATTCAACAAATGTCTGCTAAGAAACTACTATAAGCCAGATGCTGTGCCAGGTGCTAGGGACACAGTAGTGAGCCAAGCAGATGTGGTCCTTGCCCTTATGGAACTTAACTTTCTACACCAGAGGTCAGCCAACTAAAGCCCTCAGGCCAAATCCAGCCAGTCACCTATTTTTGTAATAGATTTTTATTGGAACACAGTCATGCCAATTTATTTGCCTATTGTCTGTGTCACTTTTGGTCTATGAGGCACAGTTAAGTAGTTGCAACAGAGAACTCTGGCCCACAAAGCTTAAGATATCTACTCTCTATCTACAAAAAAAGTTGGCTGACTCTGGTAGACTCCAGATCCATCTTCAACTGCTCTAGCTCTGCATACTTTCTCTCAGAGAGCGCATTTTTCATTACTTATGGTTTCAATTCCTTCTTCTATAGAAATGACTCCACAACCTCTATTCACAGTCACGACCTCTCTTTTGAACTTCAATCATAGATTTCTAACTGCCTACTAAGCATCCCCACCTACCCACCCATCAAAAGAATAAATCACCATTACTTCAAGGTAGCTAAGATTGACTTCATCTTTTCCCTAAAGCCAACTGTTTACTACATCAGGCACCCAATCACTAGGATTTGAAAATTTGGTGTCTTTATTTCCTTCCAACATCCAAGTAGCAAACTATAAGAAAAAAACAAACTCACATATTCTTTATGTATGTCAAATAGTTTTTGTTTCTATTGCCATCACCCCTATAGGCTTAAACCCCAAAACCTCACCTTTAGAATAATGTCATCACCAAACAGTCTCCCTGTGGTCAGTCTCTTATGTCTCCAGTGATCTATCGGTCAGTGATCTATCTATACACCACTTTGTGTATCACAATCCTCCTCTGTAGCTCCCCATTACCAACAGCAGGGTTGTCAAACTGTGGCTGAGACTGTCCCATGTGAGGATGCTGCAAAATGACTTCAAGGGGCCCACAAGTCCCACTGAACACACTAAGAGTTTTCTGATGCTAAGTATCCCGAGTAGATGCATTACTATCTCTATTTTTCAAAGGTACATAGATGTTTTTCTGATAATTAAAATACAAATTTGCTTCTTAAAATTACATTTCATCATAACTTTTTCCCACTCTCTATTTTCCCAAGCAATTGATTCTAAAGGTGCAGCTACTTGTTTTCTGTATTTCATAATGAAAGGGTCCTCACTGGCCATTAAATGCCTACTCTATCTTCAGAGAGGGTCTATTATCAATTCACAGTGGAACTATGGGAGGCTAGGACATCAGCTTTTGGAGGGAAAAGTGAAAGGATAAAACAGTCTAAATGCAACTCTCTTCCTTTCCTCTCTCCTTGGATAAGAACTACAGACTTAGAGGACTTTGTGGGGTATAGAAAGGCCTTGGGGGAAAAAAAAGGCTGCTCAGGTCTAACTCAGTTCTAGACTTGAAAAGAAAGGAATACATGTATCCTGATGTTTCTACAGTTTCCAGCTCTGGTGATCAGAGAGGGTAAGCAGGTCAGGACTCAGGACAGAAGCTTCAGTGAATGATATGTATTTGGCAGCTTTGTCCTCTCAGTCATATTTTTTAGAAACCTAAAAAAGGTGGTGGAAAAGTGAACATGTTTACAGATGTAACGCAGGGGCCTCTAAGTCCACATTTTTAGCCTTGCGGGATCAATTGCTTTCAGCTTAGCCCTTGTGCCAGGTCCCATCTTTATCTCCCACCACCTCCCTATGGTCTGTCTGATATGTGGTGGTGATTCTCCTCTCTGCCTGGCATGTTATGTCACTGTATCTCTGGCACCCAGTGCAGTGCTATCAACCAGCAAGCAGAGAGAAGCACAAAATTGTTTGTGTTGCCAATATCCCCTGGCTGCAGAGTAATTCTAAAGTTCTACTTTTTGTTCATGTGTTGATTAGTTTGTTATGGTAAACACTCAGGCTGATTTACAGAAACCATATCTCAGAAGTCTCTCCAGCATCACAGAACTTAGAGGGAGGTAGAATGGGAAAGTGGGACAAGATTTGGGGGAAGAATTTTATCTATCAGGTGTGAAACTTTGAGTTAGTTGATTTCTCAGAAATTCAGTCCCCTCTGTGGTAACTTGGAATAACCACTGTGACCTCATTCCAGTTATAATGACTACAGGAAATGAAGTATGTAAGGGTCCAGCATGGTACTGATACATAGCTGGCACCCAACAGGCATTTCAAGAAGAGGGAGGGATGGGGATTTGGGACTAAAACAAGGCCCTTTAACCATATTTCACCTGCTTTAGTGTAAGTCTGAATTATGTTTAGCCTAGGATTATATTCCAAGGATATCTGCAGGGGCAAGTTGCTCTGATCCAGTCAAAGGGAATTCTTGGATCTGAGAGTGTTTAACCAGAAGTGAATTAATATTTATTGAGCTCCTAGGGCACATCAGCCAGTTTAGCAGGTCTTTTATGTATGTTTTATTTCATACTCACAACTATTCTCTGATATAGATAGGATTATTTCTCCTGTTTATGACCTTAAGAAAAATAAGGCCAGAGAGGTTCAGTAAATTCCTTGTATCCACTCAGTTATTAAACAGCAGAGAAGGACTTGCAATCAGGTCTAAGTGATTCTAGAGCACTTCTGCTCCTTCTAAATCGCCAACCTGTCTCTCCTATAGACTCTTCATAAAGTCACCCTTATCAATGTTCATGGCTACTGTTCAACTTCCTTGTATATCATCACCCCTTTCTACATCCAATACATTATTTCATGAGTAGAAAAGGCAGCAAGTGTTTACAACACTCAAGTCTATATATTTGAAATAATAATTATTGAAATGTCTGAAAAAAGCAGGACCACCCTGAGAATAAGTGCAATCACTCCCTGTGAGACAGGGAGTTGGTCATCACCTAACTACCCAGAATTAATCCAACTTGGCTCTGATGGAAGTCACAACCACTTATGGCTGGCATGATGCCTTTCGTCTGGGTTTTTGATCTGTCTGAAAGATAACTTTGATTACTGGAAAGTCTAATTTCCTGTCCTCACTTGCTGCAGCAGGAAGTTGGTAGAAACTGTTTACATCCAGGACTTGCAGGGTGAACCTCTCAGAACCTGGTTCATATATAAGTAAATAGTAAGTAAAATAAGGATGATGACATTCTTCAAGGAACAGCTTTAGGTCCTTGAAAATGATTATTTCTGTTTGCCTGCAACTGTAAAAATGAGTTTCAGGCAATAGCTTTTCTTTTATATAGTAAATGATAAATGACCATTTAAACATTGACTCATCCACCAACCAAGATATAAAAAAAACATAAAAACTTACTGTGCTAAAAGGGAATGTGAAGACTGAAGTCCCCTGATTTTTCAACCCGGTGATTACACCATGGGGACATTCATTTGTCTTTACTTCAACTCTGGAATTGCATAAAATATATTCTGCCAGCCAAGAAAATCAAGCCCTTTAGCTCCTACACATTATATATTTTTCCCTGACCCTGTATATATGTTTTTCATCCAAGTTAGTATATCCTCTTAGACTTTGAAAACTGTGATGTTGAGTCAACTATCCATTCTAGCACCCGGGAAAAGTGGGAATATCCTTCTTTGAATACTAACTTTGCCAAAAGAGCATGCAAAAATGTTATTCACTTGTAAGGGTCAGAGCCTGGGCTGGGAAATTGCCTTCCATACTGAGATCAAATCAGAAGAACCAAAGCAAAGAAAAAGGGAGATACAATTTCAGCAAGGGAAATTTTTTTCTGTAAGCACTTATTATTTTTACTCTTTTCAAAAAATAATATCACAAAAATAAATATCCCATGTTCACTTTCCACATAACCTCAACAACACTAGTAATATAATGTCTTACAGTTAAAATGTTTAAACGAGAGAAAAGGAAAGAGAGTAGAAACAGGAGAAGGAGAGAATGTAAATAATTTTTCTGGCATCAAGGGAAGAGGAGAGCCTGACCTTGAAATTTTCAGTAAGTACTTGTCTGGCAGATCACAAAATTCTCAAAATTCAACCAATTCAATATCTTCCTTTCTTAGGTACAAGTGCTATGGGATAAACATTTTGGCTTTAGATAATTGTTATTATCCTCTCCCACTCCCCTGCCCTGCTAGTCACAGCAGGATACATTATTTGCAAACCTATTATTTTCTACCATTAGTGTATCTATGGTTTTTAAATGGATTTCCAAAGCATGAAGTAAGTAATATTGAGAAATTAATGCCAATTTTTACTTACTGTTGGCAGCATTTCTTAAATAAGAATGCAAAAATATTGTCATGTCAAATATTAGACGGTGGAGCTAACCTCCACCCTCACCTCCAAAGTAAAACTACTTATCTTCCCCTTTAGAAGCAACCTTAACTTTAATTGGACAACATTTTTATATATCTATTTGCATATAAACAGATTGAAATGCATATTAGCTTCCTATTGTTGCTGTAACAAACTGCCACAAATTTAGTGACTTAAGCAACATAACTTCATTATCTGACAGTTCTGTAGAAGTCTCATGAGGCTAAAATCAAGGTGTCAGCCTCTTCCTGACAGTTAAGAGAAGAATCTGTTTTCTTGTCTTTTTCTGTTTCCAGATGCTGCTTACTTTCCTCGGTTTGTGGCCTCCTTTCTCCATCTTTAAAGCCAGCAATGACTAGTTGAAGCCTCAAATTGCATCATTTTTGACCTTCTGCCTTCCTCTTTCCTTTTTAAAGACCTTATTGATCACCTTGGGCTTGACCAGATACTCCAGGATAATCTCTCTAATTTAAAGTCGATTGATTAGCAGCAACCTTAATTCTATCTGCAACCTGATTCTACTTTGCCACGTATAGTAACATATTTACAGGTTCTGCGGATAAGGACATGGACTTCTTTGGGCATCTTGCTTGCAAAAAAATTTATACATATATATAAACTTATATATGTATATCTTATATATATATGAGATAAATACTGAACTCTAAATAGATATTTTTATTTTTTAACTTGGTGTTTTAATGGTTTTATTTTATGTTTTCCTTTATTTTTTTGAAGTATAGTTGATTTACAATGTTGTGTTAATTTCTACTTTACAGCAAAGTGATTCAGTTATACATATATATATATATATATATATATATATACACATTCTTTTTCATATTCTTTTCTATTATGGTTTACCACAGGATATTGAATATACTTCCCTGTGCTGTACAGTAGGACCTTGTTGTTTATCCATTCTATATATAATAGTTTGCATCTGCTAATCCCAAACTCCCAATCCATCCCTCCACCAGCCAGCCCCATTCCCCCTTGGCAACCACAAGTCTGTTCTTAAATAGATATTTTTAAGTTGTGTTACTTTTTAAAAAATATGCTTCTAAATTTTAAAATAAAATGTTATAAAAATACTAGATGTTTGAAGTTATGTTTTTAGAACAAGCTTCAAGTTTAGAAAGGTTTGACTTTCTTTTAGAAATATGCAAAAAAAAACAACAACCCTTTCTGCTTCTCCTTTTGTCTATCTCTTGGTGTTTTCTGCTTTTGGTATAATTTTTGCATCATCAAGGTATATAACACTTAAACTCAGTCCCCAAAACTGAATTTCACAATTGGTTATCTGAGGTTTATATTCAAATATAGTCAACAGTCACTATCAATCATTTCTCCACTGCTGAGTTATTTATTCTAATTCTTCTCTCTGTTGCCTGGTATTCACCTTCATATAGTTCTTAATTTCAAGAAGGTTCACAGATGCTGTACTTCCCTAGACCTTCTATGCTTAAGAATATCTGGTTTTGGTTTTGATACCTGGATGATAAACATCTTGAGTCACACTTCCTTAACAGTAGGACTTTGCAGGAATTTTTCTATGGTCTTCTGGAACTAAATGTTGCTTGGAGAAGTCAGAGGCCAGCATGATTTTTTTTTTTTTGCCTCAATGAATAAACATTTTTTTAATTACTTGAAATTTAATAATTTAACCAGGCTAAATTTTATCAGTTTTTTTTTTTTCTGGAACATAATATCTTTAAATGTACTTAATCAGTTTTTTCCTTAATTTCAGAGAAAATTTCTACTATTACATGGTGGAATTGTATGTTCCTTTTATAGATTTTCAATGCTAGGATGCACATTATAAATTGCATTAACTCATCTTAATCTTCATTCCTTTGTAATGCCTTATTTCTAATTACTTTTCTTTCTTTGTCTTTTCCCTCTGCACTTATTGTGAATATCTTATGACTTCTCTATGTCAGTACTTATAGAACAACTGTGTTTACAGGTCTGCAGGATGGGTTTCTGGAAATAGGGAGGCTAAATTGTGGCAACCTACCTAAGGGAGTCATGGCATAGTACCTATGAAGCTGTGTTCCCATATCAACATTGACAATCTAAGCTATGTTTAGTTCTTTATAGCTTATAGAGTAATTTCATGTATATCATCTAACATTCACACAGTTCTGACACAGACAGGGTAATATTATTCCCACTTTTCAGACGTGTGTAAGCAGTCAACTAAATCACTTGCCTATAATGAGAATATTAGATAATGTTAATATGAAACCCATTGCTGTTTAGCTGACTCAGTCTTTTTCTTCCTTGCCTATCTCCACTATAAAGGAAAATACTCATTTTCCCAGTTATCCTTGCAGTTGGAGGTGGCCATGTGACATATTTCTGACTGATGAGATGGAAGAAATTCTGCTGCAGGGGTGGATTGGGGGAAAGCTTTTGCTTTTCTGATAAAGCAGTGGGCAGTGCTGATATCTGTCTCCCCCATTCCATCTTGGCTTGATGTGAACACAGTGCCAAGATTCAGGGCAGTCATTGTGGACCCATGAGGAAAAGGCCAGGAGCAATTCAGTTGACATCAGCTTCAACAAGGTTGAGTCATGGAACCAATGTCATCAGCTCCCTGCCTATCTCTAAACCCCTTATTATGGGAGAAAAATAAGCCTCTCTTTGTCTAACTCATATTAGTAATATTTTATACTACTTGTGGCCAAAGCATTCCTAATACTATCAACTGATAATGTTGTAAATGCAAGGAGATGATTTAAGCTCAGTATCATGTATAAATGTATCTTAAATTTGAATAATAAAGAAATAGTTTAAAAGTTATAATCATTTTTTTTCCTGTTATTAACAAGATTAAGTTATCTCCCATAAGGAACAGAGACCTCACCTGGGAAGAAAAATTTTAGCATTTTAACTCATTGGGCAAGCATTCAAAATAAAATTTTCCAAGAAGCAAAGTTAATTTATGCCAGTTGAACAGAAAGTAATATTAGTTTAATTCATTGTGTTTCCAAGTAAACCAGAAGAATATGAATGACTAAAAATTCTCTGTGTATGAATCTAAATATGTTTACTGATTTGCAAGACTGTGCTAGACACTGAATGATTATTTTCATTTACATAGTATAAGCAATTCACTTTCTCATACATCTTAAAAGTCTACCTACACAAGAGATAAGAATTATGGTTTCTTATATTAAAATTGATATAATTTCATGAATCATTTTCATTGACTGATGATTTATAAACTATTCCCCTTCTGGAAAACCATTATTTTTTGAAGCCTCTACTAGTTTCCAAAAAAAAAAAAATCCCAACTTAGTAAGTATCCTACCATGTTGTGACAATTTACAAGTTATGGGTGATCTGGGCAAATCTCTTAATTGGTTTTGAATTGTGCAGTTTGTCTCAGGATTATACAAACATTAAATAATTCAGAGTCTAAATGAAACCTTATAATGGAGCACACCAAAGTTGTTTAGGCAAGTTCTTTTTTTTTTTTTTTTGATAATCAGATAATTACACATAACTAGTCATCATTATTTTAAACAAATTACGTTCTGTTGAAGCATGAAAGAGGTTTCTTGGCACTAGTTTAACTAATCTTATTGACAATAGGTGCCTGTTGGCAAAACCTGTTTATTGGTGTTATGGTTTGGTTATACAGCATGTTTAGTTACTGCTCTGTAGTGAGGCCCTCTTAATTACATCATTTTTCAAATAAATATTTGTATCTTTTATTTTGAAAAATCACAGGTTCAGTCAGCTTGGCAAATGTGTATTTTGAATATGGAATGCTTTGTCTTTTATTCATTGTAGATTATCTGTAATAATACACTGCTTCATGAGACAGCACTAGTGAAGAAAAACAGGCAAGCAGTTATTTGCTGTGCATTTAAGTACTTAAACGGTCACTCTGCTTTCAGACATTCTTGCCTGACTAATTCACTGGAGTCAAATGGTTTAGAGTGCTGTGTCATGCCAATCAAGAGCATTAGCATTGTTTGCGCATTGGAAAAGCTTGTGTTCCGAGGAGTAGGGAACCTTTGGCTCTGTCTACAATGATTAAGTAAAATGGAAAACTAAGGCATTTATTCAACTAATTCTGGTGAAAAGAAAAAAATGTGGGGTCAATTATTCAAGTAGTTGTAAATGGTAACAGAGTTCAGTAGATAAGTACTGCACACTGTCTTCCCATTTTCTACAACTGGAATGTTTTTCTGTTTCTGTAGAATGAGGGGCACACTAGGAATACCATCACGGAACATCACTTAGGGGATGGTCAGAGAAAAAGGGACAGTGAATTTTTCCATCTCTCATTGCTTTACAGGCTTAGCAGGTCTAGGCAGGATGATGATAAACCATTTCCACATAGTTGAATATACATCTAAAAGATCAGCAGCCTTTGGTCACTTAACTTTTTTTTTTTAACATCTTTATTGGAGTATAATTGCTTTACAGTGGTGTGTTAGTTTCTGCTTTATAACAAAGTGAATCAGCTATACATATTCATATATCCCCATATCCCCTCCCTCTTGCATCTCCCTCCCACCCTCCCTATAAAACCCCTCTAGGTGGTCACAAAGCACCAAGCTGATTTCCCTGTGCTATGTGGCTGCTTCCCACTAGCTATCTATTTTACATTTGGTAGTGTATATATGTCCATGCCACTCTCTCACTTCGTCCCAGCTTACCCTTCCCCCTCCCCGTGTCCTCAAGTCCATTCTCTATGTCTGCATCTTTATTCCTGTCCTGTCCCTAGGTTTTTCAGAACCATTTTTTTTTTCTTTTAGATTCCATATATATGTGTTAGCATACGGTATTTGTTTTTCTCTTTCTGACTTACTTCACCCTGTATGACAGACTCTAGGTCCATCCACCTCACTACAAATAACTCAATTTCGGGTTTTTCTGGCTGAGTAACATTGCATTGTATATATGTGCCACATCTTCTTTATCCATTCATCTGTTGAGGGACACATAGGTTGCTTCCATGTCCTGGCTATTGTATCTAAATAGACCTGCAGTGAACATTGTGGTGCATGACTCTGCTTGAATTATGGTTTTCTCAAGGTACATGCCCAGTAGTGGGATTGCTGGATTGTATGGTAGTTCTATTTGTAGTTTTTTAAGGAAGCTCCATACTGTTCTCCTTAGTGGCTGTATCAATTTACATTCCCACCAACAGTGCAAGAGGGTTCCCCTTTCTCCACACCCTCTCCAGCATTTATTGTTTCTAGATTTTTTGATGATGGCCACTCTGACTGGTGTGAGGTGATACTTCATTGTAGTTTTGATTTGCTGATTTGCATTTCTCTAATGATTAGTGATGTTGAGCATCCTTTCATGTGTTTGTTGGTAATCTGTATATCTTCTTTGGAGAAATATCTATTTAGGTCTTCTGCCCATTTTTGGATTGGGTTGTTTGTTTTTTTGATATTGAGCTGCATAAGCTGCTTGTAAATTTTGGAGATTAATCCTTTGTCAGTTGCTTCATTTGCAAATTTTCTCCCATTCTGAGAGTTGTCTTTCGTCTTGTTTATGCTTTCCTTTGCTGTGCAAAAGCTTTGATGTTTCATTAGGTCCCATTTTTTAATTTTTGTTTTTATTTCCATTTCGCTAGGAGGTGGGTCCAAAAGGATCTTGCTGTGATTTACGTCATAGAGTGTTCTGCCTCTGTTTTCCTCTAAGAGTTTGATAGTGTCTGGCCTTACATTTAGGTGTTTAAACCATTTTGAGTTTATTTTTGTGTATGGTGTTAGGGAGTGTTCTAATTTCATTCTTTTACATGTACCTGTCCAGTTTTTGCAGCACCACTTATTGAAGAGGCTGTCTTTTCTCTTTTGTATATTCTTACCTCTTTTATCAAAAATAAGGTGACCAGGGCTTCCCTGGTGGCGCAGTGGTTGAGAGTCCGCCTGCCGATGCAGGGGATATGGGTTTGTGCCCCGGTCCGGGAGGATCCCACATGCCGCGGAGCGGCTGGGCCCGTGAGCCATGGCCGCTGCGCCTTCGCGTCCGGAGCCTGTGCTCCGCAACGGGAGAGGCCACAACAGTGAGAGGCCCGCCTACTGCAAAAAAAAAAAAATAAGGTGACCATATGTGCGTGGGTTTATCTCTGGGCTTTGTTCCCTGTTCCATTGATCTATATTTCTGTTTTTGTGCCACTACCATACTGTCTTGATTACTATAGCTTTGTAGTATAGTCTGAAGTCAGGGAGCCTGATTCCTCCAGTGCCGTTTTTCTTTCTCAAGATTGCTTTGGCTATTCAGGGTCTTTTATGTTTCCATATAAATTGTGAAATTTTTTGTTCTAGTTCTCTGAAAAATGCCATTGGTAGTTTGATAGGGATTGCATTGAACCTGTAGATTGCTTTGGGTAGTAGAGTCATTTTCACAACGTTGATTCTTCTAATCCAAGAACATGGTATGTCTCTCCATCTGTTTGTATCATTTTTAATTTCTTTCATCAGTGTCTTATGGTTTTCTGCATACAGGTCTTTTGTCTCCTTAGGTAGGTTTATTCCTAGGCATTTTATTCTTTTTGTTGCAATGGTAAATGGGAGTGATTCCTTAATTTCTCTTTCAGATTTTTCATCATTAGTGTATAGGAATGCAATAGATTTCTGTGCATTAATTTTGTATCTTGCTACTTTACCAAAGTCATTGATTAGCTCTAGCAGTTTTCTTGTAGCATCTTTACAATTCTCTATGTATAGTATCATGTCATCTGCAAACAGTGACAGCATTACTTCTTCTTTTCTGATTTGGATTCCTTTTATTTCTCTTTCTTCTCTGATTGCTGTGGCTAAAACTTCCAAAACTCTGTTGAATAATAGTGGTGAGAGTGGACAACCTTGTCTTGTTCCTGACTTTAGAGGAAATGGTTTCAGTTTTTCACCACTGAGAATGAAGTTGGCTGTGGGTTTGTCACATATGGCCTTTATTATGCTGAGGTAAGTTCCCTCTATGCCTACTTTCTGGAGGATTTTTATCATAAATGGGTGTTGAATTTTGTCGAAAGCTTTTTCTGCATCTATAGAGATGTTCATATGGTTTACTTTTGAGGAATGACACTCAGGGTTTATAAGCTAATTATTGTGACTTGGCATGCTAAGTTATTAGACACCTTTTTTTTGGAGTGTTAGGAAGTCTGTACCCTTCAGCTTAAAATATTGCAATATTTATATACTTCCAAAAGTTTTTAAAAATTATGCTACAAGGAAAAATGGGTCAAATTTTTCTTTTATATTATCTTCTATATTTTATAAAGCACTTTTATTGGATAACTGCTTTTACACCCAGAATCAGTTATCAAAGTCTGTCCTTTCCCTGCTAATTTCAATGCTAACTCTGTTATAAATGAAGTTTGCTTACAAAGGTGGGCCTTATTTATGCGGGCTTCCTGTATAGGTGAATTTTCTCTTCTGTTCCATTAATCTATTTGTCTAATCCTGTGGCAATATCACCTACTTTAGTTTCTATGGCTTTATTATTAAACTTTTGATATCTGAAAAGGAAAGTCTCCTCACTGAGTTTTTTTTTTTTTTTTTTTTTTAATTCAGGAGTACCTGTTATTTTAGAATTAGCTTACAGGTTAAAAATTTATAGGAATTTTAAATAGCAAAAATTGACTCTTGTTATTAACAGGTATCTATTATTTTGTTATAAATCAACCTAAACTTGATGACATAAAAGAATAATCATTTTGGTTTTCATGTATCACAGTTCTGGGGTTCATCTGGGATCAGCTGGGCAGTTCTTTCTTGGGATCTTTCATGTGGTTTCAGTCTGATGATGATGGAGGCTGAACACATCTTAAGGCCAGTCATTCACATGTCTGGAGGTTGAAGCTGGATGTCAGCTGGGACCTCAGCTGGGATGTTGGCTGGAAGTACTCCACACCTCTTCTCCCTGTTGTTTCTCTACTTCCCCATGACACAGGGACTAGATTTCTAGAACAAGCTAGTGTCACAAGAGGTCCAGGCAGAAGTCGCATCAACATTTACAACTTAGCCTCAGTATCACATACCATCATTTCTGCCACAGCTTAACCAATTAAGGGAGATGAACATAGACCCCTGCCCTCGCCTCTCTGTGGTAGGAATGTCAATAAGGCATTGTAAGGAGAATAGATGAGAAAGGAAATCTTACTGTGGCCATATTGGAAAAAAATGACCTGCCACAATTGTATAGATCAACTTAGGAAAAACTAACATCTTCAACACTATTGAATTTTCCTATCCATTAACATGGTAAAACTCTCTTTATTTAGATTTTCTTATTGTATTTAAATAAACTTTTATTTTTCCACAAATATCATATATATATTTTGTTAGAATTTTCACTAGGTACTTTATTTACCTTTTATGTCATTGTAAAGGTTATCTTTTTTTAGAATATGTTTTCTAGCATTAGTTATTGGTATGTAGTAGTATTGCTCATTTTTATATGTTAATTTTGTATTTAACAAAACTGCTATACTTTCTAATTAGTTATAATAAATTATATCTATATTCTATTGAATTTTCTACATAGACAATCTTGTCATCTCTGACTAATGATGACAGGATTTTTTTCCAATTCATTTTAACACAAACTTATACAGTACTTACCACATTCCAAGCACTGTTTTAAGCACTTTTAAATAATAACTAATTTAACTTTCCTCCATCAAGGTAGGTATTATTATCTCCATTGTATAGACTAAAAACTGAAGCATATAGAGGATAAAATACTTAGCTAATAAGTTTAGTTATTGAGCTTATTCATTACTTAGTTCATAAGCAATACAGAAATGATTGAAACCTAGGCAGTCTGATCCAAAGTCTATACTTTTAAACATTAAATCATATGGCCTCTATATACATTTTCTTCCTTTTCTTCCTTTACTGTACTAGCTAAAGTTTATAATATAATGTCAAAGAGAACTGGAGATAGCAGGCACCCTTTTGTTTTTTATGATCTTAAAGCCAATGTTTTCATTATTTTATAGATAAGTACTATGTTTTGTAGATTACTGTTCATCAGATTAATGTAATTCCTTTCTATTTTTACTTTGCTAAGTTCTTTTTTTTTTTTAAATATTGACATATGTCATGAATTTTTAAATTTATTTATTTATTTATTTATGGCTGTGTTGGGTCTTCGTTTCTGTGCGAGGGCTTTCTCTAGTTGTGGCAAGCGGGGGCCACTCTTCATCGCGGTGCGTGGGCCTCTCACTATTGCAGCCTCTCTTGTTGTGCAGCACAGGCTCCAGATGCGCAGGCTCAGTAATTGTGGCTCACAGGCCCAGTTGCTTCACGGCATGTGGGATCTTCCCAGACCAGGGCTCGAACCCGTGTCCCCTGCATTGGCAGGCAGATTCTCAACCACTGAGCCACCAGGGAAGCCCTACTAAGTTCTTTTCCTTCCTTCTCTTTACTTTCATCATTTTTAAAAAAATAAAAACTAACAATGTATGCTTAACTTATTGAAGGATTTTGCTAAATCTATTAGGATAATCATGCTATTTTTGCTCATTCGTCTCGTAGTTTGGTAAATTACATTATGTGATATTTCTAATGTTTAATCAATCTTCCCTCTGGAAAGAATTTCATATTATTACACATTGCTAGATGTCAGTGTTCTAATATTTTGTTTAGGAATTTTGAATTTTAGTTAAAAAAATGAAATTGACAATTTTTTGTCTCATACCTCATATCACGTTTAAGGTTGACTGAAAAAGAATTGAAATGTATTGATATTTTTCAAGTTGTCTTTTTATAAATTCCATTTGAATTTCCTACTGATAATAGAGGTAGTTGGTATGATAGCAATTTTTAATAAACATTTATGTTTTGATACTTCCTTTATGGCAAAATGTGTTGAATTTTCACAAGTATTCTGTATACTTGAAAATAATAGATATCATTTTGCAAAACCTACTGAAATAGTAGATTCAGACAATAGTTATCATGGATAAAACCATTAGGAGAAAGGTTGATGGAGAATGAAGCCTGGAGGAATCAGGCAATCACCAAATGAACCAGCTAATTTTTGCATTACTAAAGGAAGGACAAACAGAATTGGTGTTATCTCATTGTGATGCAAGAATGTTAAGTAATTCCACCCTTCCCACTCCCAAATTGAGAAAAAATCTATTCAAGCCTTTAGAGTTAAATTCCATTTAGAGACTAAAGAAGACTAAAGAACAATGAGGAACAAGTTAATTAACACCACAGTGAAGCAATCAAATAAATCCAGAATGTGAGATCTTTTTAGAAATGACCCAGTTTCTTTAATCAGTCAATGGCTTAAACAAAAACGGAAGCAGGGGGTTGGGGTGGGGTGGGGTGGGGGGGTACTTCCCTGGTGTCACAGTGGTTAAGAATTTGCGTGCCAATGCAGGGAACATGGGTATGAGCCCTGGTCCAGGAAGATCCCACATGCCGCAGAGGAACTGAGCCCATGCGCCACAACTACTGAGCCTGCGCTCTAGAGCCCACGATCCACAACTACTGAGCCCACGTGCCACAACTACTGAAGCCCATGCTCTGCAACAAGAGAAGCCACTGCAATGAGAAGCACACACACTGCAACAAAGAGAAGCCCCCGCTCACCACACCTAGAGAGAAAGCCCATGCACAGCAACAAAGACCCAACACAGCCAAAAATTTGAAAAGCAAATAAATAAATAATTAATTACTTAAAAAAAAAAGAAAATCAAGGGGGAATAAAGGAGAACAGCTTCTTTGACCTTATTTCCAATAAACCAAGTGTAAGACACATTCTTAGACAATCAGGATAATTCTAATATAGTGTGGACTGGATTTTGGATGATATCAATAAATTATTGATAATTTTTTTTTTTTTTTTTTTTTTTTCTTTTTGCGGTATGCGGGCCTCTCACTGTTGCGGCCTCTCCCGCTGCGGAGCACAGGCTCCGGACGCGCAGGCCCAGCGGCCACGGCTCACGGGCCCAGCCGCTCCGCGGCATATGGGATCCTCCCAGACCGGGGCACGAACCCGTATCCCCTGCATCGGCAGGCGGACTCTCAACCACTGCGCCACCAGGGAGGCCCAATTATTGATAATTTTATCAGAAATATTTATGTTATGATTATGTATAAACAAGTTCATGCTTTTAGAAATTCTTGCAGAATTATGAAGAGATGGTATAATAACACAGTCAAAATTTGCTTTAAGTTTTGAAGGAACAAAAGAAAAGAAGAATATGAAACATGTTCTATATATGTTCATTAGATCAAGCTTGTATAAATTTTTTCAAATAAATATCCTGATTTATTTTTCTTAACTAATTATAGGTATAGTTAAATGTCACTTATACTTGTATAAGCGAACACTTATAAATGTATTTGTCTTAATTTTTGTTTTATATATTTTTGAGGATAAAATCTTGCTTTATATATTTTAGGTGCATAATATTTAAAAATTTTTTATTTTCCATTGTACTGAGTCATTCATCATTACCTAGTTATCTCCTTTAATCTAAGTAATCCTTTTTAGCTCAGTGTCTATACTGTCTGATATTAATCAACTGCACTAGATTTTTTTCTTTTCTTTTTTTTGGGGGGGAGTATAGTAACTGTGGTATACCTTTTGTATTCTTATACATTCAACCTATTTGCATTTTAATGTACTATATATGTCTATTAGTCTTTCATTGTGTCATTTACTCCATTTAGATTTATTATAATTATTGATGAATTCAGGTTTATTTCTACCTTATTTTGAAGTACAGATTGATCACACCTTTTCTATATGTTTCTGCTGTCTTTATTTTCTTCTTTTGAATGAACAGAATATGGTCTCTGATTATATATTTTTTCTTTTTACTTAATACTCTATTTCTTTTAGTGATTACTTTAGGAATCTTAACATGCATACCAATTTATCAAATTCTAAAGCTAATCATTTTCTTTACTATCCTTCTGAACAAATGTTAGAAAACTGTAACTCTTATAACTCCTTCGCTTCTCACGCATTATTGCTTTATGGATTTTTATGTAATCTTATTTTTTTCTTTTACAAACACAAAAGTTTAAGTATTGTTTTATATAGTCAATGTTTGTTTAGACTTCCCAACTTATTACTTTTTTTGATCCTTATTCTTCTTTGCATCTCAGACCTTTCACATGGAACTGCTCTTATTTTACCCTTACTCTTGAAAAATACTTGTTGAATATAGAATTCTAGGTTCACAGTTATTTTCTTTTAGGGCACTGAAGGTATTCTATTGTCTCTGGCTTCCACTGCTACTGATAAGAAGTCAACTATTAATTTAATCACCATATTTATTTAGACAATTTATTTTTCTGTCTGATTTTGAGATCATCTCTTTGTCTTTGGTGATATCCAGCTTTAGCATTATATATTTAAATGTGGATTTTTAAATTTATCCTACTTGGGATAATTCAATCATGCGTTCTCTCTTTTTGTTTTTGCTATACTACATTCCAGATAATTTCTTCAGATATATTTTCCAGATTATTAACTCTCTTTTTATCTGTGTCTAATTTGATTTTAGAAGTAAGTACTGAGTTTTTAATTTCAATTATTATATTTTTCTTTCATTGATCTCTTTGGTTAATTTTATACTTGCTTGGTCATTGTTTTAAATAAACTCCCCTCTCTTACTCATTTTTATCCTGTATTTTAATTTATTAAATATACTAAACCTAGTCTTTTTTGATATTTCCAATATAGGAAGATATCGGGTAACTTTCATTCTGCTCATGTTTCCTGTTGCTTTTTGTGTTTTTTAATTTTTGAAATTGAGTTCATATTCTTTGAAACTTTACTTACACCAATTTGTTGTGGCTTGGATGGAAATAGGCTCCTTTAGATAGAATTTGCATTTACTCTTGCTAGGTGCCTGGGGACACTAGTAATTCAGCATCACTTTAATTGAAGCATGGCCTGAATTTTATATGAATATATCCAGGCACTGTGGATTCCATCTGCAAACCCAGCCAGTAAAGATTGGCTTGTGGTATGAATTCCCAAAGAAGAGGTCTTTCCTTTAGTCAAGGTTCAAGATGAGCAGTTTAATCTTGCTGATCCCTTGGGAAAAGGTAATATTTCTACTTACTGAGAGTGTGGCTCTTTAGGGTCCCAGCTTTATGGAGAGGGTCACCTTTAGATGCCATATTCTTCACTTGTGAGCACTGCAACCTTTGAGAATGTCAAAAGGAAACAAATTTAACTGGGTTTGATCATTGCCCTGAGGACAAAAATTATACTTAACTGTTTTACTTGCCTCTTGGGTTCTTACTTTCACTTCGTTTTTGACCTCTGAGAACTACTTTCTTCCCATGTTACTGATACACCTAAAATATGTATTTTTATATTTAAATCAATACTTTTAGTTGTTTATGTGGGGGGATTCATCTCTGATAAACTACTGGAAGAAACAGTTTCAAGAACTCCCACACCACCTTTGTCTGAGTGATTTACTTAAATGACTGGAAGAAATATCTTAAAAGTAGAAAATCATGTGCCTGGGTTTGTGCTAACCACATTACTCACAACTGGCAAGATGCAATGCAGCTACAAGTGGTTCCAATGGTCAGAGTAAGTAAGTGTAAATACCATAACATTCTCAGAAGGCTCATATATGATACCACATTAACCTAAGAGAAGACACTGCAATTCATTAGGTAGTTCCTTAGAACTTAGAATCTTAGTCTAGATGGCAATAGTGGTGACTACAATAATAAAGTCGTTTGGCTGAGTCAGTGAAGGAAACTGGAGATTTGGGTTTGGAGTTAAAAGTAGTGAATATGGTTCTGGATTGCCTGCCCACAGCTGTGTCTTCTAAACTCACCTCTGCCACTAATGGTTTCTGTGAAGCTAGGCAAATCGCCTCTCTTCTCTGGGCTTTATTTTACTTATCTGTAATGTGAAGATGCTGAAGGCATGTGAGACAAAATCTGTGGTCTCTCAACCCTCAATTACCACTTTATATCTCCTCTAGGGTCACCATATTTCTTCTGGTAATATGCCCACTACTCCTAATGTTTGAGGGGTTTTTACTTAGTGATTCTAAAGTGTTTCAAAAGATAATGAAATTAAGAATCAGCTAACTCCAATTTTGCTTGAATAAAGGAAAAAAGAAACCCAGATTACCCCACACAAGAGTTATTTATGAATACTAAGTAGCCAAGAGATTTAAATGTAAGATATATCATAAATCATATTTTTTATGGTGAATTGTTTTCCTTTGCTCAAATTCCAGGTAATTTTCTTATTGCTGTTGTGCTAGTATATTCTGTTAGCCCATTGGCTATGTTGTGGAGCTAATGAAGCTCAGGGTTTAGGGTCCCTGATTTGTGACTCTTCCAAAGATCTTTTTCCTCTCATTTTAAATAACATTAAACTAAATTACATTAAATAACATTCCTCTCAATTAAATAACATCAACTTTTGTACTTAATTTTTTATTTGTAATTTTATATATTTTTCAAAAGTGGGCCACCCAAACTGTATAAATTTCAGGGCCCACAAAACCTGAATCTGCCCATTTTATCCCCTTGGTTGATAAAAGAATACATATTTCCTCCTCAATTTCTTTGACTTATCACTTCCCCTAAATTTCATTAAAGAAAGAAAGAAACAGACAAACAAAGGGATTTTGATTCAGGTGTATTTATAGAGGAACATGTTTCAATATGGCTCTGACCTGTTAAAACCAGAGAATAATTTTATCATTATGCAAAAACTCTTTGATGATTCATTTCCCTCCAAAGCTCAAACTTTCTCTCTTTTTGTAAGCCTATGTCCTTATAAGAAATAACTGGTCCCTATAGTGGCTGTAACATTATAAGATGTGATAGTTCTACTGAAGAAAAATACATGTAATATTTTAATTCATTTTCCAATTTTGACTGAACATTCCTACCACCATCACTAGTATCTTATAATTTCAAAAGCACTTATGTACAGTTGAATTTGGAAAGGGATGATTTATTCAATTGCTTCATGTAGTTTGGAAACTATGATAACATGAGTAATTGTTAACTTCAAAATAGTCTATTCTGTTTGTATTGTTTTTACATTAACACACTCTCACACACAAACATATATATATATACTATGTACTATGGCTGGCCATTTCTAGGAATTTGGGTATTTTTGTCAAAGAAAAGAAGCCTATTTTAAGATTTTATTTTACATATTTTATTTTTATTTTGAGGGGAATCCAAATATCTACACCATGAACTTAGATTCCTATAGCTGCCAGAACTGACAGAGAATTAGCAAGGCAGAGCCAAGTTCATGCAAGACTGTCTACGGCACTCTTATAGCTAAAGACAAACCAAAATATTGACTAGTTCTTCTCAAAACAGCATGTATAAGTTGTGGCTGAAATAAGCCTGATGTAAGAAAGAATACAGATGGCAGTATAATCATAGGCTGGGTCTACACAGTGCCAAACAACCCATTCAAAAGTGAAAAACTCAGTCGATCACTTGGTAGTTTTGTCTACATGCCACCAAGCAACAGGCTTGACTGACTTCTTCCCAAAATTAACTGAGCTTCTGACTAGACTGAAGCAGATGTTTTATCACTATGTATAGTCAGTATTAGTTATCAAATCTATAATTCAATTAAGTTTCTTGATGAATGATGAATTTCTTTCCTATATCAAATCAACGTGAAAGTGGTAAACAAAGATCTTCTGCAGTTTTTAATAATTTTACAGCCTAGATTATGCATGTGCTCTGCACAGTTTAGCGTATGACTGACAAATAGGGTCTCTTCACTTACATGCCTATCTTTAATATTTCATTAATTTACTTGGCATCACTGCAACTCAAATACCCATTGAATGGTAACTAAAATTCACTTTCTTCCTTTACTCAACAATTTCCCTGGTATATACAGCGTATTTGCCATGAATATATCAAAGGACTACCTCCATTTACAATGACTGCTTTTGACATCTTTTTCTAATTCTTAAAAAAAAATGCCTCTTTCACTAAAAAGTAGATCACAAAATCCTTCAAGTATGTCATGATTAAAAATAAAAACAATGAAAAAAAGCCACTTTCAAAATGAATTGTGTGAGCAGAGATCTCACGCCTTTGGTCTCTGTTGTGCCTCCCCGCATCTAGAACAGATTGGGCTTTGATATCTATTTATTAAATGAATGATTAGATGAATTGGAGCACACCATGGTGGTAGCCATTGACAACCTGTGGCCTGGTAAGAAGGAAGTGGGGGAATAAGGGCTTTAACTCATTCCCCTCCTGTTCTACAAATGTACTGCCCATGCAGCTGTTGCCGAAACCCCATTGCAAACAAGAAGTTGAGGGAGTCTGTCGAGAACAGAGCTGGGTGGAGAAGAATAGGCTGTGGATCTAGAGTGAAGCAAAAATATAATATTCACTATCTGCACACTACTGTCCTAGTGTGGAATTACTGAGGATAAAGAGTTTGGCATACATTATAATTCTTACAATTTTCACACATAACACACATGAAAATTACATATGTGTGTATATACAGCTGTATGTATAGGTCAGCAGATAGATTGATGGATAGATCGATGGGTAGATGATAGATGAAAATGCTCAACACCTGAAGTCAAGATAATTGATTCCTTCCCACATCCCTTGAAGATGTTGTGTCAAATAAACTTTAAGTTTCTTTCCAACTATATTATTCATCGACATGGGCTAATGTGAATGCCTTGAGAGACCATTTACTTTTAAAAAATGAAAACTTTTATTTAATTAAAAATGTAAAACATATTTTAGAGAAGCTGGAAAATACAGAAAAGGGTAAATGAGAAGTACACAAGTGCGTAAACAATGCTTCCAGGAATTATCCTCTCCTCAGCCTCCACAAGGCACTTGTCAGGAAATAGGATGGTTTTCTGGATCCATATCTAATCACTTCCTTTTTTTCTGACTCTGTCCATTTTCCACCCACTATTTTTTATATACTGTCAGTTCTCTTCTTTTCAAGCATAAAGAACAGGCAGGAGAATGAAGAGGGAAAAAGCAAAGGACTCCACTCTGGGAAAGCATCTCTGGAAATGTTTACTGCATCAGTATTAGTATCTTCCACAGAAAAGAGGACTTGCCTGTCTTCTAAGACCACAGGAGCAACTGCCTTTATTCCAAGTTACCTGTGACATGCCCTAGGGTACAATCTCTATGTGCTTAATGCACAGGTCCTTTGCAGTGTTAACAGTGGGCTGATGGGGAAATTGTACTTTTATCTTTATAAATTTCTATATTTCATTATGTTTTCAGCTAAGCAATGGATGGAGTCTGACTTAGCCCAAGGACCTCTTTCCTGTTTGTGGGGATTTTTTTTTTTTACCTTCACTTTAAAACCAGGAAGAGAAAAACTTTCTAAACTTACTCAAAGGATATGGAAAATATTTCTTCAAAGCTCTGAATTTCCTGAGCTTGTCTTTTAAATAAAACCCACCCAAACAGAAGGAATTGAAAGATTTAGGGGAAAAAATCATAAAGCATTTATTTTCAGGTTGGCTAAGAAATTCTGTTTGTTTAAACAGAAGTAAACTTCCCATAGCCATTCCCTGCCACCCATAGCCCTTTCTTTCTGGAAGCATGCATGTTTGCCCTGACCATTAAGGAAGATAGATGCAAATACTTTTTCTATAAGAGGTAGGTCCTTCTTTTGTACATTATGTTAATAATATACACAAGTCAGGGCTACCAATACAGAGAACACTCTTAGGACTTTCCTGAAATCATTCACCTGAATATCATATTAAAACAAAAATAATGTAGGTCTAGCAGAAGAAAACATTAGGTTCTGTTACCATTATCTTATTTATCTGTTTATTCAAACTCACCTCATTGAATATTTTTTTTAAGTATTTAAAGCAGTGATCCTGCAATATATCTTCTTTGCTCAATGTGATAAGAACCAAACAGAGCTGCTTTAAAATCAAATGGGGGCAATTCTTTTTTACTTTTCCCAGGACATTTATGCCTCCAGAGTAAACCGTTAATAGATGTAGAATGTTTCTATTGATTAATTCAGTGTGCCAGCTATGATATGATTCACAGAAGGCAAAAGAAATGCCAATGCTTTCATGACACAAAGACACATTATCGAGAACACTGTCTTTGGCTCTCTCACAACTGGTAGGCAATTTTTACAGAAAAAAAAGAAGCCTTTACACCCGAAGTGGTGCTAATGCATAACTTAGGAGAGCTGTAATTGACATATTCATAACTCTTTTTCCTGTTAATGTTAGGTTAGATATTATTTAGTAATCCTTTACTATTTCAGAAACTGGGTGAAGATTTGTTTCAACTAAAGAATGAACTGAGGTACAAATGATTTTTCGTTGGGACAAGAAAATCTCTTAGGTTGGATAAGGTATCACGAATATTTTGGCTATGTTGATACACATAAACAAATGGTAAACCGAAGTAATTAGCCTTAAAAGTCAGGAAAATAAAAAGCAAGAGGTTTTAACATTCATTACAGGAATTTTAATGGTTTGTTTGATTTTCCTGGTATACTTGTTTTGTATTTTATTGGACTTTTTTATTTGGGTAATTGCCTTGATTCACCATTTTACATGCCTAGACAGATAATTAGTTAATAAGCTTATATTAAGCACCTACTCTGTGTCAGATTTGGAATTATATGAGTAAGGATCCTATTTAACTTCAAGATCTGCAAAGGTGTCAAACAACTAAGGTTTTTTTTGTTTGTTTGTTTGTTTTTTTTGCAGTACACGGGTCTCTCACCACTGTGGCCTCTCCCGTTGCGGAGCACAGGCTCTGGACGCGCAGGCTCAGTGGCCATGGCTCACGGGCCCAGCCGCTCTGCGGCATGTGGGATCTTCCAGGACTGGGGCACGAACCCGTGTCCCCTGCATCGGCAGGCGGACTCTCAACCACTGAGCCACCAGGGAAGCCCCCAAACAACTAAATTTTAACAGGAAGATAGCAACTATTTCTAAAAACACTTGACAGTCATAGCACTTTCTGAAATGTTGAAAATGAAACTCTTATCTTATGGCACAATCAGCCTTGTTCCAAACCCAAAGTGCATTGAAAAGTGTGGGTTGAGTGGGTCAGGTTTTTATCCACCTGGAAACTTTGTGAACCATTTCAAAACAGTGAGCATGTTCCTTGATAACTGCTTTGTCCTTCTGTGTCTACAAACTTCTGATGTGGACTCCATGACAAAAGCCTTATCACAGTCTCCTTCCTGGGTAGCCAGAATCTGGCAAAGGGGACCACAAGAGACTTTCTCATCTTCTGAGAGCTTGGGGACCATGTTGGCTTCTTCCAAATTCTTATTTTTTTTCTTAGCATCAGAGAGGAGTGAGTATCCTAGGAATAAACCCAGCAGATACAGTAGATCATGCATGACTGGGTAAGGAGAGATGCATACTTGGTCCAGGATATTATTCAACTGGCTTTTCTCCGTGTAAGAGAAATTTTGTGTGACAAGCAGTAAAGGAATACCAATCTCTGGTCACTAACAATAAAAATAGTATCACATAGACAGAAGTAGCCTTTAAACCTCACGGTTTCTCTATATTTTCCTCAATTGTCACTTCTTTGGACACCATCTGTATCAAAGTATAATAAGAAAGCAATTCCAGGAGACTATCAGTTTAAAAGGAAAAAAAAGTAAAAGAAAAAAAAAAAAAAACAGGCCTGGAGAGGGGGCACCGCTCGGCATCAGGTCACTGAGTGTATTCATTATTTGTTCCCATTACCATGTTATGTCTTAATTACTCTGGTTTGGCTTCCCACCCAGGGTCACTATGTCACAGCTGGTTTTCTGCCCATCCCTAATTAATAAAGCCTCATTTAGTATCCAAGTTTTTGAAATAAACCTCTGCTGAAGGATACAGCAGAAATAAA